>NC_081405.1:629687252-629998085 GCF_030272615.1 Cryptomeria japonica | reverse complement strand
TTAAAGTGTATAGAATCTAGTGTAGAACAATAATATGTAATTTATTTTGAATTTGGTCAATTATATCAAAAGTTATTAAAAAAATGGTAGACATATGTTTGTGAGGACTGTTAAGGCACTGATAAAGAAAATTAAAGTTTACTATGTTAATGTTGTCCAAAAATAGAAAAAATTATATGGTCAGAAAACTAAGAAGATGTGTGAGATTATGGTGGTAATTTTAGAGATACCCACTTGATCATTTGTAAACTTGATGACGACGAAGTCAATAAATCATGTTGGAGGATGAAAAACGTGTAAAGGGACAAAAAAGGGGGGAAAATGGGCTTGTAAGCCTTAGGGTCGTTTTCCAACCCTCTTACCAAGCCAAAATCCGCATGGGTTTTGAAAAACAAAAAGTACTATTCGTATTTTAAAATAACCCGTACGGGTTATGTAAAACTAAAAACATTTTTTTTTGTTTCACAAAACCCGTATGGGTTATGAAGACATAATAATTTATGTTTGTAAACTTAGCATTTACTACACATGTTTTAGACATACCTAGATAATATGTGTTTATGTATGTATATATGCATATCTATAGTTATATATACATGTATTTATATAGATATATGTTTGTATACATGCATGTATCTTTTCT
Source organism: Cryptomeria japonica (assembly GCF_030272615.1). Taxonomy (NCBI): domain Eukaryota; kingdom Viridiplantae; phylum Streptophyta; class Pinopsida; order Cupressales; family Cupressaceae; genus Cryptomeria; species Cryptomeria japonica. The sequence goes on along the minus strand of NC_081405.1, from coordinate 629,997,442 downwards.
TTTCCTCTCTCTCTCTCTCTCTTGTCTTCCTTCCCCTGTCATTGTCTTTGTTTATTCTGAGCCCTAATTATCTTCCTCGAGTTCTATCTCATCTCTCTCCCCCTCACACTTCTCTCTTTTTTGATTCTCTCACCCTTTTCTCCTTCTTGTTCTCTCTCTACCTCATGTCTCTCACCCTCTCCTCCTCATACTCTCTCTCTCTCTCTCTCTCTCTCTCTCTCTATCACACACACACACACACATTATCCTATCCTATTCTCACCCTCTCCCCCTTCTCTCTCTTTCTCTCCCCCTCCCTCTCCCTCTCCCCGCTCTCCCTCCCCCTCTCGTTATCTTATCTCTCTTTCTCTCCCTCTCTCTCTCTCTCCCTCTCTTTATCCTATTCTCCCCATCTTCGCCCTCTCTCCCTCTCCCTCTATCCCAATTTCTCTTCTATGTCTCCCCCTCTCCCCCTCTCCCTCTCCTTATCCTACTCTCTCTCTCTCTCTCTCTCTCCCAATCTCCCTCTCTTCATATCCCCTATTCTCTCTCTCTCTCTCTCTCTCTCTCTCTCTCTCTCTCTCTCTCTCTCTCATTTCCCAATCTCCCTCTCTCCCTCTCCTTTTCCCTCTCTCCCTTCCCCTCTCTCCGTCTCCTTTTCTCAATCTTCCTCTCTTCCTATCCCCTATTCTCTCTCTCTCTCTCTCTCTCTCTCTCTCTCTCTCTCTCTCCCTCTCCTCTTCCCAATCTCCCTCCCTCTCTCTCTCTCTCTCTCTCTCTCTCTCTCTCTCTCTCTCTCTCCCTCTCTCTCCTTTTCCCAATCTCCCTCCCTCTCTCCATCCCCCCTCTCTCCTCCCTCTCCCCCTCTCCTTTTCCTAATCTCCCTCTCCTCATCCTCCTCTCTCTCTCTCTCTCTCTCTCTCTCTCTCTCTCTCTCTCTCTCTCTCTCTCTCTCTCTCTCTCACTCTCTCTCCCTCTCCTTTTCCTAGTTCTACATAACTCGTACTAGTTATGAGAAATTGTGAACGTTGACATAAATCTTAATATATTTTAGTCCCAACGACCTAAAAACCAGCATTGCAAGTTGTTTGAAGACCCCACTGCTTTTGCACATGATTTTCTGGGACAGTAACAGTCAGGTTTTCAAATTCTTTTGTCACTTTTGCTTTGGAATGATCGATTTGTCTCGTATATTGGATTGTTTTTGAAGTTATTTTATCATTGTTACTTTAGATCATAACAAAAGCATGATCATTTGTTGTTACTTTAGATTATGAGCTGTAATGTGCATATGTAGATGCCAAATTTTGTATATAAAAACATCAATGAGTTGTAATGTGCATATCTAGATGCTAAATTTTGTATAAAAAAACGACGAGTTGTAATGTGCATATCTAGATGCTAATTTTTGTATTAAAAAACGAGTTGTAATTTGCATATTTAGATGCAAAATTTTGTAAATATAAATAGTAATGAGCTTGATCGTTTATATAAGATGCCAAATTTTATATATGAAAGTGTCCATGGGGCTGATTTGCAAATTTTGAGAGCCCAAATTTGTACCATTTGATTATAAATACATTTGTAATAAATTTGTACCATTTGATTATAAATACATTTGTAATAAACTTGTACTATTTGATTATAAATAATTGAGTTTGATTCTGATTTATGTTAAATAACTTGCAAATGGGTATCTAAATATGCAAAAAAATTTCCAAGTGTATTGGGAAAGTTTTGAGTTATTGTTGAATTATCCGATTTGAAGGGCTAGTAGGAATAGTCCAAAACCGAGAGAGGCCTTTTTAGGCAGCGACAACACGACCCCATAGGTTCAAACGAATCGTCCATAAGTGCCATGGTCTCCGTGTTACGCGACGTCAAAGTTTGATCATTTTTTCCACTTTGAGCGCTCAAGGGAAAACGTCGCTACGAGGTGGCTCGTAACGATCGGATGTCTTGGGAAGTGAGACAAGGGCACACCTAGTGTAAAATTGGCCACCCGGACGTGCTTGCGCTGACGGTTCGTTCCTACGACAAGAAGAACGAAAGATGCACTATTTTGCCACCTCTCACTAACGGTTTTTTATGCGACAGAAAAAATCTCACCACAAGAAACTGGAATCAAGTTGGCCGAAACCGAGAGAGGATGTTTTAGGCAGCGACAACACGACCCCATAGGTTCAAAAGGGTCGTCCATATGTGCCCACGGTCTTCGAGTTACGCGACGTTAAAGTTTTACCATTTTTTCCACTTTGAGCGCTCAAGGGAAAACGTCACTATGAGGTGGCTCGTAACGATCAGATGTCTTGGGGAGCGAGACAAGGGCACACCTAGCGTAAACTCGGCCACCCAGACGCGCTCGCGTTGATTGTTCGTTCCCACGACAAGTAGAACGAAAGATATAGTATTTTGCCATTTCTCATTGACGGTTTTTGACGGTTTTTGATGCGACAGAAAAAATTTCACCACAAGAAAACGGAATCGAGTTGCCCGAAACCGAGGGAGGAATTTTTAGGCAGTGACAACACGACTCCATCGGTTCAAATGGATCGTCCATAAGTGCCACGGTCTCCGAGTTACACGGCGTCAAAGTTTGACCTTTTTTCCACTTTGAGTGCTCAAGGGAAAACATCGCTACGAGGTGGCTCGTAACGATCGGATGTATTGGGAAGCGAGACAAGGGCACACCTAGCGTAAACCCGGCCACCCGAACGCGCTCACTCTGACGGTTCGTTCCCACGACAAGCAGAACGAAAGATGCACTATTTTGCCACCTCTCACTGACAGTTTTTGACGGTTTTTGATGCGACAAAAAACATCTCACCACAAGAAAACGGAATTGAGTTTCTTGAAACCGAGAGAGGATTTTTTAGGCAGAGACAACACGACCCCATAGGTTCAAACAAATCGTCCATAAGTACCACGGTCTCCGAGTTATGCGATGTCAAAGTTTGACCCTTTTTTCCACTTTGAGCACTCATGGGAAAACGTCACTACGAGGTGGCTCGTATGATTGGACGTCTTGGGGAGCGAGACAAGGGCACACCTAGCGTAAACCCAGCCACCCGGACACGCTCGCGCTGACGGTTCATTCCCACGACAAGAAGAACCAAAGATGCAGTATTTTACCACCTCTCATTGACGGTTTTTGATGCGACGGAAAAAATCTCACCACAAGAAAACGGAATTGAGTTGCCCAAAACCGAGAGAGCATTTTTTAGGCAGTGACAACACGATCACATAGGTTCAAACAGATCGTCTATAATTGCCACGGTCTCCGAGTTACGCGACGTCAAAGTTTGACCATTTCTTCCACTTTGAGCGCTCAAGGGAAAACGTCGCTACGAGGTGGCTCGTAACGATCAGATGTCTTGGGGAGCGAGACAAGGGAACACCTAGCGTAAACCCGGCCACCCAGATGCACTCGCGTTGACGGTTCGTTCCCACAACAAGTAGAACGAAAGATGCACTATTTTGCCACCTCTCATTGACGGTTTTTGATGCGACAGAAAAAATATCACCATAAGAAAACGAAATCGAGAGAGGATTTTTAAGGCAGTGACAACATGACCCCATAGGTTAAAATGGATCGTCCATAAGTGCCACGGTCTCTGAGTTACGCGATGTCAAAGTTTGACCGTTTTTTCCACTTTGAGCGCTCAAGGGAAAACGTTGCTACGAGGTGGCTCGTAACGATCAAATGTCTTGGGGAGAGAGACAAGGGCACACCTAGCATAAAATCGGCCACCCAAACGCGCTCGCGTTGACGGTTCGTTCCCACGACAAGCAGAAAGAAAGATGCACTATTTTGCCACCTCTCACTTATAGTTTTTGATGCGACAGAAAAAATCTCACCACAAGAAAACGGAATCGAGTTGCTCGAAACCGAGAGAGGATTTTTTTGGCAGCGACAACACGGCCCCATTAGTTCACACAGATCATCTATAAGTGCCATGGTCTCCGAGTTACGCGATGTCAAAGTTTGATGGTTTTTTCCACTTTGAGCGCTCAAGGGAAAACGTCACTACGAGGTGGCTCGTAACAATTAGACGTCTTGGGGAGCGAGACAAGGGCACACCTAGCATAAACCCGACCACCTGGACGCGCTCGCGCTGACGATTCGTTCCCACGACAAGCAAAATGAAAGATGCACTATTTTGCCACCTGTCACTGATGGTTTTTGACGGTTTTTTATGCGACAGAAAAAATCTCACCACAAGAAAACGGAATTGAGTTGCTTGAAACCGAGAGGATTTTTAGGCAGCGACAACACAACCCCATTGGTTCACACAGACTGTCCATAAGTGCTTCAACTCTTCTTTTATAGGCGATTTGGATGAATAGGTGTGTCTCTTACCCTAAGGTCGACTTGTTATGGAATAAAATTTAAATAAAAACCTTACCTAAGCCGACTCATCCTTACATAAATTCACTCCAATCTCTTCATGCACGAAGGACTCAAAACAAATTCACTCAATCAAAATACACAATATCAGCATTACCGGTATCAATACTTGGGTATACACAATATGAGCAATAGATAGTTTAAAAGTATACGCCATATGAGTTACAAGTAATGAACAAATTGGATCACATTTCAAGACATACACAATGAACAAATTTGATCACATTTCAATAGCAAATAACTAAGTTTCAGGAATATCATGTTTCATATATATCAATGAACAATAATCGTGTACATATCATAAAATGGCATAGATGCCAAATCAATAATAGTTACAAAAATATGGCATGTGCCATGTCTGTCAAAGTCGATATATACATATAAAATGTCAAATATATAAAAAAGTTGGTCCTTCAATGACCACAACTATAACTATATGTCTCTATCGGTATCTATGACTGTGGCGGATCATCAAAATCGAGCCTCTTTGAAGTAGTACGTGGCTCTGCAGGTGGCTGCACAAGGACAATTCAAATGTCAAATCATATATATTTTCTCAATATAACATCAAAATAACTAAATACTGAACTCTAAATTGTTTGAAGTTGAAATGTTGATTACCTCATCTCTGTCTTCTGCAATTGGGTGAGGCTGAGGATCCGTGGGATGTCCTGAAGGAGGTTGTAACTGGTAAAACAACATTAATACATGTTAATAACATATATGTCAGATAAAACATAATAACTAAAAATGAATAGACTAAAAAACTAAAGCGTACCGAAGCCTCAGATGGATGTGCTGTGGTCGTAGGAGGCAAAGTCACAGATGAATCAGTTACGACCATTTCCTATATCCATGGTAAGTGATCTAAAAGGAGTTAACTAGACAGTCTCAACTCCGTTGTGCACTTAGTGAAAAGGAGTTGATCTAAGATAGACATACCTTTTCCCTTCTTTGTGTTGGATCCCATAATATACGTGTAGGACTTCTACTGAAATGGAATGGTAGAATAACAGTAGGAAGTTTGGAAGGGGCTTGTAATAGTTTAAAGACAATCATACAAGTTAATAACCCAAAGTTGTTGACAAACTAGATAAAACAAATATTTTTAACATATGTAGAAAAAATGCACATCGGAGCCTCGTATAGTTCTCTTGTAACCTTAGGAGGCCTAGTCGAATCTGATGCAGCTATTACCATTTCCTGTATGAAAAATGATAACATATGATATAGACATAAAATGATTTAGTTATTTCGAACAAGCAAGAATGCAATCCAAAGTGAATATGAAGATATCACCTCTTCCCTCTGTTGAACCTCACCGACATCAGGTACATTCATTAATTCCGTAAACCCCATATGTTTCTATATATAGAACAAATAAATTAAGTGCATTTATCAATATCTACATATACATGTTTAATCATAGTACATTTCAACAATTGAATTTAAATTGTACTGAATTACCTTATGTCATTTGGGTGTCCGAGAGGATATCTTTTTTTGCCTCGGATAGCTAGAGGATGGCTTTCTCACACGAGATGTCCTTGATGCAGGTGGGGTAAACTAACGGAAAAAAATTAACATAAGGGAAAAGAGCATGTATTTAATATGTTACTTAAATAAAATATATATAAATCTAAATGGTACCGCATAACTATCTTAGCCAAAGTCAATGGCCGAAAGCGTGATATCATCAAGTTGGGACATCTCACCCACTGATAAGCCCTACAAAATACCAAGTAATGATACATATAATTAACAAAAGATATTTTGAAACCAATGTATTATTATATTTTTAACAAATTTACAAATCTTTACCTCTGGTGGCGAAACTACTCGTTACCGTGGAGTCCACTGAACAGTATGTGGTGTACTCCCACCACTTGCTGCACCCTGCAATGCATTTTATTTATGTCACTTTAAATTGTTCTAAAAATAAAAATTTCTTTTTATAAGATTTAGTCACTTAATTGATAACATGTCATAAGCAGAATTAAATGCACCTGTGTCTGATAGAGAGGGTACAACATATTGAGCAGTTCGTTGGTGAGGGCCACATCCTTTGCAGTGGAAGCATGACATCTACTCCCGCAACATGTACACGAATGAGATGTCGAACCATCCTCGTCTACGTCAGTGTCTACACCAGAACATACACCTTGGCAGGTGGGGCACATATGTTGAATGGGCTAGCTCGTGCCAAATGATGCATGCGGTGTTGTTGATGAAGGAGGTGCTGCAGGTGCTAGTACATCCTCTGCTCCGACCAGCTGTATGCCATGTTGAACAATGACATCAGTCAATGATGCAGCTGCCTGAAGAGTCTGTAATTCCATAGACTCCTTCAAGGATATAGGGACATTGACATGAACCATGGGTTTAGGAGTTGTACGCCTCCTATGTTGTGGTTCTACCACTCTATGGGCCTTAGGTCTATCCTACGCAAAGCCTCTCCCTCTACCCTGAAATTGTCGGATGTCAAAGTAATTCGGCTTCTCGTCGAGGATAAACTCACAATACAACTTTCTCAAAAAATATAGAGGCACCTCCCAATTATTACAAGGTGGTTGGTCAAAGACCATATACCACCTATCCCAAAAAGCTTCTTTCAACCTATCATGAACACACCAATGTATAGGAAACCGAGTCGTATTTAGTTCTAGGTTGTTACTGCTAACAAGATCAGTGAAAAGAGCACATATGTCAGCTTTACCTATGCCCTTTTTCTTCACTTGATCATATGACAACCCATTCATATAAAATGTTTGACATCTATCTCTCCATGAACCCCATTTCGTAACCTCCCTAGGTACCTCATTTGTACTATTAACTATTGTTTCTAGTGTTCTGGCGAGGCTTGAGTGGTGCTCAAGCCTAGAGGTCCTTAACCTATTCACCAATATAGAAATTTGGGCACTATTTTGAGTAAGGCGATTGATGAGATCCTCTTGTGTGGCATCTACATGATCTAATGGAGGACATGGAGGGTTTCGGGGTGGTGGTGGTTGTTGAGTAGCAACATTTTCAAGATTTTGAGGGTTTTCTTGTGTTGTCTATTTCATTTTTTGGGGATTGCTTGAAAAATTTGACATCAAATTAATAAAAGCAAAATTTAAATCAATTAAAAAAACCCTATTTTAATTAAAATGCAAAACAAAAACAATCAAACAAATCAAATCTTACCTGTTCGACGGGGTGTCATTGTTAAAATTTCTTTCTATGTTGCGAAAATCCAAAATAGTCGCAAACCCGTGCGGGTTCTATGTTTTTTTTGCTTCTCCTTACTATTGTTCCACAGGTTGTGGCGTTGAAAATGGCCAAAACCTGTGGCCTACATAAAAGAAATATGTTTCTCAAAACCCATACGGGTTTGGAGAAACTTTTAATTTTTTATTAAAAAAAAAATGTCGGGTTTTGAGGAACTTTTGGTTAAGGCTTATTTAATTAATAAAGTAATTTAATATTGTGTTATCCAAATAGTTCTCAAGAAAGGTTATAAAGGTGGTTTGTGAGCTCATTTGGTATTATGAATTTTATTCTATTTTCTCTAATTGAAACCTCATGGTTTGAGAGATTGAACTTGTTTCATCTTAGCCTTTAGAGGATGAAAACCTTCTTGGAGAAGATCAGTTTTTGGGGTGAAGGATTCCTCCCTAGTTGGTTGTAGGAGAAATCATCTAGGGTTTCTTGCATGGTTTAACTTTAAATGATTGAGGTTCTATAAAATTGATGAACTCTTTTAAAGACAAATTTTAGGTTTTACAATTCATGGTTGAATGTTAGAGGATGGATGCCATTTTTTTCAGTTGATATGAAAGTTCTTCCATATTGAATCAGTTTAGGGCATATGGGCATTATGATTCCAACAGTGAATGCGAATGCAAGGAAAGGTATGTTGGGTTTATTGTTGGTGCTATTCTAGATTGCTAGTTCGAGGGGAATACTTTCAGCAAGGTATGACTACATTGATGGGTGTCATGAGAAGTGATTTCTGGGCGAGATAAGGGACAATGATGGTTGTTATTTTGGTGAAGTGTTTAGATGCCAATCTCCTTCGTTTTTTAATTGCTTGAATGATTGGGCTAGACATGAACCTATATTGGTTCTAGGCGGCTATCTAGTGAAGGAAATAAAGGTTTATCTTCTGTGCATTGGGTGTTTAGGGTCTCTTCTAGCCTAGTGTGTAATGTCTATTCACAAGTTGAAGGAATTGATTTTGAGGATACTTTTGCTCTGATGGCAAGAATGAAAGCAATCAGAATGTTTCTTGCTTTTGCAGTTCCCAAGAAATTCAAAGTTTATCAGATGGTGTTCCAAATGATAGTATTGCTTGGATTGTTGTTCGTTGGAGGAGGAAAGATCGTTCCTCCCCCTCTCCCCTGGGTTGTGGGTGTTTGTTCTACCCACCTTTGACGAGGGTTACTAGTTTTATTGATAGTGTGTTGTGAGTGGTCTATTTTGGCCTCTATTGTTGGAGGTTTGTTCTTGATTAGTTGTTTGTGGCCTTTTGCCATGTCTTTGGATAGAGTTAGCACACTTGTTTTGTTGTTTTTAATATCAAAACCATAAGTAAATATGTTATAGAAGATAAACATCATGTTAATCATAAGGGCTTGTAGATCATAGATGACCCAAGTTATGTGGTAGTATGGTTTTACAAGTCATGGTCTCAACACCAAGGTGGAAAAAGATATTGGTTAATCCATGTATAACTCTCCTCATACCTCTTGTTGGATTATCTCTATATCTCGTACACTTAATGCACACATTATATTTGATACAAAATAATAGCCAAAATGTTGATTTTGTAAAATTAAGAAAAAGAATACACAACCACACACAAGACATCATATGTCTTATGATCTCAAATAATGAGAGGAATACGTCGCACATAAATTGCATTAGACAATTGGTTATGAAATACATGTATTAATAAAGACATGTGTAAAAATCAATGCATCTTAATATTAGGTATACTAAACAAATTTCACATCAAATCACATAATGGTATCTAGCATAAATAAAAGTTATGCAGTGATACAATAATTATTTAGCACATCACATGATATGTAATCATGATACATAAGAACAAGATAAATAAACATATAATCTAATATATTCAATATAATTAATTAAATAGATTATTAATAAACAACATTAACTTACTTAGCAATAACACATTAACCATCAACACATGAACATCTACCATCAACACATGAACACTAGATTTATGCGGAAAACCCAAATAGGAAAAAACCACAATGAGAATCTAACTCGCAATTGAATAATATTGTTTACAACGTTTTAGGCTTATTTCCAAGGAGCACCAACACCTCAAGGACTTGCATAACTAAAGTGCACAATGTTAGGCAAGATACAAAGAGGACTTGCTTAACTAAAGATCACTTCTTTAGGACAAGATACAAATTGTTGCCGAAGGACTCACTGTCAATCAACAACGAATGAAATAGCTAAATTGAAATTAAGAAGGATTCTCCTGAACATTAAACCGTCTTTGAAAAACTAGATCAAGCAACCAACATCATGGCAAACATCTCTGATAATCTTCATTGTCACAACACATTGTCTTGAGAATATATTACCTTCAAAGCTCTTCTCAAACTAACATCCACACAATCACAAACTCAGATTTGCTTGCAAATCATTCAGATACACTTTCCACACAATTCACTTGTCATCCACACTATAATTCATCCATCTGCACATCTTAAATATGAGATACAACATTGAAATCCTATTAAGGGTTGACCAAAATAGAATAGCAATATTACACAAAATAAGCCACCTAGACATAAAATACTTAAATTGGTTCACTCCAAGAGAAAGAGGAAACAAAAGCATATTACAATATGTCCTTCCATAATTGATCCAATAATCCGCACATGCTAACACATACTCCAAAGTCATTACCAAACGTAATATGTAGACATAATCAACCAGTCGACCACATAACCTCTTCCGATGCAAAATACTCAATGCGGATCTCCACATGCCATGGTGAGACCCAAAAAAAATCCCAACACATCTTCCAACACATATCTGGACCAAAAGAACATGATCCAATAAACCGCAACACAATTGGCAACATATCCAGAGGACACCAAAAGCTTTTCAAACCATCTTGAATACATGATGACACAACCAACACAAAAACATTAAGTGCAACACAAAACATAATTATGCAACAACCAAGAGCATATTCAGATCAACATCCATTCAGATAACTAGGCTTGACATCAATGACAACCATAAAAGCCCAATACAAGCTCATGCTACCAATATTCTACCCCTTTATCATCGATGGCAACACCAATACAATCCTTTTCTAAACAACACCAACACATCACTTGATCATAATAATCTCACAACAACTCTCTCCCCCTTTAACAACAATGACAAAAGGCATTGGAAACCATACTGATCAACTCATACCATTGCTCCCCCTGAGAGCAGTAACAACATCAATAAAGGAGACAAGGATAAGCACAAAGTCTCCCCCTGGAAAGATGCACCATTGAAAATGGATCTACTTAGAAAAAGGAGGGGCAATAACCCCTAACTTCTGCCTGAGATACTCAAATGTATCCTTTGTCAAAGCCTTGGTAAAAATGTTTGCTGCTTGCTTTTTTATAGAAATGTATTCCAATCTGACTTCTTTATTTGCAACCTTCTCTCATAAGAAATGATAATGGATTGAGATATTCTTAGTTCTTGAATGCATAACCGGATTCTTCGAAATGTTTATAGAACTAGTATTATCACACATAATAGGATAACTTCATCATATACCACTTTGATATCCTTAAAAGTCTACTTAATCCACAAAACTTGAGTACATGAAGATATCGCAACAATATATTCAGCTTCTGCAGTGGATAATGGCATTGATTCTTTTTTCTTACTCATACATGAAACCAATCAGTCTCACAAAAAGAATGCACCACCACTACTACTTTTCCTGTCATCAATACTTTCAGCCCAATCAACATTCATATTATGCTTTCAACATGAAATTTCTATCCTTCTTGTATCATAGGCCAAGGTCTTGAGTTCTTTTCAGATATCTAAAAATCCTCTTCACTGTTTGATCACAAGTTTACTTCAAACTAGCTCAAAATCTTGCAACCAAACATACAACTTGCATAATATCTAGTCTAGAAGCAGTAAGATATAGCAATCCTCCAATCATAGATCTATACTTCTTCTGATCAACATCAAGAGATGTACCATCTTTGCCTAATTTGCATCCAAAAGCTAAAGGGGTAGTAATAGGTTTATGATTCTCCATATCAAACTTCTTTAACATCTCTTTAACATACTTAGCTTGAGAAATAAATATTTCATCATTCAATTAAGTAACTTGAAGACCAAGAAAGAGTGACATTTCTCCAAACATAGACATTTCAAATTGTTTTTGCAATTTCTTTACACAAGCCATTACTTCCTCCAAAGATAATGTCATCAACATAGACAACAACAATCAACAAATTAATGTGTTCAGCCTTGAAATAAAGATTGTTGTCTGCAATTCCTTTTCTAAAGTTTTGTTGTAACAAATATTTGTCCAGTTTTGCATACCATGCTCTAGGTGCTTGTTTGAGTCTATACAATGCCTTCTTTTGTTTGCAAACCATGTTTGGATCTTTTGATAATCTAAATCCATCTGGTTGTTCAATGTATACTTCTTCCAGTTCTCCATTTAGAAATGTTGGCTTAACATCCATCTGATATAATCTAAAATTCTTGTAGGCGGAAAAAGAAAAAAACATTCTAATAGCTTCCACCCTAGCAACTAGAGAAATTTTTTCTTGAAAATCAATAACTTCTAGTTGAGAATAGCCAATACATACCAATGTTGCTTTATTCCTTGTGAGTTGTCTTTATTCATTCAGTTTGTTTTGGAACACCCACTTAGTTCCTATTACATTTTAATCCATCTGTCTAGGTTTCTACCTCCCAAGTATGGTTCTTTTGTATTTGATTCAATTCTTCTTCCATTGCTTTTACCCAACTTTCTTCTTTGCTCACTTCTTCATATGATTTAGATTCAATGATTGAAATAAAATAATAATTAGTTTGCTCTTTTACCTCTATAACATTTCTTCTTGTCTAAACTCCTTTGTTCTTGAAACTTCTCTTTGTGTGCTTCCCTAACTGACATTTCTTGCACACATTGTTAATAGGCTTGATAATATTTGGTAAATCTCTTAATGCCTTAAAGTTACTGATCTTAATCATGTTATCAAAGTTAACATGTCCCATCCTCTTATGCTATAACTTGCATTCATTGCTCTAACTCAGATAACATCTGTTTCCACTTTTGTCCTTTATACAATAAACATTTCCACTTTTTAGCTAATTCCTTCTAATACCAATTTTCCGGTTTTTCCTTCTTTTATCATACAACTAGTATTGGTAAACAAAACTTCATATTCTCTATTGCACATCTGACTATCACTCAACAAACTATGTCTCAAACCTTCTACATAATAAACACCATAGTTTTATGTTTACTATCAATCAAAATACTTCCTATTTCACGAATTGGTGCAACTTCCTCATGCAAATTTCACGGATCCACCATAATACTTCTTTAGAGTGATAACTTGTCTTTATTTTTGGTCATGTCATTTTGGCATCCAAAATCAATGATCCATGGTCTTGGTACAACTTTAGCATTCAGTGTAGTCTTTTCTTGCGGTCTTTTAGACCTATCCGGATTCTTCTCTTATATTGCCAAGAACACAGATTCTTCATTCAAGTTTTCATCTTCTTCTTCTTTAGACGAATGTGCCTCCATTGAGAAAAAAACTCTTTTTCCCTTTATCTCTATCATTTGTTATTTTCTTAATATCATGTGTTATATATCTACTTTTATTTTCATCATCATCAGATTATCAACAGTCTTCTTTATATATGCATTTATAAGCATAATGACCAATTCTTCCTTAATTAAAGGATTTCAAGGGAAACTTACCTTTGTACTTTCCAGTACCTCTCTTCAGTCTTCTTACAAAAAAAAAATTCAATCTCATCTAGGTTCTCACTTGTTTCCGGTTCATCTCCTGATATACTGAAAACGTTCAATGCAACTTCTCTTCGATAGGATTTTATATCTTCCATGGGCAGACAATGTTCTGAAAAGTTAATCAATTAAGTAGTTATTCAAGTCATGACATTTCTTCAATAGCACACTTCTTCGATTTGTAGGGTTTGGTCAATGTAAACAAGATCTTTCTGATGACATCACTTTCTTCTAGCACTCCACCAACAACTCGGATAGCTTATGCGGTATCATTTACCCTATGCATGTATCTCTCAACACTATTATCATTAGCCATTATGAAAGCTTCAAATTTTCGCTTCAGGCTCAAAAGTCTTGCTTGTTGGGTTTTCAGATCACCTTCATATGCATAATACAACTTGTTCTAGATTCCCTTAGTGTTTATCATTTATTTAACCTTGCTAAACACTTAATCACTAAGACAACTGAAAAGTATTGTTCTAGCTTTTGCATTTGTCTCCTTAGCCTTAATTTCATTCGAAGTTGATGGTCCATTCAGAGGGTGTTGATAACTTGTCTAAATAATCTCCAAAATTCCATCCTACAATGCTTCGAAGTAAGACTCCATTCTTTCTTTCCAATTTAAGTAAAGTTTTTTCCATCGAACATCGGTGCTTTAACATGAAGGTTGGAATCACCACTGCCATTACACCAAAAGCTTGAGCTATCAACGAACGGGAGAACAACCAAAGACAAGGACCCATGGGAGGTAGGAGGAAGCACATGTCGCGAATCCCGAAGGAGGTGCTGACCAAGTCAACAATCTCCCCCTCAGCACCGACTGAGGGTTCCGCACTGACGGAATAAACAAGGCCTCCTGGGATTCGAACCCATAACCCAGCGCTCTGATACCAATTGTTGGAATCACCGTTGCCATTATGCCAAAAGCTCGAGCTATCAACGAACAAGAGAGAGGTTAGAGAGAGGGATCCATGGTAGGCAGGAGGAAGCACATGTCGCGAATCCCGAAGGAGGTGCTAACCAAGTCAATAGGTCTTGCACCATCTCTAGATCTACCACAAGCGATTAAGATTTTCAAAGAGGAACTTTGCTTTGATACCAATTGTTGAACACACACAAGGACTGAGAGAGGGGGCAAATCAGTCAGGAATTTCAAAATATATTATTAATAAACAACATTAACCTACTTAGTAATAACACATTAACCATCGACACATAAGCATCAACCATCAACATATGAACACCAGATTTACGTGAAAGACCCGAACAGGGAAAAACCATGGCGAGAATCAAACTGACAATATGAATAACAATGTTTTAGGCTTGTTGTCAAGGAGCATTAACACCTGAAGGACTTGCAGAACTAAGGCACACAACCTTAAGCAAGATACAAACAGGACTTGCTCAACTGAAAATCACTTCAACAGGACAAGATACAAACTATTACCAAAGGATTCACTGTCAGTCAATAACGAATGAAATAGTTGAATTGAAATTGAGAAGGCTCCTGAACATGAAATCATCCTTGAACAACTAGATCAAGCGATCAATATCATGGCAAACATCTCTGATAATCTTCTTTGTCACAAAACACTTTCTTGCAGAATATCTCACCTTCAAAGCTCTTCCCAAACTGACTTTTGCATAATTACTATCTCAAATCTTCTTGCAAATCATTCGCATACACTCCCCACACAATTCACTGCTCATCAACACTATAATTCATTCATCCGCACATCTTAAATATGAGATACAACATAGAAATCATAATTGAGGGTTGACCAAAATAGAATAAGCAATATTACATGAAATAAGCCACCCCGACCTAAAATACTTAAATCAGTCCACTCCAAGAGAAAGAGGGAACCAAAGCATATCACATTATATCCTTTCATGATTGATCCAACAATCTACATGCGCTAACACATCCTCCAAAGTCATTACCAAATGTAACTTGTATACATAATCAACCAATCGACCACATAACACACTATGGTGAGACCCAAAACAACATCTTCCAACACATATCTGGACCAAAAGAATATGATCCACTAAACCACAACACAATTAGCAACATATCTCAAGGGCACCAAAAGTTTTCCGAACCATCCTGAATATAGGATGACACAATCAACACCAAAAACATTTAAGTGCAAAACAAAACATAATTTTGGAACAACCAAGACCATATCCAAACCAACGTCCATTCGGATAACCTAGTTTGACATCAATGATAAGCATACAAGCTCATGCTACCAACAATCTCCAACAAATGATAATATGGAATGGATATATTTATGATATTAAAGTTTGTTGTTATAGTGATTCACCCTCCTCCCCCCTCCCACTTCTGATAGTCTAATTGTGTGCTCATCAATAATTACTCTCTTTGTGTTTATTTATTTCCTTGAGAATATTAATAAAGGATTGTATTAAAGTACTTTTAATTAGACCATGTTTTACTTTCCCTTTACGCTGATCTATCCTGACATACTTCCCTTATTATTCATCTATGGTGCATGTAATGGCTTAAGCATTCCCCCAAGGTATTAACAAATACAAATTGGACACTTCTTGTGTGTGTTGCAAGTGCAACATTTTTATGTCACGGTGCACAAGGTGTTGTAAGAATGAAAAATTTAACACAAGAAACCCATCAACAATGTGCCAAGGATGGTGGCACCAACATAAGACTTCACAAATCATGTGAAAAGCTCACTATGATAATTATATGAGAGGATATAATTTATTCTATGATGAAGACCAACCACTAATCCATGTTCATGTTCTCTTGTAAACATAACGAATAGAATTAGAGTGATACCCACTTCATTACATATTCCAAGACACAATCAACATATAGGAAGATGTGACAATGCCATCTACTGACTAGGAGGACCTAGTTAAGATAAGTCAATTAGGAGATACAAGGTCTCAACAAATCAAACCATTGACTTTGTGAGTTATACACGAGTGCACATAAACCAACCATAATGACTAAAAGTTATGGATAATCATTGTAAGAATCGCTTCCACTCACAAAAAAGTAAGAGATGATGAAGATAGTACAACAACACATCCCACAACCCCCAACATGAAAAGCATGCATTTGTAAGCTTGTAGATGTGACAATTAAGACTTTAGTATACACACATCAAAGGCTATATATGAGGAATTTAATATCTCACAAAGTACCAAAATGATTGCATGAAATAAGATGCTAGGAACATTGAGAATACCTCTTCAAAAGAATTTTCCTTTATAAAATTCTAAAAAAATGTGATTCTTATTGTCCAAAAGTCCATTCTACAATGCATTTTAAGACACTTGTGCACATTGAGACATTGGTGCACCTACCCTATAGTCCTTTAATTTTGCTATTTTTCTATGCATTTGTCCTAGTTAGGAAGTCACCAAAACAAACTTCCCAAATAAAAAACATGAAAATTTATGAGTTTTTATTATTAAGCTTAGTTCTCCAAAGAGTATGAGCACATAGATTATTAGATAATTTCTAGGTGCTTAACCACATAATATCCGTCTTCCTCGAATATTTGAATCCATACCACACAAGACCACTCATTTGCTAGAATGTGGGTCAACATGTGAATCCTAGGATCATGTGCAATTAAAGTTAGAGAGAGAAAGCCCAAAACCTGTCATGTTCCCTCCTTGATTGTTAAATATATACTAAATAAAGCAATCATTATTATTTATTAATATAATAATTACCAACAAACCATTATTTTACTTTTTTCCTTGGTTGAATCCATACTCCCTCATTACGATGTCCCCATCCAACAAGACGTCGTTCAATATTGTCTTGCTAACTTAAGAAAGCTCCTTGTATTATCTTTATAAAGATTGAAAACAATTTGAAATGAAATCAAGTTTATATTGTGTTGCAACAACAACAACAACAACATATCCCTTACATAGAATGTTGTTCCTTTAAAGTATTAAAGAATAACGAATAATATTAATATAATTGACAATAACAAAATAAAGCAGTGGCTAAGTTTAATAGCAATGATAGTATTAAAAGCCACGAGACCATTAATAAATGGTGAAAGATATAAATCAATATATTTAAGTAGCATCGATTATAATAATTGTGCAAGCGGCAGATGGTATGAAGAATGGAGAGATTATTTCTAAGCATTCTAATCTATTTCTAAGAATGACGACTTGCGAATAAGGCAGCGATTAAATATCAAAGTATATACTCAGTGACCATAACCCAGCGCTTAAAAGGGAGATTAATCATGTCAAAGTAGCGACATGAATAGAAATGATAATGACACCAGTTAAGGGAATATAATAAGCATTCAGGTTACAAGATATATATTATGGATCGAATGAGAACACTTAGGGGGATTTATATTATATTGTTCTGCATATTTAGATTAAAACAGACTTCACAATCTTGGAAAACCCAGAAAGAGCAAGGAATACCTTTGCAAATTTATAGAGATATAACCACATGCACACGTGTACACACATGTGATAGATATGATAATTATGCTACAAATACAATTATGATATGTGATGTTATTTTGGACCATCCATTACATCAAACATTCATAGTATACTTGCATGTACACTCGTTTGTATGTTTATTTTACAAGAATACAAAACTAGGTTTTGTAATCATGTCTCTATTACATAGCTGAACATGAGAAAAATGATAAAAGATGTCATGCATGTTTGACACCAACATTGAGATATGTCAAAAGTAAAAATAGATAACTTACTATTAAGTCGTGTGGATTGAATTCCAACTCAAATGAGGTAAACATAATATTTATAATTTTACAAATGAGTTCTCAATTGTCCCAACTATACATCAAACTACATAAAAATAAAAAAATTACAACACGAAAGGATGAAATTCATTTTGCATGCACTCTTAACCTTCTCCAAATAATCCACTTGCCCGTGATGGTGTTTCAACACCACCTCTCTGATCTAGGAGTTAATCAACTAGGTAATTATTTTACACACACACACTAACACATGACCAAATTAAACAATTAGATGATATTAAACATTTCATACAAGAAAAACAATATATGAGGTTAGGAGGAATACACAAATCAAAACATATACTATGGGATCACATGTGCACTTTAGATTACAATCCAATGTGCACAGGAGAGGATTGACATAGGATTTAGTGATGGAGTGTCAAGGATGGGTACTTAAAATTAATTAGTGGACAACAATGGGAAAAGTCAAAGATATCGATACACTTATGTTGGGATAAAGAGTGTCTGGCCAAAGCAAGTATGTTTCTTTGGGTGGCTTTGCAAAATGGGATTTTAACAACATATCAATTTAAGAAGTTAGGTTTTGAAGAACCATCTAAATGTCCTCTGTGCAAGAATAGTGAGGAATCAGTTGATCATCTACTGCTTTCCTATCCATATGCGTCGAAGTGCTGGAGTTGGTTGTGCTCTAAGCTTTCTTGGAACTCTACTCTCTCCAACAACCTATTACAGGTAATGAAGAGCTGGCCTGACATTGGTAAAGGTTGTTTGCATAGAGTCTTATGGAAATTTGCTCCCGCAATATTGGCTTGGGAGATATGGAAGGAGTGTAACAGAAGGATATTTGAAGATAGGATGATGAATGCTACTAGCCTCAAAAATAAGATTGAAGCAATCATTATTGAAACAACCAACAAAATAATTAAGAATAATAACCTCCAAGATAAAAAATTTACTAGTTGGGATAGCCAGATGAGGACATAATGGTTTGGCCTGATTATTCGGCCTCAGTATGGGAAGGGAGGTGTGATTAGCAGGAAATTAAGAGACTAGTGTGTGTGGACGAGACTGGAAGTTGGTTGGCATAATTTAAATTTTTGATGGGGTCTCCAGAGGCAACCTAGGGAAAGCTGGTATAGGTTGTATTATTCACCATTGGGATGGATCAATTAAAGCTAAAATGGCTAAACCTATTGGAGAAAGCACCAATAATATGGCAGAGTTAGAAGCAGTCGTTGAAGGACTTTTTCTTTGCATGGAAATAGATGTTAAAAAGTTGGTGGTAGAAGGAGATTCACAAATTGTCACTAATGCCTTAAGAGTTAGACAAACACCGAACTAGAGGTTGAATTCCAAACTTGGAAGAGCTCCAGAGCTTCACGATTTATTTGAGGAAGTAATAATTAACCATATTTATAGAGAAGGTAATGGAGAAGATGACAAACTTGCTAACCTAGGCACAAATGGACACTCATTCAAAACTATAGAAGCATGATTTTAAGCATCTTATCTTATCAATATTAGCTTGATTTTCATGGAAGGGCCTTACCTTATTTATATTATTGCTTTATCTTCTATAGGCCTAAATGGCGTAATTTAAAAGTTCATTAATTGTAGATTGTTTAGAGTTTGGATTATTAAGTAATGTGGTATCCATGTGATATTTTCAAGATGACTTCTTTGAGTTGATATCCCAAGAATGGTATGATTTAAAGCTGTCCTTTACAATTAGTTCGCACATGAGAACTGTCGAGCTCCAAGTCAGAGGCTCTTGTAATGATATCAATAAGTAGCTTCTAGAATTCGATAAAGTTTATTAGTAGCTTCCAGGAGATCGCTTCTGGAAAATTAATGAAAAGATGGAGTCGAATCTAAAATTAGTGTCTGTCAGCGATCATAGGCTTATGACATTTAGGGGTTTTGTCAAGACGGAGAGATGGAACAAAATTCTTCAGGAGTTGGATGACTTATTAGTCCAAGCGGTTCGTGAGATTATAGGGGAGGACGCCTTCAATTACGATCATGTTTATCGGGTAAATTGTGATGTTTTGGCTACTTTTGTAGCCATTATGCTTTATGCAGGTACCCCTAATAATGAGACTAAATTGCTATCAAAAAGCGTCTTTAAGGAGGAGTTTCTAGGTAATTTAGATTTAGCAATGGATTGTGTGGATCAAAATTTTACCATTTCATTTCCTGAAGATTACGAGAAGGCGCAAAGTGGTGGTATTAGGGCTAGAGTATGTACGCGTCCACTTCTAGTTATCAGAGACAAGAATGCCTTTGAGAAGCGGAAAGCTAGTATTGTTCGGAATGTAGATTTCCTAGTGAAATTACTTTTCATATAAAGGAGGCGGCTGATAACAAATGGTGGTTGGACTATCTAGTCGTTGAAGGATATGAACCCTCAAAGGACATGGGGGCAATAGATGTGGAAAGGATTCAGGTTATTCCACCTATTATAATAAAGGCTAGTTGGGTAGGGAAAGGCAAGGATACTTCTCAGAATAGAGATGGGGAGATGGGGGTTTCGTTTTCTACACCAAATTACGAGTATGTCGATTGTAGCCTGCTGGAGAAGGATTAAGGCTTTCCCCAATATACAAACATAAGATGGTTCCGTATTTTTTTTTTCTGTGGAGGGAATAGACGTTAGCATCATGTTTTTCCTTTAGCTGACAGTCACTAATGTTTGTCTTTGTAGCATATGGCTAGATTTTTAAGTTCTGAAACCTCTAGTTATGGTTTTTGGATCAGCATTGGTACGGATTCATTGTTATTTTGTTATTTAAGATTGGATCCCTAACTGTATTCTTAGTTACTAGTCAGTGAGATGTTCTATCTGCATTATTCTTAGTTTTTTTTCCAGATTTCTTGTTGGCTCGTTCTTCTTTGGGGATAATATCAGTAGCTATGGGTTTTCTTAATATCATTGTAGGATTAATTCATTCATAAATTATGTCGGTCCTTTAGATACAGTAGTATTTATAGGGATGATAGATGGGAATTTGGTCTATGGTTCTACTAACAATTTACATATCCAGAGATGGGTTTCCAAATTTTGGTTGGATATCTAAATGAAACTTGTGATGGGGACCCTACGGAGTTCTATCTTATATTGATGCCTCATGTAAGGTAATATAGACTTACAGGTGAGATTAGTATAGGTTAGAATTCTCAGTTTGGTTCGTGCTATGGTTGGCTTTGACCCCTTTTTTACTAAGAATGGATGGTTAAATCAAATGGATGACTAATTTTATGATATGCATATATGCAATGCTTTTAATGTTACTAACAATGGTCTTGGTTGTAAGGTGTGATTATTTTTTTTGTAGAATTATGAACTGAGGCTGCTTCAGAATTAGTTAGCAAGAAGCAACAATGCCCCTTTGCAGGTGGTATAGATATAGTACTGGTTTTTGTGATCCAAATGTCATTTTGTATACTCTAGCAAGGATATCTAAACAGGGAAAGGATTGAATCACATCATAGAGGAAATAGTGAGGTTGGGTCTTAAGAATTTCTTTTGATATTCTTGGTTGTAGCTTATCCAAGACTGCATGTATCTTGTATGATGCAATTAGCAGACTATAGAACCATTTATTTTATCTGATCAATTAATGGATCTAGGCTAGACCGGAGGTTTCCTTCCCTCCATTCTTTCCTATCGGTGACCACATTGAATGGAGATGTAAAATTCATTTTTAATAATAATAAAATTATTGGCTTCGGCCTTTTACCGATAAAAAAACATACCGATAAAAAAACAAAAAATAAAACATAAACATTAAATAATAAATAAATAACCATTAAACAATAATTAATTAATAAAGCATTTAATCAATAAATCAAACTCAATTAAATGAATATAAAATCTCAACAATAAATAAATATCACTAATCAATTAAACAATAAAGTCAGCAAGGAGGCTATTGAGAGATATCTGGAAACTGAGAAGGAGAAAAAACGACTGGTAAAGCTGAGCAAAACCTATTACCCTCCTAGGGCTTTTGTCAAACCCTGGCGAGAGGTCCTCTTTGTTTTAATGCACTACATTACATTAGATGGTAGTTTTACAAAAGTTTATGGTTACCATTTCGTCCTGCTAAATCATTTTAGGCACGATGAAAAGGTTAATTTTCCTTATTTTATGCTCTGCTCGATGAATGCCACTATTAAGGCCTACAAAGATAACCCAATGGGGGATACTGCCATGCATGAAGGCCTAATGGTCCTTATTTATGAGCATCTCAAGGCCAATCAAATAGCTCGTATGCAGCCCTCTGCAGAGATTGAGGAGGAGGGGTCTGACTTTGCCTTCTCACTGGAGGAGGAGTCTGACAGTGACCCCTCGAGTGATTCTGAGGAGAGCATGGATGTTTCGGATTATGAAACTAGAAAGAAGAGGAAACACAACAAAACAAGACCTTCTTCCTTTAAGGGTAAAAATCCTAAAGGCAAAATCCCCGAGATTAGCCTTTCCTCGGAGGAGGAGGTCTCAGAAGACTCAGAGGAGGAGAACCCTCAAGGGTTGCTGAAAAAGAAGACAAAAGTCAACACCCAGACCATAAATAAGCATAAACGGAAGGAGGAGAATGTTAAAGAGCTGGAGGTCTATAAGAAGGAAAGGACCTTGGAAGCCGAACTGAATTCGGAGAAGGTGACCATTGACAAGGTTCTTAGGGTTGCAACTACTTTTTGGGACACCACAAAAAAGGAACAGGATATCCCTGATAAGGCTGACCCCCCTCCCCCTAACCCTCCTCCAGAGGGTATGCAAGGTTTCATGGACACTATGGAGTGGCTTATAACTGGTTACAAGAAAGCTGTGGACGACAACAAAAAACTCTGGAATAGAATTCTGATTTTGGAAACCATCAACACTGGGGAAGGGAAGACCATGGCTAATTACATAGAGGACCTGAAAAATACCATTGCTAAAGCCGAAAACATAAGAGATGCCTTCAACCCCAGGTTTGAGAAAATAGAGAAAGATTTGTTGGAAAGGAAAAATCTTGTTGATGCTAATGACCAAACCATCTCGGATACTGTCAGTAAAGTTAGCAAAATTGAGGAGTGTCTAAAGAGCATTGTTGAACAGAGTTTAAGAATCCTGAAGGTTTCTACTAGCAACACTAACACTCTCATTAGCAAACTGGATGAAGAAAAGGAAATACTAGATATTGACCCGAACACTGAAGGAATGGGGGAAGCTCAAGGTCCCAGAGCCTGTACCAAAGGCAAAAAGAAAGAAAAGAAACCTAACAAGGACCTGGAAGATCTCAAAGCTGTTGGGGCCACCTATGACCAGCTGGTGAAAAAGGCGGAGGACCTGTTGAAGACTATAGTTGTGTAGCGCCTTCCTTGTTTCTTTGTTGTCTTTTTGGTTTGCTAGATTTTTTGCCAGTCATTTTGTATGCAGTTCTTAAGAACTGGACTTTTTGGTGTCTTATTTTAATCTCCTTTGTTAAAGGTTTCAGGTCCTGAAAACCTATTTTTCTAATTAATCAGAACAATAAATTAACCAAATAAATATATAGCAAATAAACAATAAGTTAATTAATTAAATAAATCAAGCTCAGTTAACCATTAACCAAGCTAATAGAAATAAATATTAAATAACCAACCAAAGAATAAATCAATTATACTAATCAAATATTAATTACGTATAAATCACATACTCACAACACCTCAAGTAACCTGACAAAATGGTCAAACACCGAGACAAGACCCTAACCACCAACTTAATGCCACAACACAATTGACAAGGTGAACAACTAAGCCTAGAGTGTAAGAGGGAAACTCATGTCATCTCTGACAACTTTCCGTTGGGATAGGACATGCTCAAACCTATGAGACCAGGTGGAGTCGATGTTTGGTACCTGCAACCACCACTAAACGTGATACAACATATATACATCATAAATGATCAGGAAAGTGATAGATAATCACAATGTCATATCGTGCTCGCAATGAGTGGTATGTCATTGTCTCTAATCACGAAGACACTAGAAGACCATCACAATCATCGTAGCATCAATTCAAACATCACAATCATAAATTAGGGTTAGTGTAATCATAATGTCATCAAAATCTCGTAAGCAATATGATCTATCATAAATAATGAACACATATAAATCATCAAATGTAGATCCATCTTCATATCCAGTTCAATCATGAAATAGGGTTAGTATATAGCATGATACCAGCAAATTATCATAAATTACACTAAGCTAGATCAATATAATCCTCTGATGTATAGAAAGACAAGATGAATAAGGGAGGGGCAGTACATAGAGCACTTCCTATTCTTCATGAATAGATGTCTACCTTGTTTGGGTAGATGCCTATCTCGTATTGGATAGATGAAACCCCATGTCTCGTATGGACAGATGCCTAACCTGTAGGGTTAGATGCCTATCTCGGTTGGATGGATGTCTATCCCATTTGGATAGAAGTACCTGAGTATGCGATTGAATCAAATACAAGTAAGAATAAATAAATAAATAATTAGTGGAAATCTTGGATTAAGCTTAGTGGGTCATTACACATACCACATCCGGACCATAGGATTTGATGTCAATGATAACATATAGCGTAATGCTAACAACATGGAGGATTTCAACAAGAGAAAATGTTAAATTTTTTTACAAGATTTCTGGGCACTTCGTGCCTTCAAATCTTCAAACCTGGCTTCACATGTGCATAGATTTAAACTCCTTTTAAAATCTAATTTTCCCCTTCGACCTACAACTCTTATGGCTACCTTGAGCACCACCAACACACCTAAAAATTCATTCTTCTCTTTTGTCTACTCCTCTCTTGCAAATTGATTTCCTACACTTTTATCGAGCAATCATCTATAGCTACCTACAAAAACTTTATTCAAACTTGTTGATCAATGCCTCTTAACACCATTAAAATTTGTATTTTATAGAGGTTAAAACCTTTGTAAGGTGTCACAAACCTCTCTTAGAACATTTGAGAAAATTCCTTGATTAAGTTTGAGTAAGGTTTAAATTAATTATTTATTAAATTTAATAAATAAGCTAGCACTTGCACCAAAACGAGGTGCAAGGGTTACACCGATAGCAATGTATACTTTCAATGATATATTATAGGGTACAAAATTACATTATTTTAAAATTTCATTTATTAATGATTATTTTTTGTTTAACATAATCAATTGATTCTAAAAAATAAAAAATCTATATACAAATCTTAGAATTTCTTGTCTTGGTTTGACATGCCTTTCACTACAACTCCACTTTTCCCTTATGAGCGTTTTTCTAGTGTTTCAATATTTGTTATCTTGGAATGCCTATTAAAATTTTCATCCATGGCATGATTTTCCCTCCAAGTCAATTCTTACTCTCTAACCCTAAACTTTAATCTTATCCTAGTTCTAATCCTAAAATGAAACATAATTCTAACCCTAACCATACTTTTGATTATAAGACTTACCCTAACTCTACCTATAACCTTAACCCTAATCATAATTTCAAGTGTAAATATGACCCTAATACTAAATTTACTTACGTGTACTTGTATCTCTAAATTTATTTCTAAATATTCAACTAATCCTAACACTAACTTTATTTCTAACACTACGCTCCATCATTACCTTAATGAATACTAAAAAACCTTCATCCTAACCCTAGTTCCAATTGTAGGTCCTATTTGTAATCATAACACTAACCCTATTTCTAAACATAACCCTTATCCTAACCATACTTTTGATTATAAGACTTACCCTAACTCTATCTATAACCCTAACTCTAATCACAATTTCAAGTGTAATTATAACCCTCATACTAAATTTACTTACTTGTACTTGTATCTCTAAATTTACTTCTAACTCGACAGCTAGTCCTAACATTAACTCTATTTCTAACCCTAAGCTCCATCATTACCTTAATCGAATGCTAAATAACCTTCATCCTAACCCTAGTTCCAATTGTACCCTAATTGTAATCATAATGCTAATTATAACACTCCTATTTCTAACCCCTGCTCTTATATTGTAAATGTAATCCAAATTTTAATCTAGGCCAACCCTAACCCTACAGATATAACCTCAATTCTAACATCAATCATAATTGCAATTATAACCTTCATTGTAACCATAACCCTAATTGTAATCGTAAAAAAAATTATAACTCTAAATTCATTCTAACCCTATAGATACCCTAGTTCTATCCCACTCACAACCCTAAGCTTGATTATAAATCTAATTTTATTTTGATTTAATAATAATTATATTTATAGTGGTAATCCTTATTCTAACTATAAATAGTTAAATTACTGATAGACACGGTTTTTATTTATTATTATTATTATATACTTATAGTATTTAAGCCTAATTTATGCCAAAATAATTATAACCTTGATTTTAATTGTAACTGTAAATTTACTTCTAACTCTACAGCTAGTCCTAACACTAACTCTATTTCTAACCCTAAGCTCCATCATTACCTTAATCAAATGCTAAATAACCTTCATCCTAAACCTAGTTCCAATTGCACCCTAATTGTAATCATAATGCTAATTATAACAAACCCTTGCTCTTGTTTTGTAAATGTAACCCAAATTTTAATCTAGCCCAACCCTAACCTACGTAGATCCTCAATTCTAACACTAATCATAATTGCAATTATAACCTTAATTGTAACCATAACCAATTATTCTTTTAACTATTTTAAGATATTATAATACTATAGATAATATCAATTTTTTTAATCGCTTACATATCCAACTTAAATTAAACTTAAAAATATTTGTATAAAACCTAAATTGGTGGATAAAACTAATAGAAATCATAAAAGTTTGTACATGAATTTATGGAATTAGTTTAAACTAAATTATTGAAGTTATATGGTACTATTATTTAATTCAATAAAACTAAATTATTTAAGTTATATGGTACTATTATTTAAACTAAATTATTGAAGTTATATGGTACTATTATTTAATTGAATTTTTACTCTTGTAATAATGTTTTCTTCAATTTTGAGAGAAGTTGGAGCTATGATTATTATTATTATTTGATAGGTAATGGGTCAAAGCCGATAAGGTGTACATACCCTACCTCTTTTATGAGATTTGAACTTGTGACCTCTATTTCAAGAACACAAGTTCTTCACCACTAAGCCAACTTAGGTTGTACCCATGATTTGCAATATTATTATTTTTATGATTTATAATATTTTAAAAAATATAGACATCAATATATTATAATTCAACTCTTTTTTTGTCAAGTGATATATTAACTTCTAATTGTGAAATTAATTTTAATTAAGCTACATTTATGATAGTGAAGGAGACATCCTTTACCCAATATTATTTCGGAGAACTTATTATATTATTTTATTAATTTCCTAAGCTAGTTTCCTAAGCTATCAATCTAACCAAATACCAATTTGACGTATGAGACCTCTCATTCAAACATTCCACAAGCATTAAACACAAAATAAGAAAGAATGACTATCACTTGATGTTTGTAGGCTTTGATGGATGCAACCCATGCCCTGTTTTAAAGCGTCCATTTTGGCACAGGCATGGAGGATGCTTGCAAAGGTTGCAGCATTTGGCTTTATACCGTCCAATTGCATTTACAGCTTGAAATCTTCTAAAATCATTTCAACAAATTCATGTAGTAAATACCATTCAATCATGGCATTCCGTGAGACCACATTTGTTTGAAGCATTGTCTCAAATGCTTCAACATTTTAAAAACATGTCAAGCAGGGTAGTGGCAACTACAACATCTATCCTTTATGCTTTGATGGATGTCCATACCCTGTTCCAGACCTCCCAGTTTGGCACAGGGAGGGAGGATGCCAGAATTTGGCTTTACACATTTCAATTGCATTTGCTTGAAAGTTTCTAATGCCTTTTCGACATATCCAGTTTGAGTATGTCTTGCAATCCTGGCATTCAAGGAGATCACACTTGTTTGAGGTACTTTAGTTCATTCTTATTTAGAATTGAAATTAGTTCAAAAGATGACCACGCTTAGATGCTCCAAAAGAGAGACCATTTTGAACAACAAAAGACATGACCAGAGAACTCACCATCGCTTCCAAAAGACATCGCCTCTGGTGGGCATCCTCCTTGGGGAGGATAACGTTGCTAAGGATAGGCAGCGGAATACATAGATGAAAGCTGCTTCCTCGATTTCCAAGACGACAAACAAAGCTGCTTTCTCGTTTTCCAAGACTGCATCGGGCGAAGACAAACAAATGAAATTGCTTCGGAAATGTTTTTCGACACCGCTTTTTTTACCGGCGTCTTAACGTAGACGAATCCGGTGGCTTTGCTACCATATATAGCCTATGGGCTAATAAATAGCTTAAATAAGTTAAATTAAATCAATTAATTAAATGAGTGGACTAAGCCATTAAAATTGATTATATTGAGAAATTAAAGTTGAAATATTCATGTCGCATTAGAGTATAATATTAATTATTTATTCAAATATATAATAAAATAAAATAAATGCACATTTTAAATTATGATTATTAATTTATGGTGTAAATATTATTTAGATGCAAATATTATTTTAACTTTTATCTTTAAGCACATGGTATAGGAGAAAAAGTGAAAAGGCCACATGGAGAAATATTATATCATTTATAGTGGTTTTAAAAGCATTTATGAGAGTGTAAGAGGTGGAAGAAAGAACCTTATAAGTAGGAAGTGGGTAACCTTTTTTAAGACAAAAGGAGTCATTATTTTGACTTTTAGATGATCATTTTTACCCATTTATGAAGTTAGATGACCTCATTCATTTGGAAATCAATTTTTGGGAGTTAGCAATATTATTTTAAAAAAGGAATAAAGACAAGCTTAGCAAATGCTATGACATGGAAGTTACAAATTTATTTTATGACAAAAACATATCTATTCTTGGTATTTTTTTATGACATGGCAGTTACAAAACTAATTTGAGAGGAATAAAAACAAGTTGAGAAAATGCTATGGCAAAATGTAATAAAGTGGAGGGAGTTAAAGTTTTATCTTACGACTATTAATTGAAGAATCTTCCTAATTTGAAAATTATTCTTACTAATGGTAAAAATTATTTTACAACTTCAAAATCTATAAATTGGGAAGATATTGTATGCATTTTACACGTTTTTTGGAGATGTTGTTGAAGTTTCATTTTATGAATTAGTTCTAGATTGGAAAATATTTTTAAAAAATGTTGTTTTTGTAGTTCTTCTACTTCATAGATTTTAAGGAGATTTTTATCGTGGAATTGAAGAAAACATCATGAATTTTGCAAGGGAGCAAGAGAAAAAGCCATGGGGAAATTTATTTTGGAATTGAAGAAATATGACGAATTTTGCAAGGGAGCAAGAGGAAAAGCCATAAAGAAATCAAATGGTTTTGAAGATATTCAATAAAGAATAGTATCATAAATAAGTGGTTTTTCTCCAAATGATTAAAATAATTGATCTATAAAATTTATTTAATTTTATTTTAAAAATTATTAAGTTATTAATTTCTTTATGATATTATAGGAAATGCAATAGAAATTGTTTTTTTTTATAAATTTAATAGAAAGGAAATGAATATAGTTTTCTAAATTTTCTATTAATTTCAAATAATATTATAAACTTTGAATTGTAAAATCAAATTTTATTTCAAAAAAAAGTAGGTAAAGCTTTAATCATGAAACTCTTAAATTTCAATTAAGTTTCTTTTGTAAAAAATAAAGAATTAATCTTAGTTTATTTTTTAAAAAAGAATTGAAATTTATTACAATGAGAGAAAATGGTGGATGGCCTTCCACGGGAAAAAAATTTGAATCCCGGGTATCGATTATTGGCAGAGGAGGATCTGGAATATAGTCAGGGCAATGACATAGATGGCAGAAGGAAGGATTTGTCAGAAATGGCCATAGGTCATATGCAGCTTGGGGGGGTCAATGCCCATATGGGGGGTTTTGGACAGACAAGGATAGGTGGGGGTCAGGCCATCGACAACACTCTAAAATGACTTGTGATCATTAATGGAATGGGTAATCAAGTAAGTAGTTCAGATTCTCCAGACCCAAGTGGAATTTCTCTCCAAGAACTCACAGGCTGGACAAAACTAAACAACCTATTTTTGACATATGTGAAAATGATTGAAATGCACAATACGAAGAAGAGGGTTTTATTCCACGTCATTCTGAGAAGAATTCACCCTTCTTAGAGTATTTTTACACTAAAAAACCCTCAGAACATTGTACATATCCAAATAGCATTCCACTCAAGAAGAATGAGTCTTCACTTAATGGAGATGGTCTATTGTTAGGAGATGTAGGGAGATTCCTTACTTACCCCAATAACATTCCATTGGGAACTCCCTTGAAATCAAACATAACCCATTTTGGATCTAAAGATGCAGAGGATCAACATCTATTTTCCTAGAATAAAGGCCCCCAAAAAATATGGGTTCCAAAGAAAGTGTTTTCGATCAATCCTAAATGGCTCTCTTATGCAAACATCGGTCGAGGAGATTAAAAAGGGGCCTTCAGAATCAGTTTGCCAGAGGAAGGCCTACTACCACAGATCTCCATCCTTCGGGACAGAGCCCTTATAGGTAAGCTCCCAAATAAATCTTTTGATGCAGTGATCTTGAAAGATTGAGCTCTTCGCTTCTGGTTAGGACTTTATGAAATTTTTTATATAGATAAAGGGAAGAGATTTTTCATTGCTACTTTTCTTCTAAAGATTCAAGGGATAAAGTTCACAAAAAGAAAGACTAGTTCTGTGAAGGAGTAGGTTTGTCAACAATGTTATGGACTCCAAATTTTAACTCTGACACATCAAAAATTCACTTTGCTCCTTTTTGGGTTTCATTACCCTCTTTACCCTTAGAATATAGATACCCTCATCTAATAGAAATATTTGCCAACCAGATGGGCATTTTTATTAGGCATGACCTAATACCTTTTGAGAAAACAAATCTCACAGTAAGGGTATGTCTTTTAATTTATTTAAGAAAACCCTTCTCAGATCAGTTGATCATTGAGTCAAAATTTGGTGTATGGTCACAAGCTATTGAAAAAGACTGTCCATTTACGGTTCAAAAGTATGCTAACAATCTGGGTCATTTTACCCACCAATGCTTAAGAAGGGATCATGATGAAGTGTAGATTTGCGAAGATTTTTCCTCAGATCCAACTCTTTGTAAGAGTCCTATCACTGACAATCCTCATCTAGAAATATCTATGATGATGAATACAAGGTATACTTTTCTTCAATGGTTCTATTACTTTTTCTATGTAATTCCAATCTCCAATCTCACAAAAATGAAAAAGCCTATCATTCCTCCTTTGAAAATCATGAAGGTTGTAGTACAATGATAGCTTACAATAATCAAAAGGGTATTTCAGTAGTAGACTCAGATCAACATGGATTTATAAGGAATAAACCCTCAGTGGAAATTAGCAAATTGGTGGTATCCAATTGCCAAAAAGATCAGTATGTCGTTCCTCAGGTTCAGCTCCCAAGAATTAAGTATTTTTTGATGCAACGGTCTCATGTATGCTTTCAGAGGTCGGAATCCAATAATTTATTGGTATGTGGCAGGAATGTTGATATAATGCATACTCTATTGTTTCATAATCATCCTATTAGTATTATGGCTTCTTCCAAGGTAGACACTCCTAAGCTTTCATATACTTCACAAGAGCATAAAAAGTTTCCATCTCACTTAGAAAGATTAGCCGGGGAATTTCTTTACTCTGTCGATTCTTAGATGTTTGATGAAATTGCAAAGCAAATTTTACATGAAGAAGATGATGTGATACTAAATACAACAACATCATCAACATGTTTTCAATAGGAGAGACATAATGATGAGATGGTGATTGACAAGATGTTGCCTTTCGTACCAAATGAAGAGGAAAGATTAGATGCAAAGGATGAAATGATGTTTGAAAATCCTTTGGCAGCTTTGGGAAGTTTAGATAAAATAGATGGAAAAATGTTTCCACAATCTCACCCTTCGGTGCTAATGGATGATGACCACGACAGTATCCCAGATGAAGCTAATATGCAATCATAATCATTATTTGATTTCTCACAAACTCTATCGACTTCTCAATCATAGACTCCAAAATAAAAATGGTTAGGAGGAAAGAAATCTAAGAAAACTCAAACTGAGGAAATAGAAGCAGGAATTTAGACTACTCTTAATGGAAAGTTCTCTATCTCCAAAATATCAAGGAGGGTGTGTTTCTCTCCTCGCCCACAATGAGAATTATTTCATGGAATGTTAGAGACATTAATGCCTTTGACAAGAGAAATAGGGTTAAGCAACAACTTGATTCTTCAGAGGTGAACATCATTATGTTACAAGAAATAAAAACATCTCAAGACACCTTCCAGTCAACAGTCCATAAGTGGTCTAAATAGAAATCTTCACATGTGCCAACAGTAGGAGCATCTGGAGGTCTAATACCCTTATGGAATCCAAAGACTTTAATTGCAGAGGTAATTAGTGAAGGCAACAATTGGCAAGTTCTTGGTATGATTTAACATATAGAATTCAACAATTTATAGATCAGAATGTCATATTAGGAGGGGATTTTAATGCAATTGCCTCTCTCCAAGAAAAAAAGGTGGAATATACCCTCCTCCAAAGATTGTTGAGGATTTTGTATCCTTTTATTTTTGATAATGACTTGAAAGATGTAATTCCTAAGAAGGGGTAGTTCACTTAGACAAACAGAAGAAAGAACTTTTCGTAGATTGCAGAAAGGCTTGATAGGTTTGTCATTTCACATCATTGGCTACTACATAACATGAGTTTGGAGTCTGAGATTTTGCCTCTCACATGCTCAAATCATTATGCAATATCGCTAAACATTTTTATCAGTACAACCCCACCTTTGCATCATCCCTCTTTTAAATTTGAGAGAATGTGGTTTAGACATCCACACTTTTTACCTCTTTTGCGGCAATGGTGGGTAACTACACCTTCTCAAATGTAATAACCCACTTAACTTAATTCAAAAACTCAATTGATTTTTTTTTAATATATAAAAATATTGATTTCTTATTTTTACTTATTCTTATTTATTTTTTATTCAATCACATACTTAGGTACATCTATCCAAACGAGATAGGCATCCATCCAATTGGGATGGGAATCTAACCATACGGGTCAGGCATCTATCCATACAGGACTAGGCATCTAACCATACGGGTTAGACATCTGTCCATACGGGACATGAGGTTTCATCTATCCATTCTGGGATAGGCATCTACCCAAACGGGGTAGGCATCTATTCATAAGAATAGGATATGCTTTGGCCAGAGACTTTAGACTCATTGGGACCATCCGGGTCCTGAGCCACTCTCTAAAGACTACACTCCCCTACTAGGAGTGCACTAAGATCTCCATCCTTAGGAGTATTAAAATAATAACATAAACAAGCTTGAGTTTCGCCTCGGAATTCGGCCTAAAGTCTTAGGAAGTCAAGCGAATCCATACGAGATTCCTTCTGAGTATGCATTGAATTAATTTTAACCTTTCAATTAGTATTTGCACCATTTGATTAAAAGACAAAGGAGCTTCAAGAGCCAACTACTCACCCAAAACCAAATCCTAATCCCCATCCCCGAACGCCTGAGTACAAGGGACAACTCCATCCCTAGACTGCCTACATACCCGTTTTGGCACAAGATCAAGACGTAAAGTATGTAGTTCTGGGTTCAAGACGTAAAGTATGTAGTTCTGGGTTCTAACTATGGTTTAATGTAAATTGTTTGGTGGGTACGCAGCCCTTTCTAGGGTCAATGTCCCAGACAGTTTCTCTGTGGTTGCTACCCACGATGGTAGCTCTATAGCAAAAAGGCTTAAGGTGGCCTTCTGCTTGTGTCCTAAAACAACTAAGTCCTATTTCCTATTAAATACGTTACCCTTAATCCGTTATCATCCTTTGAAATCATCAAGATAAAATAAATTTTCAAGACCTTCACATACATCCAGACCCTAATGGGGTTATCTAAAGTTCAACTGATCGGATGTAAATTCATTTAAAAATTAATCTTTTTAGATTATCAATCCAAGGGGGATTACCCACCCCTTGGATTTTAACTTCCAAGTGACCCTTATTTCTCCCTAGTGATTTAGAGGGACGATGCCACAGATGCCGTTATTGCAGCTTTATTAGGTGTTAAGTACAGTAGTTCATCACGACGTTATTACCCGTAAGTGTGACCCAGAGGCACCATAGATACCGAACGCCGCTAATTTTTGGTATCAACTCCTCTTATTTAGTTATCTAACTAGGAATTTAACTTTGAATTCATGAATCTTAAATGAAGCAATATACCAATACAATTATGAAAAAGAAATTATCATATACAAGGAATTGTCGCTTGAATTTAAAAACTAAAGTATGAATTTTACGTAATTGAAAGGAACATAAACAAATCGACTACTTGGAATAGTATTTTCTCCGAAGGAAAGTTATGATAATTAAAAATTTGAAAACTTGAACTAAATACTTGAAATTACTAATTGCTTGGAAACCATGATACTTTCAAAGATAACTTATGAAAATTATTTGAATTACTTGCAATTTATAATTGTTTTGGACAAACCATTACACAATAAGTATGAATCCTAGTATTGATTTGCTTGAAAAAAAATTAAATGATTGAATAGCAAGAATTTGGAAATGAATTTTAACACCTACTTGTTTGAAGTGAAAAGTACCTAATAATAATCCCAACTAATTCTTCCATAAGAAGTAATACAAATTACATCTACAGATGATAACACTACTTTAAATGTGAATCCTAATACTTGAAAGGTACTAAACTGCTTGAAATAGAATTTAAATTATCAAATAGTTATACTTTGGAAATGAATTTAATACTCACTTGTTGAAGGGAAAAGGAAACAACTATTCAACAATAAGCTTCAAATTAACCACATTATTCTTAGTTACTAATTGTTTAAAAAAAGAGATTAGACAAGAGTGTAAACACTTGCTAGTTAACCAAGTAAATAATACTAAGTCTCCTAATAAACAATTCTGATCAATAAAATTCTAGTTGCTTTTGAACTAATACCTTTGCAAGATTATAAAGTGATAACTAATTACTCCTTCCATTTGAAGTAACACTAACTTTATCGTTGGATACATTCGTCAAATAATAACTTTATCTATATCCTTTATTACGAAAGACAACGATACTTGATTTAGAAATTAATATTTGGATGACTCTTTGACAATATCTATGATTACATATTATATGAAATTTGATAAATTATAGTGACTCCCAAATATTAAATATACAAACTTAGGTACATAATCCACACCATATAAATGTATAGTATTATTTTTTTTCTTTTACATATATATTCTACCTCTAATATTTCTTTTTATTATATTTATAGTCATTATGTTTATTTAAATGATATATTCCCTTGCCCACAAAACTTTATTATTATTATTATTTAATTCTCTTTTTATATCTTTAATGAGGAAATGAAGTAATAATAATATTCAATTCTATATAGTTTAGTGGCTCGCCCACTTTTATCGACAAAAATAAAAATAAAAAAAATATTCAATTCTATATATAAATAAATCAATTTCATAATCCCCACCCAATCATCATGATTTTTTATTTTTTATTTATATTTTAATGCAACACTACATTACTTTTTCTTTATGAAAAGGGGAAACATTATAAAAGAGGAAAGTTTAAAAGAAAAGAGATTTTATTAATTAAAAAGGCAACTTTATTCTAACATGCCATGTGAGAAAGAATGTTTTTTCTAATCTTGAATTTATTTTGAAATTATCCCCACTTCACTCCCCTTAAAAATAAATAAAGCCTTTAATCATTTAGTAAAAAAATAAGATAAAATAAAATAAAAAGAATGTCATTCACAGGAAAGTCCAAAGAAATATTTTACAAAGAAAAATAGCATTTCCTTAAAAGCCCTAAAAATCCTTAAGGATTTCCTTTACTTCTCCCTTTATTTTTCTTATGAGAATTAGACAAGAGGTGGCGGCTAGGGTTCTACTAGTATTGATCACCATGACAGGAAGAATTTAGCTATGACAAAGAGGCTATTACCACAACAGGGGTGGAAGAAAAAAAAGTATTGTTGTTTTCTTTGTGAGATTTTTTTTTATATAATTCCATTTACCTTAACATTGTTTCTCTGTGTTTTTTTTTCAAATTGGTTTATCATGATTTGCTCACTCAATGTAGATCTATAGCTTGCAAATCCAAAGATTGCACATTTTAGAGGCATGGGGAAGGGCAACAAGAAGGAGGGGGGATGGTGCTACTATAAGAATGACATCAATAGTAGGGTTAGAATAAAAAAAGACTTCAGCCAGAGGACCCTCTTGTAACCTCCAGGAAGGAAAAGAAAGAAAAATGAATTGGGTTTACTCATGCATCTTCCTGTGGGTGATCAAAGAGGGGTGAGATCCGAATGGCTTGGTTCCCAAAACCTATTTTGTTTAATCAAACTATACCTACCTACAAGGTAGTATGTAAATTTACTGAGCAAAATTCCTAAAAGTAAAAGTATGCTTTATTTTTCAAGTATAATACAAATGCCCACTTCATTCTCTCACCATTTACTGTGTTCATACTAGGAACAAATATATTTTTTTATCTAATGTTTGTACTACCAGATGATCAATGCACAATACATTTTATTTAGCATCTATAATGATAGAGTTTACATTATTGAATGTCACTATGAAATCTTATCCACTAAGATATAAGCATATGTATGTAGGGAACTACTAATGAAAATGTAACTTATTTTATCATTTTTATTAAAAAATTTCAGTAAACAACTTAAAAGACTTTTCTCTTCATTCAAATTCCTTTCTGATACAGAAAAACAAGTGAAAGAGTTGGAGTTCAGAACATGAGATTTTCTCACACAAAATAAGTTCATAACTATTACATTAAGAAGCAAGTTTTCAAACCCGTCTCATTTTGTATTTTCTATCAGCAATTGTCCATCTTACTATGGTCTTACATCCCTTTCTGAGATACATGACATAAAACTCTAAATATTTTTTTGTTTTTACAAATATAGTTACATAGCATAGTATTTCCGTTTGACAAGGATATAAACATAGCTTTCTATTTCCTTCCACATACATGAGACCTTTGCCTTACTTTGTTTTCAACATGGCTTTCTTACATCATTTCATAAGGGCTTCTATTGAACTATAGTTTTAATGTAAGCTTTAACATGTCACTCATATATATATATAAAATTATTTTTACTCTAATGTTTAACTATAATGACAATTAATATTTTGTGTTTTATTATTTTATTTTATTCTACTATATATGTTTTATTAATCTATAATTTGTTTTGGAAACATAAAATAATTGGATTAAATCAAGGGATGGGTTTTCAATTGATATTCTCATTTGTATACATATTTTTTTTGGAAGGAAGCCTACTAACTTATTAATTCAACATGAAGGCAAAATATACAAATTTATTTCGTACGGACATGTAGATTTACTCTATCAAAAGTTGGAACAGGGAAAGATACATGCATATGTGTTTTTTCTCTATAGAAATCCGAGAGCATGCAATGTATTTCCTTTATCAAAATCTGAAAACAATGAAGGAGATTTCTTGAAGAGAGATGAGAATGCAATTTCCTATATTACTTAACCCACCCTCTTTTTGATTTAAATAAAATATCAAAACCTACATAAAGTTATTTCAAATAATATGCTTGCAAATAAAAAGTAATCCCCCCGTTCTTTTCTCTACTAGAAAAAAATGAACATGCAAGTAAGTAGGGAAGGAGGAACCTGAATCTGTAATCAAATGAAGACTTTGTTGTTGATCACCTTCTCTTTTCCTAGCTATCCTTCTTCAATCCTTTCCTTGTAGCCTGGTAAGGATTCTCCAAAACCTCTAAAAACCTACAATACTTCTACGAAATTTCTCCTACAACTATCATGATATTGAAACTAATTTCTTAAGAAATCAAAGACTATTTTATCACAAAAAAGAAAAAGAATGAACTTCTCTGTTTTGAAAATCTAGTAGTCAATATATAGAAAATGAGAAGCATTTCCCACTACCGAAGAGTTAATTGATTTCCATATTCTTTTTCCCAAAATAATTCCATGCAAAAGTGGGGGTTACATGCATATTAAATTTGAATTTGCAATTCATTCATGCAAGACACATTCCTTACAACTTGTCATAGTGGCGGTTACATTCGACCATGCATTTGAAATTTGAATTTGAAATTCGTTTCTAGAATCTTCTTAGTTCTCCTACACCATGTGCTCAATTGGAATATTGAGTAAATAAATAATTTTATGACCTCATGTGTGTCACCACATATCAATTCTTCTTTTTAAAATAAGTCCATCCTTATTCAATTTTTCATCTCTAACTAACATTACTTATAAGATTAATCAAAACAATGATAGTAGTAGTAGTAGTAGTAGTAAAAATAATAATAATAATTAGTTAGTCCTATCAAGAGGGTTATGACATCAAATTGGCACAAAGATGTTTCAACTTGACAAAAAAGTGAAACATGCAAAGAACCAAATCAAAATATGGAATGTGCATGTGTTTAAAAACATTTTCGTTGAAAAATAAACAATAGAAAAACAATTAATAGCTATTCAGGATCATATTATTCTCCATGGTTTGGATCCAAGTACATATGAAAAGCAAAAACAATTGCAAGCTACATGGGAAGAGGTTAGTAAAAGAGAAGAAATTTATTAGAGGCACAAGTCTAGGGAACTTTAGCTAAGTGGAGATAAAAATACCAAGTACTTTCATGCTTCAGCCAAAGACAAAAGAGCATCATCATCAATATTCGCCATCAATTACACTATCACTGGTAGGATCACAAATGCTTCAAAAATTCAAGAAGGCATAAGATTCTTCAAAAATCTCTTAGCTCCTAGTTTTAACCCTAACCCATTCCTTAATCATGGTGACCAAGAATGATTGGATGTTATTCCACAATTGATTTCTCAGCAAGATAATGAGGATCTAATCAAGCCATTCACTATGGAAGAAATTAAGAAAGTGGTTTTTTCACTAGCATCAGATAAAACACTGGGTTTGATTGGATTTACAACATTATTTTTTCAAAAATGTTGGGATGTAGTAAGTCTTGATTTATTGGCAACTCTTGAAGAGTCAAGAAGAAGTATTTCAGTTTTAAAAAACTTCAATGCTGCAAACATAGCTATCCTTCCAAAAGTTGCAGATCCAAAAAAAATTGCAAAATTGAGGCCTATATCCTTGTGAAATACAATATATAAGATTCTTACTAAGGCTATTTATCTAATGTTGCAACATCTAATTCAAAAAATTCTCTCTCCTAAATAAGGAGGCTTTGTACCAGGGAGGGAGATTATGGAAGGGGCATTGGTTGCCCATGAGGTACTTCATTCGGTGCATACCTCTCACTTATCGTCATTTATTGTCAAATTAGATATGATGAAAGCTTATGATAAGGTAAAATGGAGATTTTTTATAGTGGTCTTACATAAGTTTGGTTTCTCTAAAAAATGGTGTAAATGGATTAAGGCATGTATATCAGGAGCACATTTTTCAGTAATCATAAATGGGGCACCAATAGGGTCAACTACCCAAGGAATCAGACAAGGAGATCCACTATCTCCTTTCTTGTTTATTATTTTGGCTGAAACTTTTAGTAGATTAATCAAAATTAATCATGATAGGGGTGTTTGGCAAGGTATTCATATCCCAAGTACATCTATTTTTGTTACACTCTCTCTGTTTGCACATGATACTTTGCTCTATGGAAAATCAACTGCTCAGGAAGCTACCCAAATGAAGATAGTGGTAGAACTTTATACATCAGTGTCAGGACAACAAATAAACCCTCAGAAATATAAGGTATTTATTTTGAATACTAAAGTTGTTACTAAAAGAAAGATTATTAAGATTTTGGGATTCAAGCTTGAAGATTTACCTAGTATATACTTGGGTATACCTTTATTCATGGGAAATTATAAGATATCTTATTGGAAAGATGTTATTGAACAGATTAAAAATAGAATTTCAGCATGAAAATCTAGATGACTATCACTTTCAGGACGCATCTTACTTATCAAAATTGTCTTGAATGTCATTCCAAACTATTATATATTTGTACTTAAAGCTCCCAAATCTGTGATTCTTCAAATTGAAAATTTCATTAGGAAATTTCTTTGGATGGTAAATTTATCAAAAGAAAGGACGATTCCATTAGTCTCATTGAGTAACATGGCAATTGGGAAAAGAGAGGGAGTAGGTTTACATGACTTGGCTAAGCGAAATAAAGCCTTTGGAGGGAAATTAGTTTGGAAAATGCATACAAAGCCAAACTCAAAATGGTGTCAAATCATGCAAGATAAGTATTTGGACACATATAATCCTCTCAGAGTTCTTACTATATCTAATCCTCAGTTATATGGAAGTTCATGATGGCTTCTAGGGATGTAGTGACCAAATCCATTTCTTGGCAAGTACATAATGGGGAATCAATAGAATTTTGGTTTGATTCATGGAATGACTATACCCCATTATCCCAGATTCATCAATTGCAACCAGTAATCTCACTCTTCATTCAAAAATGGGGCTCTAAATTAATAGACTATGTGAGTGCAATCAATCTATATTCAGGGAAAGTCATTTGGAAGGATCTCATGGATATTGGGATTGATGTTGATCTAACGAGGCTGCTCCAGCAAGTTTTATCTCAGAGGATATTTTTTTTGACAGACACAAATGACAAAATCATATGGGTCCCAACCAAAGATGGCACTTATTCAGTGAAGCATGGATATACAACACTGCAACACTTCATGAATCATCAACACGTACAAAGAGCATTTTATTTTTGTTGGAACAATGCAATTATGTCCAAAGCAAGATGTTTTGCATGGTTGGCTTTGAAAAAAATAAAATTAACTAGTGATAAATTAGCTAACCTGCAAATTTCACAATAGTTGAAATGTGTTTTATGTGATCAAGAGTATGAAACAATTGATCGTCTTTTTATTCAGTGTCCTTTTGCTCAACAGTGCTGGATTTTTATGATGAATAAATTAGAATTGTCTATGCCCCTTCCACATAATATATGGGACTTGTTCCAAGGATGGACCATCCTCTTCAAACCCTCTCTTTTCTCTTGCATTTGGAGAATCATTCCAACAAAAACTACATGGTCTATTTGGTGGGAACGTACTAAGAGAATTTTCAGGAAAGTTTCATCCTCTGTTGAGAAAGTGCAATACGAAATAGAAAAATCAATCTTTGAATTAGCAAATGTTTATGTGCAGAATCATCACACTTGTAATTCAACATTCACCTCTTGGGATGGCTCTATCATCAAGAATTAGAAGTATATATTTTTATCTCCCAATGGTAATTTGTCTTCGGTCCCTAATCCAAGGATTGACATATCTCTTATAACCTAGCCACCCCCACATTAAGACTATGAAGATTAACTTTGATGGCTTCTCTCGAGGTAATCCAAGATATTCAGGAGCAGGTGCATGTATTAAGAATTATTTGGGTGAGGTTCAAGCTTTTAAATCATCTACATTTCCACAAGGGATTAATAATATGGCAGAAGCTCGGGCTCTCTTATGTGGACTATCAATGACAAAGAAATTGGGATACTCAAATATTCATGTAGAAGGTGATTCTACATTGATTATAAATGCCTGTAAAAAAAGAAAGCTTTTCAATTGGCATATCAATTATGTTTAATTCAGGCTTGGGCTCTTTTAGATTCTTTTAAGTCTTACATCTTATCACACACATTCAGAGAAGGCAACAGGCTAGCAAACATGCTAGCTAACATGGGATGCAACAAAATGGAGATAGATTCAATTGATGGAGGTGAAGATATAGATGATTTTCCCTACTTGCAAGATATTGTGATGGATGAAAAGCATACGATCAATAGGAATAATGACTTTCCGAGATAAGTCATTCAAGGCTATTTCCCCACCTAGAGGACATTGTGAAGGAGGAGAGGCGCTCAACTTAGAGTGAGTTGCAAGTTAGGACTGTATATATGCTTGATTTTCTTGCAGATTATTTGAATAGATTGTTATCTATGGATTTTGTGGATTGGGAGTCCTTTATGTTGATAAACAAGAGTAGTGTCTGATTTGGTCGTTGCTACTGTGATTGGCCTTGGAACCCATGAATCTCAATAGTCTCTGAGTGCTTTGGAGGTGCCAATAAGATCTTCGTCAAGTGGGAGACTGCTGAAAAAATGTGCCTCAATCTTATTGATCTGAACCTCTGAGAGAGCAATATCGATGAAGACCCCTGAGATGTCTAGCCGATCTGAGTAGTGTTGGAGAAGTCCCCTTCAGTGACCTGGTTGGTGTGACTTTGGCCGACTTGCGTAGTAATCCTGAACTATCTTTGGTCTGTGTTTTTGGTGTGACTCAGGCCGATGATCAAACAGATCTTACTATCGGGTTGAATCGGGTTATCGATATGTATTCTACCGATCGAGTATGTATGGCCGATGATGGGTTGGAATATTCTTATCAGATTGATTCTTGTCGATGAGATTGTGTTTGCTATCCATCGATGTGACATTGATCGACATTGAAAGTCATTGGTGTGTCGCAAGCTCTTCGTAAGAGTCTTAGTGATATGGAAAGCTATTGACATAACTCATTGTGATGGATTGAGTATAGAGGAGCTTCGGGGTGACATTGGTCTTCAGAATGACCTGTCGAATGTCAGACCAACTTTTATTGTCTAGCCAATGGATTTGTGTTTGATGAGAGTCTGGCCAATGAACTTGTGGAGTCGGGGTCATCAGGATGACATGATGTTTCGAGACGACTTTCAAATTGTGACTCCAATGGACGTTGTGTGACCAATGAACCTATTTGGTTGTACATCAGCGTGACTTGACCAATAAGTGTTGGTCAAGTTGTTTTGGCCCTAGAACTATCGACATAACTCATGGTGACAAATTGAGTATAGAGGAGCTTTGGGGTGACATTGGTCTTCAGAATGACCTGTCAAATGTCGGACCGACTTTCATTGTCTGGCCAATGGGGTTTTGTTCGGTGAGAGTCTAACCGATGAACTTGTGGAGCAGGGGTCACCGGGGTGACATGATGTTTCAGGACGACTTTCAGATTGTGCCTGATGGATGTTGTGTGACCAATGAACCTGTTTGGATATACATCGATGTGACTTGGCCGATAAGTGTTGGTTGAGTTTCTTTGGCTCTAGAACTATTAGCGTAACTCATGGCGACAGATTGAGTCTAGAGGAGCTTCGGGGTGACATTGGTCTTCAAAATGACATGTCGAATGTCAGACTGACTTTTATTGTTTGGTCGATGGGGTTTTGTTCGGTGAGAGTTTGGTCGATGAACTTGTGGAGCTGGGGTCATCAGGGTGACATGATGTTTCGGGATGACTTTCAAATTGTGACTTTGATGGACATTGTGTGATCGATGAACCTGTTTGGTTGTACATCGACATGACTTGGTCGATAAATGTTGGTCG
Organism: Cryptomeria japonica; assembly: GCF_030272615.1. NCBI lineage: Eukaryota > Viridiplantae > Streptophyta > Pinopsida > Cupressales > Cupressaceae > Cryptomeria > Cryptomeria japonica. The sequence continues at coordinate 629,953,684 of NC_081405.1, read as the reverse complement.
AGTTGTTTTGGCCCTGGAATGGTGAACATCGGGATGTCTTCTACTGATGCGGTCTTGTTGGTATTGTATTATGATATCAGCCAATGTCTAGCTTAGATAGGTGATAGTTTTATGATTAATTTTTTGAGATATATTATGTATCTTGATAACATTTGTAATTCATATCAAGCTATAACTAGAGGTTTTCTTGTTGGTCCTTTCCTCCTGGTATGCTCTTTGAACCAATTTTTGTAATCCTTATTATATTAATATATATAAATGGTTTACCACTTTTGCCAAAAAAAAAACATATTAAATTAAATATTTATAAATTTAACATTACTAAATTGTACATATTTTGGCACTATCTGCAATGTATCCCATCTTAAATTTAATGCTAAAAGAATTTTTTTTAAAATAAATAATCCACTAATAATTTGATTTGAAGCGATCTATCATAACCACTCACCTATTTAGGGGTGATATGTGTGGAAGATCCTATTTTTAATGAGTGGTTGGGTGGATTAATAAATAGGGTGTCATATTTAAGAAGAAATAAAGTTAATTTATGGTTTTTATTTACTAATTAAAAAATGTAATCATTACTACATTGAATTTAATGATAATTTTAATGTTAGTTTCAATGTTTTTGATATTAAAAGCAGCCAAAACTAGGGGACTAACCCAGGTACAATCAAGATAACAACAGATAAACAATTGTTAGCAGAGAAACAATAAAATCACAACCTCCTAAACTTTCCTCTATCAAAAACTTTAAACATACTATGCATATTAACATAGTATATAAAATTCTTAGTTAAAATATATCACGTAGGGCAAAAGATAGTTAAGTCCAGGATTAATCAGTAACCATAAATATAAGCCGAGAAATTAGGGCCATCCACAAAACCAAAAACCAAACCATAGCAAACAAAGCTACTTCTTTTGCCATGGCTCCTCTTGGGAGGAGCTTAATTTCAATGTTAATATTACATATTAATTTAAATGTTATGTTAACATATTAATTTAAATATATGTTAATATTTAAATAAATATTAAATTTTAATTATCAATTAATTAATTAATTAAAATATAATATAATTATTAATAAATGATATATTACAAACGTCTTTAAATTTTTTATTATATTTAAATCTTAAGAGATTAAATCTAAACTATCCTTAAAATAATAATTAAATGAGATTAAAAGATTAAGTTTATCCAATAAATATAAGTTATATTTAATATTATTTTAATTCATATTTCTATCAAATATGCAATTTTGAGAAAAAGTGATTTAAAAAAATAGAAATAAAGCAATATTTATATTTAGTTATCTAGATAAAATATATAATCAAATTTATGTTCAAGGAAGAATATTAGGATAAGAAAGCAATCTTTTTAGAATGAAAATCTTTGGTAAAAAACATCAACCTTTTTAGAAGTTAGGCTGTCGAGACTTTTAGAAGTTTTAAACTAGTTTTATTTATTCTTATGCGAAAATGAGTTTAATTTTATTTTCAAATGAATTCAACATTTATTGACAAGGAAAAAAAAAATGGTAAAATTATTAAGCATTAATTCTAATTAGTTCTTATTTAAATATTAGTGAAAACAAAAAATAATAGCTAATTCTTTAGTATTTAAATTATTTCAAAAGTAAAATATCTCTTCAAAAAATAATATCTTGTGTTAGTAGACAAACCAAAATAGTTAAAACTATTAGTAAGATCATATTGAAAAACTAGTTAGTAATTATTCCTCAAATCTTAGAGTTAATTTAATCTTCAATATTGAGTAGTATTTGTAAAATTACAAAATTGAAGTGTGAAGATATTATTTTAAACCTCATAGATTAAACTATTGACTCTTTAAGAGAGGAATAGTTAGAGAAAACTTTTTTTACATTAGTTTAAACTTGACTTAGGTTGTAGATATCAAATTAAATACTCATCTTTTACTTGTAAATGACTAATGAAACTTAGTTTGGAAGTTGAATAAATGCTAGATTTTGTTGTTATAGATTTTTGGATTCTTATCTTAATCAAGCAAAATAAGTTTTCGAAAACTTATCCCATGATCACTTAAAAAATTAAATAATAATTTTCATGAAGTAAATTTTAGGAGCAAAATATTAGCTCATTTCTAAGAATTTGAAATTGATAAAGTTATCATATATAGGAAATATCTATAGATAAAGTTGATGTTACTTCAATTGGATGAATTAGTTAGTTTATCAATTATAATTTTGCAAAATAAATTGGCATTAGTCCAAGAACAAGTAGAAGTAGATTGATTAGAAATTATTTTTAAGAAATGAAATAGATGAATTTTATTTGCAAGTATTTAGTCTTTACATTTTAAAAGTGTTTAGCATGTACATATTTAAACACTAAGTATTAGCTCATTTTTAATTCGTGTTAGTCTTATTTTCAAAACTTTATCTAGCTTTCCAAAAGTAATTAGATACTTTACAAACCTTAACAACTAGTATTTTTGCAAGTATATAGATTCAACTTTCAAAATATTACTTAATATTTCCTTTCAAGTGATCTCATTTTTAGTATTAGTTAGTTTTCTTTTTTAAACAAATAGAATTATTTATATTTATTAGGAGCCTTATTATTATTTACATTGGTTAACTAGCGAACAATACATTACAAGTATTTAGACTCTTTTCTAATCTTATTTTCAAACAATTAGTATTTAACAATAATGTGGTTATTTTCAAGCTTATTATTAAATAGTTTTTCCCTCAAACAAATATTAAATTCATTTTCAAAGTCTTGTTATTTAATAGTTTGATTTTCTTCCAAGCAATTTAGTACCTTTCAAGTATTAGGTGTCATATTTGAAGTTTATTAGTTTTTGTTTCAAAAAAATTAGTATCTTACAAGCAATTAAAATCATTTTCATAACTATCTGTTACAAGTACCATAATTTTCAAGCAATTAGTACTTTCATGTATTTAGTTCAATTTTTAGAGTTTAATTATTATCATAGTTTTCTTTCAAGAAAATATTACTTTCCAAGTAGTTGATTTTTTAATTTTCATTTTCAAGTGAATGTTCCTTTCAATTACGTAAAATTAAAATCTTAGTTTTAAATTTCAAGAAATGATTCTTTGCATGTAATAGTTTCATTTTCATAGTTGTTTTAGTATAATGATTTACTTAAGCTTTCATGAATTTATAGTTGGATTCTTAGTTAGATAACTAAATAAGAGGAGATGAAACCAAAAATTTAGCAACCTTCGGTATCTATGGTGCCTCTAGGTTATGCTTACGGGTAATGCCATCATGTTGAACTACTACACTAAATGCTTAATAAAGCTGCAAAGACGACATTTGTGGCATCGTCCTTATAAATTGACAGGAAGAAATAAGGGTCATTTGGAAGTTAAAATCCAAGGGGCGAGTAATCCCCTTTGAATCGATAACCTAAAAAGATAAATTTTAAATGAACTAACATCCATTCAGTTAAACTTTAAAAAACCCTGTTAGGGTTTGGTTGTGTGTGATGATTTTGGAAATTATTTATCTAATGAAAGTTTCACAGATGATAACCGGTCAAGGGTGATGTAAATTATAGGAAATAGGACTTAGTTGTTTTAAGTCGTAAGAAGAAGGCCACCTTGAGCCTTTTTTCTATAAGAGCTACCATCGTGTTAGGAACCAGAAGGAAACTGAGAGGGGGGGGGTGAATAAGTTGTTTATTAATTTTAACCCAATTATAACTTATTCAAACTTGATACTTAATACCGGTAAACCAAACTTAATGTTGGTTAATAGATTAATAGTTAATATCAATACTGATGAAACTTAATGCATGAAACATAAAGAGAAGCAACATCCACAACACATAACATAAAGATTTTGATGTGGAAACCCTGTAAGGGGAAAAGCCATGGTGGGAAACCTTACCCACAATCAGATGATACTACTACAGATAGTATGTGTATACAAATGGGGTCTGCACATGCAAAAAGACGAACCGCCTAGAGCACATTGCTCAAATGGAAGTCGCAGTGACTATAGTAGGATGGTTAAATCCTAGAATAATGTACTACTCAAAATAACATCTCCAATGTTGGATTCAGTACAGGTTAAGCTCTGAAAAACACCTTCAAACCTTCCTTGAACCTTCTCTTATGGTCTGCTCATATGATCTTCAATATTCGCACATACCATGTTACATTACCATACCATAACCTTACATACCATATGTGTCATATCTCATCTCAAATGAGATCTTACATATATACAAAACCTAAGACCAAATGTGTAGGTCAGCTCACTAACAATATTACAATTAAATCAATTACAAACAAGTCTAGATGTGATGCATCATGTTGGCTCAATACATTTACAACAATATTCAATCAATAAATCATCTCCATAACGTGTCATGCTGATCTGGAATAGATAACGCATACTGGTCCATAACCTTGACCAATCTACCAATAAAAGCTAATATGTCAAACTGATTAGACCATTAATCAAAATACCAAAACCAAGTATCCAAACCATGTCTTTGACATAATCAAGTGATCTCTAGATGATAACAAGTCATCTTCAGTGTCGGTGAACAATATAACATGTCGGTGGACAATATACCAGTGATTGTGCATAAGTCGCTGAATTTGCCGATGAACACAATTTGCCGGTTCAACATAACCATAGATCTCCAGAAGGATAAGTATTGACATCATTGACAAAACTAATGCAACACATCCATAATACCAACAATCTCCCCCTTTGGCATTGATGACAACACTAGATGGAAAAACACCTAAGTGCCAAAACAAAATGCCAAAAACCAAAAACCAACAATCTCCAAAATAGATCAATACCAGAAATCAAAATCAAAATGCAGAGAGTATATATCTCCCCCCCAATGAATAATGTCTCCAAAAAGAATAATCTCTCCCCCTAGGATAATGTTTTTCCATAGACATCTCTCCCCCTTTGACATCAAATGCCAAAGCAAATAAATACCAGAACATATAACCAATTAATATAACCAACTACTCCCCCCTGTGAAGTAGCTCTCCTCCATCAAAGCCGGAAAAAGGTTTCTCTGTTAGTTTCTGTCGGTTTGATCCCAATCTTCAATTGTCTAGGTCTCTGTTGGTGAGGGTATTACCCCAAGCTACTCTCCGAGACATTCAAAAGTTCCTTAGGTAAAGGCTTCGTAAAGATATCTGCAATCTGCTCTTTAGTATTCACATAAACCAATCTCACTTCTTTTGCTTCAACATTCTCTTTCAAAAAGTTATATTTGATAGAAACATGTTTAGTCTTAGAATGAAATACCAGATTCTTTGATATATCAATTGTTATTGAATTATCACAATAAATGATTATAGGTTCTTTGCATTTTACCTTTATGTCCTTCAACATAATTTGTTTAATCCATAATACCTGAGTACAATTAGTTGCTGCTGCAACATATTCTGATTCTGTTGTTGATAATGATGTACAACTCTGTTTCTTTCTTAACCATGAAATCAATTTGCTACCAAAAAAGAATGCTCTGTCAGTTGTGCTCTTTTTGTCATCTACATCTCCTGCCCAATTTGCATCGGTGTATGCACATAAATCAAAATTTGTATCTTTAGGGTACCATAAACTAAGATTTGTTGTGCCTTGTAGATACCAGAAAATCCTTTTTACTGTTGATTCATGATTTCTTTAGGATTACTCTGAAATCTTGAAACAATACATATTGCATTCATTATATCAGGTCTTGTTTGTGTCAAATACAGTAAACCTCCAACCATAGATTTGTATCTTATCAGATTAACAAGAGCCGAATCATCCTTCAATGTCAATTTATCAGTTGTAGTCATAGGAGTACTTACCGGTTTAGAGTTTTCCATACCAAATTTCTTCAATATTTCTTTCAAGTATTGTGTTTGACATATGAATATACCTCTATCAGTCTATGAAATCTGCAATCCTAAAAATAATTTTATCTCCCCAATCATAGACATTTCAAATTCTTCCTGCATCTTGTTAGCAAAGTCTTTACACAATCCATCTTCTCCTCCAAAAATGATATCATCAACAAAAACTTCAATAACTAAGATGTCATCATTAGTCACTTTGAAATATAAGTTGTTGTCAGCATTACCTATAGTGTAACCAAGCTTCAAAAGATATTTGTCCAATCTAGCATACCAAGCTCTAGGAGCTTGCTTCAATCCATACAAAGTTTTCTTTAATCTGCAATCCATATCTTTATCATTTGTCAATGAAAATCCATCAGGTTGTTCAATGTAAACTTCCTCTTCAAGATCACCATTCAGAAATGCACATTTTACATCCATCTGATATACTTTATAATTCTTATGAGCTGCAAATGCAAGAAATAATCTGTCTGCCTCAATTCTGGCTGTCGATGCAAAGGTTTCATTATAATCAATTCTCTCTTTCTGTGAATAACCTTTACAAACTAATCTTGCTTTGTTCCTAATTACCTCACCATCTTCATTAAGTTTATTCCTATATACCCATTTAGTTCCAATTACATTTTTGTCTTTAGGTCGAAGAACTAGTGTCCATATATTGTTCTTTTCAATTTGTTCTAATGCATCTTCCATTGCTTTTATCCAATGTTCATCTTGACATGCTTCAATAACAGATTTTGGTTCAATTTGAGAAATTAAGCATACCTCTTCATTTTCCGGTCTTCCTCTTGTCATAACACCTTGATACTTATTTCCAATTCTCTGATTTTCAGAGTGATTTAGTATTACATACCTAAGTTTATTCACATGATGTTGTTCTTCAGTCACTGTGGAATTCTCTGATGATGCCGGTGTGACTGGATCCACATTATGTACCGGTACACTCTGTATTGGCTCATTTATGATCATCTCAACTGTCGGTTCAAAATCTACAGACCTTGAATTTCTTCTAAAGTGTTCATCTATCTTCACATTAGCACTCTCAATGATCTTCTGCAATCTTTTATTAAAACATCTATATGCCTTGCTCTTGGATGAATAACCAAGAAATATTCCTTCATCACTTCTAGGATCAAATTTACCAACATACTCATCTCTCATAATATAACATTTTCTTCCAAATATTCTAAAGTACTTAAGAGTAGGAGTATTACCAAACCATAGTTCATAAGGGGTCTTACCGGTTTCACCTTTGATGTGAACTCTGTTAAAAGTGTAAACCTCTATATTCATTTCTTCTCTCCAATACACATGAGGTAGATTTGCTTCCAATACCATGCTTCTAGCTTCTTCCATAATAGTTTTGTTCTTCCACTTCACAATTCCATTCTGCTGAGGTGTTTGAGGTGCTGATAGTTATCTTTTGATTCCATTCACTTCACATAATGTATTAAATTCCTTTGATGTAAATTCTCCTCCTTGATTTGATCTCAAATATTTGATTTTCTTACTGGTTTCATTTTCTACCATTGCCTTGAATAATTTGAATTTTCCAAAAGCTTTTGATTTCTCCTTGAGAAAAGTAACCCAACACATTCTAGAATAATCATCAATAATTAGTATAAAATATCTCTCCCTGTAGACTTCTTGTTCTTGCCAGACCACACAAGTCAGTATGAATTAAATGAAGAACATTATTGGATTTCTCATAAATACTCTTAAAAGTTGTTCTAACTTGCTTTCCCATTTGACATTCCTTACATACCAGATTATGAGGTTTCACAATCTTAGGTAAATCCCTTACTACCTTAGTTGAACTGATCTTTACAATGCAATCAAAATTCACATGACAAAGTCTCTTATGTCATAACCAACTTTCATCAATATGTGCAATCAAGCATGTCTTATCATTGTTGTTCAAATGAAAGATATTACCTTTAGCCTGATTACCGGTTGCAATCTCCAATCTAGTTTTGTTTCTGATTTTGCATTTACCATTCTTGAATTGCAACTGAAATCCTTTTTCAACTAATTGACCAACACTCAAAATATTATGCTTCAAACCTTCAACATGATAAACATTGTTAGTATTGTGCTTACCATCTAAGGATATAGTGCCTTTTCCTCTGATTAAACAAGCTTTATCATCGCCAAACCTTACTAGGCTTCCATTGAATTCCTGAAAAGACAAGAATTTACTCTTATCACCATAACCATAGATCTCCATAAGGATAACCATAACCATAACCATAGATCTCCAGAAGGATAAGTGTTGACATCAATGACAAAACTAATGCAACACATCTATAATACCAACGCATCGTGGGTAGCAATCACAAAAAAATTGTTTGTGAAGTTGACCCTAGAGTGGGTTGCGTACCCACCTTATAGTTTTTATAAACATAGATAGAAAACCAGAACTACATATTTTATAGCTCGATCTCGTGCCAAAACAAGTATGTAGGCAGTCTAAGGACAAAGTTGTCCCTAGTACTTAGGCATTCAGGGATGAAGATTAGGATTTAGCTAAGGATGAGTTGTTAGATTTTTGAAGCTCCATGGTTTTTTAATCAAAAGGTCGAGATAATACAAATTGAAAGATTAAATTAACTAAACGCATATTCGGAAGGAATCTCGTATGGATTGACCTGACATCCTGAGCCTTTAGGCTGAATTCCAAGGCGAAACTCAAGCTTATTTATATAATTATTTTTATATGCTCCTAAGGATGACAACCTCGGTGCACTCCTAGTACCTGGGAGTGTAATTTTTAGAGAGTGAGTAAAGATTCAGATGGTCCAGATGAGTTTAAGTCTATGGCTAGAGCATTTCCTATTCTATAAGTGCCTTATATATATATATATATATATATATATATATATATATATATATATATAGAGAGAGAGTGGGAATTTTGGGTTAAGTTTAGTGGGTCATTCCATAAGGCACTAAAAAGGGCACCCAAACCTATTCTTTCATTTACTTTCAATTGTCTTTTAAAATTCCTCTATATATGTTTCAAATTCATTATTAAATGCTTCCAAATATGGCACCCAAGCTTGATGCATTAATTTCTTCATGACCATATAATGCTAATGAGAAGCACCATTCTACCATGTGGCTATTGATGCCTTTTTTTCAAAACCACAATGTGACGCAACATGACCAGTTTTGAAGCATCTTCTACAATGGAAGGGAATCCCTTCATAGTCCAAGGATTGGACCCAAGAACCCTTAGAAGATCTAAGTATAATTTCAGCAGACAACCCTTTTGAAATATCCAAATCAACCAATATGCGAACAAATGTGGAATGGAAAATATCGAAGGATTCATCATCTATCATCAAAAAATATCCCAGGGCGTTACCTACTTCCTCTAAAAGAGAATCATTCATTAAATGAAGTGGGAGATTAGGGAGAAAAACCTAAGTTGGAATCTTAGTAAACATTTCAGTAGAAGGGTTGAAATAAGTGTGCCAAGGCTTGATCATTAACATAAATTTATTCTCCCGGCTAAAAAATTTATCATATAGGATTTTGTTTCTGTCTTGAGTTTTATCAAACTCAGCAACAAAAAAATCTTTCACCATGGAGAAAATATGGACTTTACAGGTAATGAGAGGTTCCCAATGATCAGAGACCAGGTGTGAAGTTGAGGGAGGGAAGGCAAGCAGATCACACCATGTGAAGAGAGAATAGAGGCATTAAAAGCAATCTCCTCAGTCGTATCATCTTTCAGATTAACTGAGATGGCATTAGCCACAGGGATGACCCCACTAAACATTTGTCTACCAGGCTGAGACCTCTGAACCGTATCCTGCCCACAACCCAAATCAAAGGGACGGGAGGAGCCCTTCCCGACCAAATCCCCAGCAGGAATAGCGGAGGCCGAGGGCTGAATAACACCAGCATCCCGTGCACAGACAGGGGGGTCGCTGACAAGGGATGCCGAGAGAGAGGGAAAAAATGAAGCCGAGGGCCGCGAGGTACCTCCACCAGGTTTATCTGCAACAGCACCACCACTACCCACGACCACGACGGCGACAGAAGCAACGCCCAACATAGGGTCCAGCGCTGCAGGGGAACCGTTGCGGGAATAATTCAAACTTGCTTGGACGGGAGACATCGCAAAGATGCCTTCTTGTTGTTGATGACTTTAAAAAGTGAATAAAAACATAAACCGACTCGCGCTCATTTGGAAATCGAAGTCTTTAAATATTTTCTCAAAAATCATGATCTTTTCTCTCCAATATAAGTACCGAGTTGAAGAATAAGATAAGAATGGAATGTCAAAAGTCACTTGTGTTAGACAAAATTATCTAGGCATCAAACTTGAGAAAATTATTTCATTTTGATTAATTTTCTTTTCCAAGTTTTATCTACTGTGTCAATAGACTCCTTCTAACTCTTGAATCTTGAAATTATGCAGTAAACAAACTAGTTGCTTTTGATTTTTGAAATGGAAGCCAATTATTGTTAAATGAAGATTTTATCCTTATATAACACTCCAAAAGATTCTCTTGAATACCAATCTACACAATAAATGCAAAAATTAAACAATAAAAGGAAAATATTTTCTTGGTGATGCATAACTACTTATGAGCTTGAATGCTCCTACATCATAGATGGTTCCCTCATCATACCCTTGTGTAAATTTCATGAGAGAATGTGATCATGGAGTTAAGACCCACTCGTCGTTGTGGTATCATTCCTCTCTCTCATAAGTTCATTATGGTGGTTTCATCTTATGATTGGGAAGTCTTTCACTTGTACCACTTTGCTTGGAGCAATGGTGTTGTCTTGTAAGTGTTATGGATGTCATGTGTTGTGTATGATATAAAGCTTTGTTACAATAATCTTGTTTGCTTTGTGTGTCATTGTGCTTGGCATGGCACCATGTGTGCACATTGGCATGTAGTATGACATGTCAATGCCATTTCATAATTGTTGAGAGTTGTTATTATGTTGATCTTCAAAAAAATATTTGCTTGGCTACTATCTTGGGTGTGAGGCTTGGGGCATTACTATAGACACCCAACTTCCATGTATCCCCATTCTTTGCTCAACACACAAACCAACATCACTTACCTAGCTCGATGAGCACTACCACCAACATGGACAACCCACCCTAGAGCCATTCACATCCACCTAGGAAACCTCACCACTTTAGTGCAAGGTGTGATTACTCTATTTCATCTCTAGGATTTATGTAGCTCAAACCAAGGTTTCCCTAATACTGGATGTTAGGACTACTCTCCTTTGTCTCTAAGGGTAATGTCCCAAATCGATGACCCAACTCCCTATGCTCTTGAACACTTCAAACCACCTTGATCCCCTATAACAAATATAAGAGTAATAGGTTCCTTATTGATGTTAAAAGGCTCTAGACTAATTGCAATATAGAGTAGTCCTTGATTGTTAAGAAAACCCAAACATGGAAAGTCAAACTCAATTAAGAATGCTCACACTCTTTTATAAATGATGACAGTAACCCCAACTCCCCATAGATCTCCAAGTCTCAACATCATGGTCTTATCTCCTAGATTGATCCCAAGTCTCTCACCTTGTTTTCCAAAACCCATACCCAAGACAACTCTTCACACCAAATCAAAGCCACTCAATCACACTCTTATGTGATTTTTTATACGTCTCCAAATATCAAACTCAGCTCCTTGATAACTCAACTTGACTCAAACAAAACCAAATTCAAGCTCTATATAATTCTAAATTGTAATGTAGCAAATCCAATGTGGAATGCAACCAATACAAACCAATGCAAATAGCTGATCAATACCTACTTCACAAAATAGATGTTGTATGCCTCTTTGTTATCAAACCACATGACACTTCAATTTGGGAGAAAGGAATATACTCACTGCTCGCCTCCTTGCTGATCAATGAATAATGCTAACATAACAAAGAGAGTTCTCTCATTCCCCAATATCATCTATAGTAGAGTCACATCCCAATGGCTATAGTTGCTACTTTCATTCCAAAATCGAAATGAATTTTAAAATGACTTAAAACTGTGTGTCCCCCTTCGGCCTACTCGCCAAGCTTTAGGGTCTTTCTTTCCCATTCCTTCAATTCGTGTTGTTTCTGTTTCAGCGGTTTCATGGTTGCATTGCAATCCATAGTCACATCTGCTCCTCCCACCATAGTACCCTTTCTACTGTAGGATAGAACCAACTAGGGATAAGGTGGGCTGTCGGGGGTTTATGTGGCGTGCACTGTATTACACTATAGTTCACCTATTCACTTTTCAATGCACACAGGGGATCAAAACATAGCTCAAAACAGTTCAAAGACTCAAACAATTACAGCACAATGCTGATTGATCTGAGTTTTCCATTAGTAAAAGTAGTCATGTAAAAGTGCTCCTTTTAAGTCACGGACAGGGTGGGACACCATTAGTGTTCTCAAGAGAATATTTTGGATTGTGGGTTGTCATAGATGACGATGAGGAGGATCATAGCAGCTTTAGTGTTCTCCACTCTGTCTTGGTGAGATCGAAAGACAATATTTTGGATTGTGGGTTGTCATAGATGACGATGAGGAGGATCATAGCAGCTGTAGTGGGCCATAGCAGCTATGGTGGGATATGGTGGGAGATGACAATGATGACCATAGCAGCTATTAGTAGTGGGCATGGGCCCCAACCTTCATGCAAGGGTGGAGGGAGCACCATCTGATGATGATGAAGCTCAACATAGGTAGTAAGAGGGAGGTTTATTGTATTTTGGTTTAAACAATATAGTGTAAGTTTTAAATTGTTTAGGTAGTTCATTTGAAATTAAGCTTATGTGATTTCAGATGAATTACCTAAATAAATCAAAGCTTATTATATGGTGTTCTTTTTGTTTGGGAAATATAAGCTTCTCTTGACATTATCTCATTACAATAGATTGGTGGACACAAAAGTATCATGTAAATCTAATCTTATGTATCACATGTTATATGAAACTATCATTGACGACTCGATGGTCCTGATTCCCCCCACTTGAACTTAGTACGAATGAAGCTCTATATAAAATGACTTGAAAGGCTAAATAGCAATTAATTAAATTGGGTTAATTTTGAGAGGTAGGATTAATTTGATTTACTTATTTATATGATGTTTATGTTTGTCCAGGGAATAGAATCTTCTCTTGACATTGCCCTATTACAACATATTAGTGGACACAAAAAGGATGATCTAAGTACATGTTATTTCATTTGTGTATGATAGGATGCCACACTATGTAAATCTAACCTTATGTATCACATGCTATATAAAATTATCATTGACGACTGAGTGGTCCTAATTTCCCCCATTTGAACTTAGTAGCAATGAAGCTCCATATAAAATGACTTACAAGGCTAATTAATTACATGTAAACAAATATCAATCAATTAAATTACATTAATCATCCTCTAAAGAGGACTCAACAGAAGCAGATTCAAAAGAATTAATCGTCAAGTGATCTTCAGTAGCATCCTTCCACCAAGTAGCAGCACCTCTACAACGGGAGAGGGAATAGTTTGAAGCTAAGTGACCCGTTGAGAAGCATCTTCAACAGCGAAAGGGGAGGCCCTCAAAAACCAACGATTGGGTCCAAGGCCTATCCCCAACCATGAGAACCACATCCCTAGGGAGGGGCTGAGAAATGTCAATATCAACTAACAAACGGGAAAAAGGTTGAATGACCCATAAAAGTTGTGACATTATCAACTTTCAGAAAACTGCTGATGGAGTTACCAATGGCCTCGAAGCAAGAAGGCTCCCAGAAATGGAGAGGAAGATTAGCAAGGTGGACCCAAATCGGACGAACAGTAAGATATTCAATAAGGGGGTTGAAAGAAGTTGTCCAAGGCTTAAGAGAAAGAGAGTGATATCCCCAAATCCACAATTTACTCAAAATAAAATCACGATCAAGATTAGAAGTAAAGGAGGCAATGAAAAAGCCTTTAGCACAAGGAAAAAGTTCAATGCCATGAGCAACGAGAGGTTTCCAGGAATCACTCACCCAATGATGAAGTTCCGGAAGAGAAGGCCAAAACCTAGTAAATCTACATACCAAAGCGCAACGTTGGTAGAACTCAACATTTTCTGTAACCTTCAAGCCACAGACCACAACTAGGGAATTCTTGGCATAGAGAAGAGGACAGGGAACCTTATGAGCAGCAGCTCTAGCCACACGAGCAAAGCTACGTCCAAGAGCAAGCTTAGGGGCGTCCACAACAGTAGCAGTAGAACCCCCAACACCAGTCAAACCACTAGTCACAACAGGAGGGGGGCGTCTAAGGGCCTCAACACCCATCAAGGGAGCATCACGTTCCAACCCAACGACATGAGCGAAAGAGTCCACACCCAGACCCGCAGTCGAGCCGTTGCAATAACGATCAAGTTTGAAATCCCCAGAGCGGGAGAGTTCACGATCACAGGAGCGTTCACATGAGCCATTCACTATTTTATCTCACGGGAGTGTTCACGGTCACGGGAGTGCTCATAGATTGTTGAATCTCACTTACCTTAATTTTTTTTATGTATGTATGTTTATAAAGACTAGTAGCTAAAATATGAGGGTCATGCTCTCACAACAACTAGTGAAATGGGTGGCTAGGCAAGAAATCTAAATTGGAATTTTACGTAAGTTAGAGATCAAAGTTATAACTATAGAAATGACTTAGTCAAGTCCACACCTAGATGTGATCTAGGTTGATGATAAATAGGCTTAGGGAGGAGGAATGCAAATTTGGGGATTGTTTATGTGGAGATTGGGATGTGGGATGTCATGAGTCAAATTCATGCAAGAATTTGTCAATTGTAAACTAATTATTACATTAAGAACACTCTAATCAAAGCAAGCCCAAATATAAAGGAAAAGGGCATAGGTATGCAATTTTCACCATACAGTTATAAATTATCATTCAATAGTTAACTTTTAAGACCAACAACTTAGAATTAAAAAGCTGAATTTATAAAAGAATATACCAAACATAGACTAATCATTACATTTAGAACACTCTAATCAAAGTGAGTCAAAAACATAAGAAAAAAAAACATAAATATACAATTTTTGCTATTACAACTATAAACTAAAATAAGAAAATACCTAACTTTTCCAGAGTAACAATTTTGGAAGTCCTATAAAAAAGATAACAGTCAAAAACCATGAACCCCCACTTAAAACTCTACTTCAGATCTCATTTTTGGGATTAGAACTTATCAAAAATAATTAAAAATCAAACACTTTAACCACATCTTATACTAAGGATAAGATTTGAACAAATAAAAGCCCATAATATTTAATACTGAGCTGACGCTTTCTAAAAACCAGTGGAATGCAAAACGAGCAGGTGGCTTTAGTTTTGTCTGCGTGCAATGTAATCTGCAAGACCCAACAGAGGTGCAGCCTTCACAGCATCAAAGCAAGACAGCTCATCCTTAGCTTTCTTCACCAAATCAGCACAATATTCCTTAGCCTTCTCCAAGCCCATCAGCTTGGGGTAAGTGGCCTTGTCAGCAGACAAATCCTTGCCTGCAGTCTTACCCAATTCTTGTGATGATCTTGTAACATCCAGTATGTCATCAACCACTTGAAACAGAAGACCCACATAATGAGCATATCTCCTAACCCTCTCAATCTCCTCCTCTGATCCACCTCCAATTACTGCTCCACAAACAACAGAGCACTGTAACAACATAGCCGTCTTGTGGATGTGAATCCATTTAAGAGTTTCGAAATCAATAGAACCATTCCCTTCACTTACAGTATCAACAAACTGACCTCCTGCAACTCCCCGAGAGCCTACTGCCATACCCAATTCAGATATAACCTTCAAAGTCCTAGAACAGTCTACACTCTTGCTTGTAAAAACTGCAATATGCTCAAAGGACAGTCCGAGCAGGGCATACCCTGCAAGAACAGCAACTGATTCACCAAATACTTTGTGATTTGAGGGCTTGCCTCTTCTTAAGTCATCATTGTCTATACAAGGCAGATCATCATGTATAAGTGAGCTTGTATGAGCCATCTCCATTGCACATGCAGCTGGCATGGCCAGATCTTGTGTTCCTCCCACAAGCTCACATGCTGCAATGCAAAGAACAGGCCTTACCCTCTTTCCTCCTGCAAGAAGAGAGTACCTCATGGCTTCATGCATCCTTTTAGGGTAGCTAAGTGGGATTGCTCTATCCAATGCCTCATTCACTGCCACTGCCTTGGACTTCATGTATTCTTTAAGATCAAAAACACTCTGCTCCTCTAATGTTTCAGCCAAATCAACCAAACGGGCCATTGTTTTTTGGCATGGAGATGGTGCTAAATGCTTATATGGCAAGAACCCACTTTTCAAATGGTAAGAAGAAGAAGAAGAAGAAGAAGAAAGTGACCATGACACTGAATGCTTATAAGGCAATGAACCATTTTTCAAATAGCTGTGAAGGCCTACCTTATAGCCATTTTTATAATGAGACAGCCCCAATGTGGTATGCAAACCTTTGTATGGGACAGATAAACCTGTCCTCAGGCTCAAACATCCTTGAGGAGCAGCAGTATGATTTGCCCGACAGAATAAATTGAGGTCATGGCAGCTTACTGCAATTGTATTGCAGGCCATTTTCAAGAAAAAGCAAAGTTATAAGGAGGAGACAGACTGAAACTTTATATGAAGCAAATTACTAAGGACTGCTGCAAAGAAAGAGTGATATAACCTTGACACAACCCAAAACAATCTACAAGGACTGCTACAAATCTTGCATCTGATGAAAACAAAATCTGATGGGTTGGTACTTAAAAGATCTCCACACTTCTAGATAGTTGGAAAAAGCAGGCCAGCAAGCTCAGGCTTCCAGTTGAGGAAGCACATCAAATATATCAATCATTTGAAGTTAATTATTTTCTGAGTTAGGTGTTTCTAATCTCATATTTGTAGGGTTTTTTCTTAGATTCTATCTAAGAAACGACAAATACTAGGTGGGACTGTACGTTGCATCAATCCAAGCTAAAACTTAGTGTTGGCATGGAAAACATGGTGGGTTTTTGTAAAAATTAAAACATTTGCTGCCCTTAATTTTTTTAAATTTCACGTGAAAAGTAACTACCCTACCCAGAGCCATCAAGGTGTATATATTTTATATTATTTTGAATACATGTTGTAAATACTTATTTAAAATTATTAGAAAAAATTTCTTATTTCTTTAGTCAATGTTGATTCACTCTTATTAGAAAAACTTTCTTATTTCTTTAGTCAATGTTGATTCATTCTGAGTCTCTGAGTACATGTTGTAAATACTTATCTAAAATTATTAGAAAAACTTTCTTATTTCTTTAGTCAATTTTGATTCATTGATTCATTTTTTTAAAGTTCATTGCAACCTAGTTTAGCAAGTCAAGGTCTTCGTATCTTATATCAAGAGAGCCCATTATGCTTCTTAGCACAACCAATATTTAGGTATAGGTTAAAACATAGACACATTGAACTTTGTAGTTTGCATGCAAGCTAAACTAGGTTGCAATAGAAAGACCATGTTTCAATCTAAGACAATGTTACGTGACATGACCATATCTAGTACAATACAATCTTTAGTAGATTTCTTTCATTGCCTTGCAATATTTGATTTGCACTATGCTTTTTATTTAGAGTTACTTGTTGTACTGTATAGATGCTAGTCAATAGCAAGGGCACTTCAACATGTCATTTGAAATAAAGCAACTTTTCATGCTCAACTTAATTTAAATTGTATTATGTAGATGATAGTGCATATCCTAGGCTTATGTGTTACCATTTTATATCCTAATATAAATAAGTGAACCCAAACCTAGTTTATGACATCTAGAGCTTAGCTTTAGGGTGTCCTTCCTTACATTATATTTCTAAAGTTGATAGTGTAAAATTATTGAGTAATCTTAAATTTTGAGGCCACTATGGTCTAGATTTTCATTCTAAAGAAAATCCAAAGGTCACCGACTCTCCTTGGGAAAATCCCTAAGATAAATTCATCTATTACCATGATCACCTCTTTGTATATTTGTTTCATTAAAAATATGGCCACCTCTATTCATGTTAATGGGAGGCAAGTTTCAATTACAATGCCCACTTTCAAAAAAAAAAAAAAAGGTGAGATGACCAATAAGTTACGATCTTCAACAATATAGCTAAGCTAGATGATGATTCACAATCATAATTCTTACTTGATGAAATCTAATGACTCCTTTTGATTAAATGTTATGGCTTGGACATATTGAAACATATTAGTCTAATTATTGGGGATTGATGCTTTTATTATTTCACATTGGCATGCTTCTTCCACTATCCTTTCCTATCATTTGCAATCCCTGATTCGTCTCTCCCTCCCACTATAGCTTTGGCGCCCCTTGAAACCATGGTAATTCATCCTATACTCTCCATTATTGTCTCATGCATCACTACCTCTACCCCAGCATACATCTTTCACCCACACATGTAACACATTTGAGTCGCCATTCTCAATCTATAGTACCATACTCCATTAATTTCTCATAACCCACTTACATCCAATGCATTACTAACATTTTCATTTCACTCTCTACTTCTTAGCCATCAATACAAAGTATATCATGATGGATATTAGTAATGTAAAAATCATCTCATTTAGTTTTGGTGGATATTTTTTTTCAATTTATTTATTTTTTGCTTTAAGTTTTACTCATTTAGATGTTCATTGAAACTCATTTAGATGTTCATTGAAACTCATTTAAGCAAAGCTATCTTCCATTGCACATGTTTTTTATTAGAAAAGCAGTGTTAACAAGGGCGTTGACCCTTAACATAGTCAAAGACTATCAACAACACAAATACATTGCCAAAATTTAAGGGTGTTGTCCCTTAAAACAATAGCCCAAAGGCAACAAGAAACAACAAAAAGGGGGGGCAAACCCCCCAAAAAATAGTCGAATAGTCCAAAGAAAACCCTGTCAAGTCGGAAAACACCCCAAAACCCCAATCAAGGAGGGGGAGAGGCACTCAAACCCAAACAAGGAGGGGTTTGTGGGAGGGCAGAAGACTTCCCCTTCTTCTTGCGAGAAACCACTAACTAGGTGATACTGTCATTAAGACCATCAAGAGAGAGATCAATCAGGAGGGACCCTGCAAGATTACAATCAGTAGTGTCAACAAAGTGCTATTGTAGAACAGAAGGATGTTGTTGTAGAACAACAATAGGATGCTATGAAAGAGTACCAAAAGAAGGTTCAATAGGAGTAGATCGAGGCGGTAGAACAGGAGAAGCAAGAGGAAGAAAAAACTTAGGAACAACAACAACAACATTGACAACGACATCAGTGGCAACTTCATCCCAAGAGGAGGACACATCCTTGTGAGAGGAGTCAACAGAGTCAGAACCATAGACAATCAAGTGATCGATTGCAGCATCCTTCCACCAAGTAGCAACACCTTTGTGATGTGGCTAAACGACCTGTAGACTTGACCGTGCAAGATTACAATCAATAGTGTCAACAGCGTGCTGTTTTAGAACAACAGGATGTTGTTGCAGAACAACAACACACTGTTATGAAAGAGTACCAGAAGTAGGTTCAACAAGAGTAGATCGAGGTGACAAAACAGGAGAAGCGAGAGGAACAAAAACCTTAGGAACAACAACAACATCATCGACAACAACATCAATGGCCGCTGCATCCCAGGAGGAGGACACATCCTCATGAGAGGAGTCAACAGAGTTAGAAGCATAGACAATCAAGTGATCAATTGTAGCATCCTTCCACCAAGTAGCAACATTTTTGTGACGTGGAAGGGAGCAATCTGAAGCTAAATGACATGTAGAAAAAAATCTCCGATAACGAAAGGGGAGGCCCTCATAATCCAACAATTGAGTCCAAGGCTTATCCCCAACCATAAGAACCACATCCCCAGGGAGAGGCGAGGAGATGTCAATATCAATTAAGATGCAAGAAAAAGTGGAGTGGCCCATGGAAGGCGTGGCATCATCAACCTTCAAGAATTGGCCAATAGAGTTATTGATGGCCTCGTAGCAAGAATGCTCCTAGAAATGAAGAGGAAGGTTCGGATGGCGAACCCAAACTAGACGCACATAAAGTGGTTCAGTAAGGAGGTTAAAAGAAGTTGTCTAGGGCTTAACAGAGAGGGAGTGAACTCCCCAAGCCCATAACTTTCCTAGAATCAAGTCATAATCAAACGAAGAATCAAAGGAAGTAATAAAAAAGCCTTTAGCAAAAGGAAAAAGCTCAATAATATGAGAAACCAAAGGTTTCCATGAGTCACTCACCCAACGATGAAGGTTAGGTAATGAAGGCCAAAGCCCAGAGAATTTGTACACTAGTGCACCGCATTGGTAGAACCCAATGTTGTCCACAACATCTTGTCCACAAAACACCACAAGGGAGGACTTGGCACAGGGAAGAGGACAAACCCCCTTGGAGAGTTGGGTAGTAGATCTAGCCACACGAGCAAAGCTACACTTACCAGCGAAAGAAATAGGTCTGAGTAGGGCATTAGCACCCACAACAGGGTCGCCATTAGTAGTAGCATTACTAAAAGGAGTGGTACCATCAACCCGAGCATTGGCCCTAGGAAGGGAATCCACGAGGGGGGAGGGCTCAAACCACCCAAAGCAGGGGCAAAAGCATCGTCGGAAGATCCACTCGACATGAAGGTCGTAAATGCAAGAAGAATGTTGAAAGTAGAAGCATTTGACTTGCAGACTACATAACCCCCTATATCAACAGTGGAACCATCCTCAGCATGCACCGGAGGTGGGAGGCAGGGTCCTCCCATAGAAGGAGCAGTCATAACGTGGGCGGGAGATCCGTTGCAAGGGGCGGAGCGCGACATTTCAAAAAAGTAGCAATCACCCATATCTCACACTCCATTGCACATGTTGACCCAAGTGACCATAAATATTTCTTTTATATTTTTTGATATTTTTTCTTCTTTTAATACCATTTTTATTTACTTTTCACTTACCATTATGCTCCCTTTGTGTTTTCTCCTCTATAGATTTGGGTTAATGCAAAGAAATGCAATTGTTCCAATGACATTTCATTCACAATGACAAGATCATAGCTTCCTTTGCTTCCTAGTTTATGACTCTTTGACATGATTTTTATTTTCATTTACACAATGTTGCTTTTCTTAACTAAAATTATTGTTTTTATGGCTCTCACACCCTTCCTAAAGCTCTCTCATAATCATAATTTAATATTTTCATTATTCATATAGTTAACATTAAGAGAAAGGTTGAGACACCTTTTCTACCATTCCCCCATTTATCAAATACCTTGCAAGAGTGGGAGTACCAACACATGAATTATTTACTAGGAGTTTAATGCTCATATATTTATAAGACCATATAATTTTTTTGTGTTTACTATTTTTATCAATGCATTTGTAATATTTTGTAAAGTGTCAACTTTCTCCAACACCAATTTTCCACTCTCTACCATGTCACAAAAAAATGAAATTGGACACTAATATTTTTTGTTCTTACATAAAAGGTTGGGTTCTTTGCTAGACATATGACACTTTGCCACATAAAATAGTAATAGATTGTAGACTTAGGCTATGCATGTCTAAACACAATTGCTTGAGCCAGTTGTCCTCCTTACAAACATAAGCAAATGACACGTACTTTGTTTTTATAGTAGGAAAAGTGACCAAATCTTGTTGCTTGCTCATCCAGTTGATAGTATCACCAAATAAAGTGAAAATATATCCACTGATGTATCTTCAATTATCAACATACCCAACCCAATTAGAATCTACAACTCCACAAATAGTCACTAAGCAATAGTCCCCTATAAATTTACCATGATGACAAATGGAGTACTTGGAGGTACCTCACAAATATGTAAAAAACCATCCTGACTACATCTTAATGCATCTGTCCAAGATTAATCATGTAACAACTAAAAACTCCCACTACTTGGGTAATGTGTAATTTTGTGTATACCATATCATACATTAAACTCCCAACAACATTACCATAAGGTACTCTACCTATACCATCCATCTTACTAGGAGAATCAAACACTATCGATCTCTGTCCTCAAGATGAACCTGTTTGCCCCTGAGTGTTTCATCTCAAACTATGCTAAAAGTTGAGACTTTAATTTATAAATCATATTATTCTTGCTACAAAAAATTTAAAAAATAAAAAATCATCAGCATATAATGCAATAATAAAGAAGCAATCACTATCCATCTTATAATAGATACAATGATCTAATTCAGATTTCAAAAATTTCAATCTTAACACAAATGTATACAACTTTTGGTACCACTTCATAGGAAATCCACTTGAGACCATACAAAGGCATCTTCAATTTACAACCAATTTCTTTTATATATTTTACAATGCAATACTTTGGTTGAGACATAAATTTTATCCTCGCCATGAATGAAATTTGTCTTCCACATCTATGATCTATGTATTTGAAATAAATGATATAAACCAAATAGATGTCGATTAATAATTTAAAAAAATCCTCATCATAATCAATTTCTTCTCAATTATTTCCTTTCAATTTACTATTAATGATAAATCTTATATAAATTAATTCAATTTAAATCTAATAAAAAATATTTTTATCAATTAAAACCATCAAATATAATTTTGAGAAGATTGTATTATATGAAAACTAAAATTTAGAATCGATAATTTTGATGTCAAATTTTAAATTTTTATTTAAATATATATATAAACAACATTTGATAAAAAATATTTTTATCATCATCAATAAGAAAATCATAAAATATAATTTCGAAAAGAATGTATTATATGAAGACGAAAACTTAGGAACAATAATTTTGATGTCCAATCATTAAAATTATCAAATATAATTTTGAAAAGATTGTATTTCGAAATTTTAGGACTGATAATTATGCTGTCAAATCTAATTTTTTGTTTGTATATATAAACTTTAAAATAAAAAGATAGGTTGAGAAGTAGGGCCAAAAATGGCCAATCTCCTATTTACTAGAATTTCTTGATTTGCATTTTTCTTAATGAGAGGGATGGACACGTGTAAAACAAATTAAAAATGGGCATTACTTTATTTAACGTTACACTGATTTGAAAGTTAAAAGCAATTAAAAAATGTGTGAAAGAGAAATGACATATTTGCAGACATAATGGAGGAAAAACGTTTTAAAGCATCATTCTTTTTAGTGGATATAATATTTTCAAAGTTGACATATGTTTCTCAAAAGTTTTTGTCATGATATTTACTATCAAATTATCAATTCAATACTATTGTGTTGTGGGCCTTGGGTGTGACCCTTAATTATTGTACTTAAAAAGGATTTGATTTTTTTTATTGTTTACATGTACTTTTTGGATTAATCTTTTGAATAAATTTATACATAAATAAATTGTGGTAGAGGAAGCATACTACTAATCATCATAGCTAATTTCGCGCACTCAGATTAAAAATGGTATATTGGATTTTGACGTTTTTTGTTGTTGTTGTTTCTACATGTGATTTAATTGCTTGTATCAATTGTTTTGGCATCTAGGTAGTAATGATGCATATTCTGGGATCCGTTATGCATGCAAGGGTTAAAAGTACGCATTTCAAAGTGTCACCCCATACCTTCTTAAAGATGCCCCAATAACTGTGCACTTAAAATTGTCAATACTTATGCACAATTGCGCACTGTGGGTACCAATAAAGATGCACAAATGGGCCAATTATTGTCCAAAGATGCTAAAAAATGAGTAGCTATTGGTACATGTGAAATTTATTAATGGACTTTTAGTTATTATTATTTTATTTTATTTTAAGTTAGTAATTGGGGGGTTGGGTGTGCAAAGAGTGAATGGTTTTCAGAACATGAATGGTAATTGGTGCTCTTTCCCTAGTTAAGTTAATAATAATTAATTTTAAAGATTTGGTTGAGAAACTTTGAATTAAAAGAAAATTTAAGCTGAAGTAAATCAAAACATTCATTTATCTACATCTTTAAAGACAAGTATAATCTTAGGCCTTCTCAAACACATAACCATCTTGAAGTCAACTTATTTTAGTTCTTAAGATTACAAATCTTCTCTGTTACACATTTTTAGTTTTGTTTGTTGCCTTTAAGAAACTATTAAATCTATGAGCTCTACAACATTCCACTTCACATTTACAATTATTTATAGACTTGTTCAATCCCACCAAGAATCTCAAAGGTCATAAACTAACACATGCGTCCCAACGAGGTGCAATGGTTACATCAATAGAAAGATATGTTTTGGGTAATATATTGGAAGGTATGCAAAAGTTGGAAGAATCAAATATTGCCTTTATTAGGAGTAATTATTTAGAATACAATTGAGTTGGTCTTGAAATGTAGAAAAAAACTAAATATGAATGGATGCAACTTATAATTTAAATCGGCAAGCTATACAAAATATTTTTGCAATACAATTTTTTTTTGTAATACAAAATGTTTTTACAATGTATGAAGATGATTAACTTAGGATATTGGTTGCATTTAGTAGATTTGTTTTATGCTATATTCAAGAATTTGATCATGAACAATGGTAGCGATTGGTGTCCCTAATAATGTTGTAATATGAGTACAATAGAAGATGATTAGTGTAATATGTTGGCATTGTGTTGTCATTGATGTCAACCGGTATAGAAGGACAACCGGTATGGGAATACAATTGATGTGCAGTCATTGATGTCAACTAGTGTTGCAGGTCACCGGTAAGGCAGATAATGCCATTCAGAGGAATGACCACTGGAGTCACCGGTACACAAGTTAGTGTTTGACTTGTGTGAATGAAATGGACAGGTTACCAGTACAGTCTATCACCAGTAAGGAAAGGATGTCAACTGGTAAGAGTTGTGTTGATAGTGAGTAGTTACCAACTAGCAAGCTTATGACCAGTGTACAAGAAGAATGAACAAGGTGCTTGAGCCGTTGTTTGTGATGAAGAGGCGGAATGTTACCTAAATCACATCAACACACGAGGAGAAGGATGTACAAGTCACCGGTATGATGTGTGGATGCAAAACAATAGATCTCCCGCTGGATAAAGATGCAGTCACCATGTGAAGAGATGACTGATAGCGAATGTGCTCACACCGGATCACATGTGCCTGTTTGAAGATATGCTTCACAAATAGGGAAGCCACATGAGTGCATTGCAGGATGCAGATGACAAGGATTCACTACCACCGGTAAGTGGAGCTTATCTCCTATTATGAAGTGTGCATCATAGTTCTGTGAGATAAGACAGAAGAGTTAAAGGTAGGTGTTTGAAGGCTCACAACGGATCTACCGGTGAATCACAAAAATGCCTCAAGTGCATGAAATCGGGGATATGCACTAGACCGACATAGAAGGCATGTTGAGTTGTCGGGGCAGATGAAGAGTGATGGGTTTGTCACTTTGACAAACCGGTTGAGATATGGTTTGGGCTGATGAAGAAGAAGGCAAGGCTGAACAACTGCGGACAAAGGACAATGTCTGGATTGAAGATAGATTCAGTTGAAGGTTGATGGCATGGTGTCATCAAGGGTGTTTATCGGTATGGATGTCTATCGGTAATATGGACAAGGTGTAGATGCAGAAGACTTACATTTGATGAAGATATGCATAAGGTAGGTTGGTAAGAGTGTTGATCGGTTGAGTGTTCCACCGGAAGAGAAGAAAGGTGCAAGGATAATGACAGACCGGTTAAGGGTTTAACCGTCAGGGATAGTAACCCGGTAGAGGAACCTAGTAATGGAGTTGGTCGGCGATCCCATCCATACCGATATAGATGTTCAAGAAAAGGTGGATGTCGACATAGTTGCCACGTGGAGGTGAAGTGGCATGCATGCATAGGTCTGTGTGTTGAGTCGGTGAAGTGTCAGGCGACGAGGTAGATGGTGACAGGTCAAAATTTATGTTGACTGTGAGATTCACGGGATGCAAAGCAGAGGTTTGCGGCTCGAGGTCAGTGGATAGCAGAGATCCAAGACAAATTGCTTGAGAAAATTGAGGAAGGTGAAGGAAATCGCAAAACCATTCTTGGTGATCGACCAAGAAATACTCTGATAGGTTAAGAGAAGGATGCTAAAAATAGAAGGCATGTTCTAGAAGGCACGACAATGGTGGGGTTGATTGATGAGTTATAGTTCATCAAACTAGGTGATTAGATCGGATGAGATCTGATTGGATTTGGTTTATCTCGAGGTTGATGAGGAAACCCTAATTGCCTGAAATTTGAATTGGCTTTTGGCGAGAAAACCAGGTTATAAATATGCAAGCCAAAATCGTTGATGGTTTTTGCTAAATGAGAGAGTGTTGCTGCATGTACGATTACATCAGTCAAGTGCTCACCAAGAAGAAGAAAAAGAGACTAAGTGTGAGGGAGAATAGGGTTGAAGTGTTCAACTGGCAACAGAAGTGAAAAACCGACAATGACCATACTGGCAGAGAAGAAGTGAAGAAGACTGCAGAGAAGGCAGACATAGAACCGATAGAGTGTAGTACCGGTGGAGCGCACCAGTGTAGCAGAGAGAGAAGAGAACCGGTAAAGTGCAAAATTGATAGAGTGCAAAACCGACAGAGAAGGAGAAGAGGCTAAACTGACAAGAGTGCAGTAGAGAGTAAGGTTGCAACAATGTGTGGGTTAGTAGAGAACCGATAGTGAACTGGATAGAAGATCCAACAGAGAGATTTGCAGAAGAGTTACAAAATCTATTTGTAACAAAGCTATTAACTTGTAAATGATTATGTTTTGTAATCACTGAGTTGGAGCTCGGTGCAGGGGTTGGTGCTCCTTGGGTTGGTGCTCTAAATCAGGGGTTGTTGCTCCTTGGGTTGGTGCCCTAAATCAGGGGTCGGTGCTCCTTGGGTTGGTGCCCTAAACATTGTAATAAGAGATTCATTGTGAGGCTAGATTGGAGTAGTAGTCTCAAACAACATTTCTCATCGAGGTTTTTCCCATCTTGGGTTTTCCTCGTATATGCTGGTGTTATTTGACGTCTTTTTATGTGCGAGTGCATTTGTGTTAGTCTCCCTTCTAGCCAGTAAGTTTGAATTCGATTAGATCTGTTAACTAGTGTACTCACATAAGATAGTTAAAGGGAAAAGTTTGAGAACCACTTATTCACCCCCCTCTCAGTGGTGCATTGTGTCTAACATAATAGTGTGGCAAAAAGGTAGGAGTAGCTTGATTAATTCCTTTTTGTCATCTTTTGTACTCATGTTACAAAATTATGTTTATGTGTCAATGCAATTATTGTCATCCTTTTTTATGCAATAATTCTTAAAGATGCAAAATATTTAGAATTAGTTATAATTCAGAATGGTTGTTAAATGACAAGCAAGCTCAAAATACTAGATAAAATGCTCTTCTAATGGTGACGTGGGCGATGACAATTTTTTCCTTCATATATATATATAGAGGTAACACTCTTTTTATATATATATATATATATACATAAACTGACTACATGAGGTGTGCTGCATAAATCGAGTGACAATCGGAAGACCACTCAATTTGTGCAAGGACATAAACACCTTTATTGACTCTTTAAAATGTACATAGTTGTCGCGATTACTCCCATCCAAATTTATCTCGGGAGGAAATAAATTGCCTTGTCATTTTATAAGATAGCTACAATGCCATTCCAAACAGCAATAGAATCAATGATCTGACTGTCCTCTATGTCAATCGCCACCTTGGACAAGAAATCGGCAGACTGGTTTGCCTCTCGGTATACATACGATAAGAGTATAGTCCAAATTGTTGAGGATCTCCTTTATTGCCTTGATCCATAGATCAAACTTCCAGTTTTCTCAGTTGTTCGAGATGATGGACTTAACAACAAACTTTGAATCCCCTTCGATATCTGTATTATTAAGACCCAACTTGTTGCACCACATGAGACCTTTATACAAAGCCCATAACTCAACATCATTATTCGTTCCAGCTTGTAACTTGATGGCCCCTATCCACAAAGCATCTTCAACATTATTTATTATAATAAACCCACATCCCGAGCAACCAGGATTAGAGAGAGACACCCGATCAAAATTGAGCTTTAGTCTACCAGCAGGGGGCATCAACCATTTTACAATAGACCGTCTGTTCTTTATTTTATGATATCTCATTTTGGTTTAATACTGTGTGGCCACGCCTTGGATATCCTTTCATCCCAGGGCGAGTAGAATTTGCATTTCTTATTAGCAACAATCACATTTTGGTACTCACATATACTAATTTCCATCTTCAAAATTACAGTCTCCACGTTGGATTCCAAGTCTTTAAAGATACGAGAATTCCGCTCCCTCCATAGATGCCAAAGTATCATGGAAGGAATCGAGTACAAAAGCCCATTCCATAGAGATCCATTTCCGAGTGTTGGCCAACATCGAAAGAGATCCATAACAGTACTAGGGAGTGGACCCAACCAACCAAGTTTCTCTTGCATATGTTTTCAGCACTAATTTGCAAATTCACACTGTAGAAAAATGTGGTCTAGTGATTCTCCCCCATTTTCGCACAGAGGGCATTAGAATGGACCACAAAACTCAAGTTTCTCCAATCTGTCCCCAATGAGCACCTTCCTTTTCATGAATACCCAAGCCAAGGCCCCAACCTTCGACATAATGTTCTTATTCTAGACCAAATTGACCGACCAATTGCATTCTTCCCTGTCAATTTTGGAGATTGTATACCCCAGCTTTGTTGAATACTCCCCTGATTTTGCAGCACACCAGACAATCGAGTCTTCCTCATTATTAATCAGCACCACCCTTTTCTCTAAAATCTCTGAAAGCTTCTTCTTCATGTCTTCACTCACAAATTCAAAATCCTTCCATTTCCATTTCAAGTCAGACATATCCATTTCTTGAGTTAAGTAATCCCTAACGCATGTACCGTAGACCGATTCCACTAGATGTTTAGCATATTGTAAGACATCTATGGATGTGAGAGCCTCGAAACCATTCCACGAATCATCGCAAAAGGTCGCACTACGCCCATTTCCTACCTTCTAGGACAAGTGGTCAATGACTAGAGGCCTACATTTGCACATGAAGTTCCAAATTGACGATTCCTTAGGCAGATTTGCAATTGTTAGAATTCTTGACTGAGTATCTGAGTCCAAATATTTATGTTGTAGGAGCTCACACCATAGTGCCCCAGGATTTTTAAACATTCTCCAAATGAGCTTAGCTCCCAGAGCTCTGTTTTGATACATTATGTCATGAATGGTCAGCCCTCTTGCCTTTTTCTCTTTAGTAACATCACTCCATGCAACCAGTGGGATCCTCTGGATGTCATTTTCCCTTTCCCAAAGAAAATGTCTTTGCTAAACGGTAAGCTTCTTTGCCATACTGAAAGTAATCTCAACACATGACAACATATATATCAGAATGGCAAATAAGACAGATTTGAGCATCATAATCCTACTAGCCATGGTCAACCACCTGCCTTTCCAACATGATGTCTTCTTTTCACATTTTTCCATAATTTCTCTCCACAACCCATCCCTTGTGGATCCACAAAAAAGAGGAATGCCCAAATATGTGGCCAAGAGACGTTCGATTTGAAATTTTAGAACCCCTAATATCCTTCTTTGAATTGCGTTCCCTGTGCTGAAAAAATAGATTCTGAACTTCTCATTTATAATTTGCCTTGAAACCTTTGAGTATTCATCCAGAACCTGTTTGATAGCTATGGCCTCCAACACTATAGCTTTACCCATGAGCAGTGTCATCAACGAAAAGTTGATGGGTGAAAGATGAGAGGTCATTCACCACCTTTACTCCAGACCATCATCCTTCAGCAACGGTAGCCTTGATTAAATGGCTAAGGGTATTGCGGCTTTATTTATCCACGCTATTAATTGAGGGGGGTATCCTTTTTATTTTTTGTCTAAATTCCTTGGCCCCTGTTTTCGCTTGACTATGTTTTGATAGGTTTGCACGCACCCACCACATGTTGGCACGACACGCGTTCCCGACGCATCTTTCTTTTCCTTGCTAAAGAGCCTCAATCATCTGAAGTGTGGCATTGTCTTTTCGAACCCGCAAAGTTGGGCCCATAGTTTTACAGTGAGGCCATTACGATATGTGGCAACTCCCGGGGAGGTTATGAGATCGTAGTTTTGTCAAGGCCCAACTCTCTCCCTCCTGCTGCCACGTGTCTTTTAGAGCAACAATCTAAAGGCTTTACACATTCAGTTAACAGGTGCAGTGTCACAGATAGCTGCTAACCATTTTTGGGTCTACGTTCCAGATATTTTGAAAGGGTCGTTGCAAGAGAACCACCAGGATCCTTTTTTATCCGAATAATAGAATGATGGAATAGTTTTGCATGCATGTTTTGGGTGTTGCCACGAGCGCTGAGGAAGTGACAACGATGTCTTTTGAAGATGCTTGTCTTGTTTTTTAGTTCTAGACTGTTGAGCCCTGCCCTGTAAATGGTGCAATGTTTTATTTTTTCAAGGATGAGAAACTTCTTACTAGTTTACTGATATTATTCTAGACTAGCTTTAGCCTCAAAATTGTTACGATTGCTGATTTGAAGTAATTAAATTATGCCTCAGGCCTTTAAGACTATTTCTTTATCTTAGTGCATGTTATCAATTCTTTGTGCTTTTTCTTCAGCCAATCTTTGACTCTAATAGTGTATACTTAACTTTCTTCAGATAGAATCATGTTAAAAACTCTTTTTGTTTGATGAATGTCGATGCAAGCATTATTTCATGTCTTTTAAAGAATTCTGGAAAGTGTTTTGAAAGTTGTTTCTGGAGCATGTAGATTGTTTTTTATTATGGTAAAAGAAGGTTTTGAAGGGCCCCTGAAACCCTTTACATAAGAACCTTAATAAATTAGAGCATTAAGAAACAAGAAGGAACAAACAACTAAAAAACCAGCAAAGAAACGAGCAAAATCCAACAAAAAAAGCCCCACAGAACCAGCAACGTCCAGCCAGAACAGACAAAAGACAGAAAACAAACTACTTAATTTTTTTCAGGGCATTAGCCAGATTTCTGCTAATCCCATGCAATTATTTAATATTATCCCTAAGTTTAGGGATTTCTTTAGCAGAGGCCACAACCACTTTCTTCATGCTCACCCTTGTTCTCTTTGCCACACCACTAGGAGCACTTTCCACAGTCCTTGTCTCAATGGCATCTTCATCAATTTCAAGGTCTATGACAGGTCTAGGAGTACTGGAGCCCTCGAGGACCTTAGAAATTTCCTCTAAGTTCTTAGTAACAACAGTCAAGATATCTGGAATAATAACCAAAAGGTTTTTCATTGCAGTTTTACCTTCCTCCAGATTATCAATCTGAGCTTCCATCTTCTTAGTTTTTTCCTCCATATCCTTCTTCCACTGCATCTGGTCTCCCTCATCTTTCTTCCTTTTCTCTTCCCACTGCTTCCCATTTTTTTCCAGATTCTTGATTCCATCATAAGCCCACCTGTCAAAACCCATTCTAGCCTCGGATAGGTTTTTGAGATTATCCAAAATTAACCCTTTTCCAGGATACTCCTTATCCTTGCTTGGATTCGCCTTGTCCATCTCCTGCTCAAATTCCTTATTCTTCTCCTGCTCCATATCCATTTCTTTTTCCTCATTAATCTTATTATCCCACTCGTCCATTGGTTGGCTATTGACAGTGCCTAAACTAACACTGTGGGTAGGGCTATCTTGAGCGGAAACCTCCTCAGCTCCTCTTTCCTCTTCCCCCACCTCCTCCTCTTTCCAGCTTTCCTCTCCACCTGACTCATCAGTTTCCATCTCACTACCATCTTTTCTGATATCCTCTGAGTCATTCTCCATCTCCCTTTGAATATCCTTGTCCTCTTGAATTTTCAACCTAGTAGCATTTTTTCTCTTTTTGCTCTGAGTCGACTCTTCCTTGATAGGCCCACCTTCCTCCATCTTTCTCTTACCTTTCCCTAGAGACGTAGACAACCTCTTATTTTCTTGAATAGCAAGGATTTTGCAGTGCTCATAAATGAGAAAAATAAGTCCACAATGAAGCACCAGAGTCGTAGGGTTTTTGCTATGCTTATTAAGAGACCTCGACAGAGACCTGAAGAGGTAGTAGGGAAGATAAATCCTCTTCTCATGCCTAAAATGATTTAACAACACAAAATGGTATGTGTCGACCCTAGTAAAACGACCCTCCACAGTTATGTATTCCATAATAGCATTCAACACACAACCCCAAATTTTCTTAATGTTGGAAGCATCATAATACCCCCCCGTGGCTTTACCAATTTTTTCCCTCTCCTTCTCTTTGCATGGAAAAAGCTTAACCACATTATTTGAAACTTTCAAGTCTCTAAAGAAATTAAGACTTGAGTGGGGCATACCTGTTACCGTTGCTATGAGGTCTGCATCTAGCTTAAACCTCACACCATGAATTTTGAATGACCCGTTAATCTAGTTTTTAGTGACTTTGGTGACAACTAGGTTAACTCTTCCTTTATCATAATCGACCAGCTTCTCCATGAAATTTGTCATGAACCCTTTTTCCAGCTTAGTCCATACCTTTGGCATTTCCTTCCATCTGGAAATGTTGTCTGGTTCCTCTCTCCTAAGATCCCCCCCATTTTCAAGTCCATAATACCAAGTCTGTTCTTCTGCAATTTCTGAGGTTCCTTCCAATTGACTCTCAAAATTTTGAAAATGTTAACCCACAAAATGTGCGAAAGATTAATAACTTTGATTAGGATTCTGCCATTCTGCCAGGTCATCATTACCTATCTATAAATGTGAAGATTACTCATTAAGACTTTCATAATTGATGTGTGATCCATCTTTCCCCATGATTCTGTCCTTTCTTAAAATATCTTTAATATTAAAATTAATATTACCTTCCCCATACCAGATACTTTGAGCTTTGGAAATTATGCCTAAGTTTGCCAAACCATCTGCAACCAATTTTTTTTCTCTAAAGGCATGTTCAATTATAATAAATTTAAAGCTAGCTATAATTTCTCTAGCTTTAATAATTATATTCTCTATAGACCACGATGGTTCAGTTTCTCCCTTCAGGCACTTAATAATGTTTAGAGAATCTCCCTCCAGCCATAAGTTATCATGATTTAGATTTTTTTCAATAATTAAAGTATTCAAAGCTGCAGAGGCTTCAACATAATGACTAGTTTGATTACCCAAAGGGCTAGCAACTGCCACAAGACAACTTCCAACAAAATTCCTGACAATGCCCCCATAACCAGCTTTACCCGGGTTCCCCTTAGACGCCCCATCAAAGTTGGCCTTAATCCATCCCTGAGACGGAAAGCATCACACAAGACCATCCCTTCCCTTATCCTTACTAGATTTGATACTAGAGAGGTTCCATCTGTCATTAAAATCCTCTTTAGCAGCTAAACTATGATCTGTTCCATTTAAACATTCAAATATCCCTCTATATATTTTATCCACCACAACTTCAGGTTTAACACTTTTATCCCTAAAATTCCTATTGTTACGCTCCTTCCAAATATTCCATATAACATTAGGGAGAGTAAGTTTCCACAACTCAACATTCTTAGGGTTGGAATTAGGACAGTACCATTGCTGCCAGAACTCCCCCAGAGAGTTCAGGAAAACCCAGCTCAACTTCCACCTACTAAAAATAATATTCTAGATTTCCTGACTGAATGAGCACTGGTAGAGGATGTGACAAGAAGACTCCTCTTCTCTGCAACAAAGAGAACACCTGTTAGGAAAAACAAATCCACTCTTTTGGAGGTTATCAAGAGTCAACACCTTATTTTGGATGAAAATCCAAAAGAAGATATTAACTTTGGGTATCAACTTCTTTATCCACACTTTAGCCCACAAAGGACTCTCTTCCGAAACTTTATTGTGGATAGCCACCGCCGAAGACACAAAGTAATTCCCATCTGAAGTCTTCCTCCAAATCAAACTATCATCCTTATTGTCCCTAAAAAATTTAGAAGAAAGCAAAATCTCAAGAAACTTTAATCTCGGACATTGCTGGCTGAACTCAATCCACTTCCAATTTCTCCAGTAGTCTCTAGCAAAGCCGCCATACCTATTTTTGAACCAATCTTTCCATTCCTTAAGGATAGGAATATCCTCCAGAGGTTTATCCAAAATCCATCTATCTTCCCAAAATCTAATTGTTCTACCATTCCCCAATTTCCACATTCTTCCAGCAACAGCCCAACTTTTAGCCGTTTGAACTGCATTCCAAATTGCAGAGCCTTCAACAGAAAAAGGGTTATCTAGAAATTCTTCCTCAGAAGGTTGCATATATAGATATTTCTTTTTCCAGATTAAATTCCATTATCTTTCCTCCCCTTTCAATCTTTAGATTTGTTTAGCTAACAAGGCATTATTTATAGAAGTTATATTCCTTAAACCCAACCCCCCAAAAGCCTTAGGAGTACCAATTTTGTTCCAAGCAATAAGGGGTATTCTATTTTTGTCTTCCACTCTCGACCAAAGAAATTTTTTTTGAATTCTCTCAATTGTCTCCGCAAACTTTCTAGGGATTTTAAATAGACTAAGGGCATAAATAGGCAAATTTTGCAGAGTAGCTTTAAGCAACGTTACCTTGCCCACATGACTAAGGATAACTCCTTTCCAACCAGCCAATTTAAAATTGAATCTATCAACCAGCTTCATCCAGAAATTCTCCGAAGGCGTTATACAAAGTGGGAGCCCCAAATAAGTTGAAGGAAACTCAACAATTTTACATCCAAGGATTCTTTCAATCCTTATTTGTCTTTCAATAGGGGTATTGATGAAAATTAAAGAACTCTTAGCCCAATTAATTTTTTGACCGGAAGTAGTTTCATATGTGTCCATGACATTCTTCATATTTCTTTCTTCCCTTATAGTAGCTTCCCCCATAGTAATCGAATCATCAACAAACTGTTCATGAGTACATGTTATGTTGGAAGATGAAGGTTTTAGGCCTTTGAGTTTTCCATCTTCCACATTTTTTTATAATAAATCTGCCCAGACTTTTAGCTAAAATAGTAAACAAGATAGGGGAGATGGGATCCCCCTGTCTTAAACCTCTAGAACTTTTGAAGAAACTGGAAGGAGCTCCATTAACAATAACTGCAGAGGAGGAAGTTTCAGTCAACTGGGAGCAGAGCTGAATCACTTTTTTCCCAAACCCAAAAGCTTTCATAATTCTGAAAAGGAATTGCCAATTCACTCTATCATAGGCTTTAGACATATCCAACTTAAGAAAAAAACCCTGATTTTTTGCAGCAGTTAAAGAGTGAATATTTTCATGAACATAAATAATAGAGTCTAGAATTTGTCTACTAGGGACAAAACCATTTTGCTGAGCTGAAATAATCCTAGGAAGAATATCCAACATTCTAGAGGTAAGAACCTTAGACATAATCTTGTAAACAAAATTACATAGACTAATAGGTCTGAACTTATTAAGAGAGTCAGCTCTAGAAACCTTCGGAATAAGAACGATGAAGGTCGCATTCAATTATTTTAAAAGCCTCCTTGAACCAAAGAATTCTTTAACTCCATTACATATATCAATCTCCACAATATGCCAGAAAATTTGGAAGAAGAACATTGGAAATCCATCCAGACCTAGAGACTTATCTCCTTGAAAAGAAAACACCACCTTTTTTATTTCCTTATTAGAAGGGATTCGAGAGAGATATTTGTTGTCATCCTCATTTAAAATGGAGGGATAGCCTGTACAAGAAGATCTTGATTTCTGACATCCAGATCATTGACCCCTCCCAAAAGATTGCTGAAAAAATCCAAAGTTTCCTTTCTTATATCATTTTCATCCGATAAAGTCCCCCTATTGCAAGATAACCTGGAAATCCTATTAACTGCCCTATGCTTTAGAGCTGTCAAATGGAAAAACCGGGTGTTTTTATCACCTTCCTTCAAATATAAGGCTCTAGATCTTTGTCTCCAACAAGTCTCTTCATTAAAAATAATTGTGTGGTATTTAGACAGCAACCCATTTTCAATAGATCTCAAGTTCTCTGAAAGCCCTTCCTCTTGGATTTTATCTTGTACTTCCTTAATTTCAGTCTCAATTTGGGCTTTTCTTTTAAAGATATCACCAAATATATCTTTGTTCCATATTTTGATTTTGGCCTTTATAATGTTAAGCTTTTTGGCTATTCTGAATAAAGTTGTTCCCTCAACCTTAGAATTCCACCAATCAGCAACACAGACTTCCAAAGTTGGGTGGGATAACCAAGCTTTTTCAAATCTAAAAGGGAAATTTCTCTTAGTAGAAAAAGAATTAGTAGTAAAAGAAATAGGGTAATGATCAGAACTAATCTTAATAATTGACGCCAAAGAGCAACTATACTTAGAAAGCCACTCAGGAGAAATCAAGGATCTATCCAACCTTACTTGAATAAGATCAGATCTAGTTCTGTAGTTGGTCCAAGTATAATTAATCCCTTGGAGATCCACATCCATAAGAGCTTGATCGTTAATAAAATCCATAAGATCTTGTCTTCCCTCCAACTGCAAAGGGATGTCTCCCATCTTTTCATCCTCTTTAAGAGGTGTATTAAATTCTCCCATTATTATCCAACTTTTATCAGCAAAATTTAGTCTGTCTTCAGCAAGGCTCCTCCAATATTTATATCTCCCAGCTTTAGAATTAGGCACATAGACATTAGTGATAACCCATACAAAATTATCCTAAATATGCTCAAGGAGAACTAAGGTCCTATTAACTTGTGATATGATTTCCTTCCCTATAATAGTATTTTGGTTCCAAAAAATCATTGTTCCTCCAGAGGCACCCTCCGAACTGGTTCCAATAACTCCATTATTTTTTAATATTCCACTCCTTTCCACTTTATCCTTGCACATCTTAGTTTCCCGAACAAGGACAACATCCGGTTTATGATCTCTTATAATCTTACATAACACATCCTTCTTATGGGGGGCATTCAAACCTCTTATATTCCATGAAATTATCTTCATACTTTAACCGGGGATAGGGCTGACTCGATGGAGCTCTGTGTTCCATTAGCACGGTTCTTCCAACTTTCCTATTCCCTTTGATTTTTTAGAGAAGGTCTCCCCTGCTTTTTGCTGTGACTTCCTACATTTGCCACTTTCTTATCCCTGTTTCTAGTTGAAATACCTCCATTGGGTCCTCCATTATTTGATTTTCCTTCTTTAGTACTAAGAATCCTAAGATTTCCCTCAAGAGCCACCATTTTCACACTATTAGGTGGAGTTTTGCATTGGATCAGCTTAGGACTTCGATTGGTTAATAACAGAAAAGGCTCAAAATCCGAAATGTTATAGTCCTGCGCTTCTTTAAAGTCTCCTCCATTTTCTTTAGAATTAGATGAGGCAGAAGCATCATCATTGGAACTCTAATCAACCTTATTCTGGATAATAGGCCCTCCCTTCTAGTCCTTTGATTCAAGTTTTTGAGCGTTTACATCTATCCTTTTCTCTTCCTCCTTGTTGTTCTCTATTTGATTGTTAGAACAGGCACCAACAAATTTTTCATTATTACTATTCATATCCTTCTTTTCCTCATTTTCCACTTCAATCACTTCCTTATCAGGAACACACTCTTTTGTTGGGTCTTCCCTCTTCCCTTTCATTTTCCATTTCTACTTCGAACTACTATCACTCTTACCACTCTTACTCTTCTTGAGCGGGCAATATTTCGCCCAATGACCCAATTTTTTACAATGAAAAAAAGCAAACGTGAGAGATTCATATTCAATGACTTGGGTCCATTTCCCCAATTTAGATATAATCTCAATAGATTGAGGCATATCCATCATTTTATTAATATTAACACAGATACGAGCAAAAACCAACCTTGATTTAGCTGCAGTCATTGGGTCGATTGAGAGAAGTTCTCCAAATGAACCCACTATCCCTTTAAAGACTTCTTCATTCCAGAACTCCAGTGGAAGGCTAGGGAGACACGTCCAAATAGGCGCCAACATGAAAAATGACTCGTTAAGAGAAAGGTTAGGAGCCCATTTTTGTAAAGCCAAGGTTGACTTGCCGAACATCCATGGCCCTTCACATAGAGCTTTGTTCATATCTTCTTCGGTGTTAAAAGCAAAGGAGAAAAAAACCCTAGGAAAAGCCGCCACATCCACTTGACCTTTGAGAATCCATTTCCTCCTTATAAAAATCCTCACAACATCAATGTTAGGTCTAAAACCAGCGAACCTTCCAACTAAAGTCATAGCTAATCTAGACACAGTGAGATCAACCAGCTTATCCGGAACAGATATAGCAACAACCCCTGTCGCGGGATCAAAAATATTTTTAACTTCCGGAAGCCCAGATTTCAACAACAACCTCACTCCAAAAAGCGAAGACCATTTTTTTTCCTTACCTCTATCATGTGGGTCCCAGTTTTTGGAATCTTTGTCTTCCACCGATTTGACTGTCGCCTTGTCCCCTTCAGTACCCTGAGAGGCCTAGAAACCAACTTGATTACCAGTTCCACCTGCAGAAAGACTGCCATCCCCAAGAAATCTGCCATTCCCAGATTTGAAATTTGAATTTCCCGCTCGCCGCTCCCCTTGCCGCTACTCTCCAGCCATTTTTTTTGGAGCATGTAGATTTTTTTATTTTTTTTCAATAAAAGTGGTAATCCACTAAATTTTATTAATATTATAATTTTTTACAACCTGGTTCAAAGAGCACCGGTAGCAAAGAACCAAGCAAAGAAAACCTCTGGTCTAGCTATACCTAAAAACTAGATAGAGGCCCACCCGAGATTACATAATTGCCATGTTGGCCAAAAAACCCAACCCCTTGTAATGAGTACAAAAAAATTCTCTGTCTAGGAAAGTTACATTTAAGAATTCATATACCATGAACTAGTTCTTTCCAACGGAGGAGAAGAAGGGGGGGGTATCAACATTAACAAGAATTGCAAGAGGCACCATCTGAAAAGGCAAAACTGAAGTTGGCGAAGACAGTACAACGTGCATCGAGTCTAGGAGAAAGTGAATACCTGAAAATATATTTACAACTGCTACCAAACAATCTGGTGATACATGATCTAATAGAGCTACCATAGCAAACAAAGTATCATCATATAGGTTAGAAATCAAGCCATTTCTCATAATTGAAAGAAGTCCCCTGTGCCAACCAGAAGATAATAACTGAGAATGAGATAGGAAACCACCATACTCAAAATTACCAAATTCAAAATGATAAAAAGATAATGCACTATCCAAATCATCAGCAGTGTAGAAATAGGAGTGGAAGTATGCATCAAAAAGTACCCTGACCATAGTAGAATCTAGGAGCACATCCATACAAATAGTGAGAAAACGAGATGCAATTTCAACAAGAAAACAACCTGCATTCTCCACCAGCCATCGCTTTCCCAAAACCTTGCGAAAAGCCAGAGAGAAATCCAGAGAATAAAATTGAAACAAATGACCAAGTTTTTCATCATAAAAAACGTGAGAGTCTTGGAAGTCATACTGCTTGCGAGGCATCAAAATGCGATGGCCCACATACTCCATAAAAAGATAATGCAAAACCAAGAGAGAGCATAGGAATATAAAGAGATCAAATGCCATTATGAGAGAACAAGCATGACCACCAAAGGACGCAACAACAAATATCATCTCAAGCAAACCCACGACATACGTGCAAAAAAGCAACCACAGGCCGCCACCTTCATAAAAAATGATGACAAATTCTGCACGATACTCATAGCCATAAATCAACATAAGCATGCCAAACAATAAAACAAGATAGCCACATGAACGAAATCCCCCACATGAAATGAAATAACTCAATAAACTGCCACCACAAGAGAAGAAGAGAAATGAATCATTAAAACTATAAGCAAGCCACCCGGACAAAAGTACAATCATTAAGAAATCAACACAAAAAACCCCATGCAGTCATCATGATTTAGACAAACAAAAACCACATGGCAACAATGTTAAGCACGGGGCATATTTGAAGTGTGTAAATAGTGCAAAGCATGATTATAAGATGCTCCCACACACTACAAGTCCCAACCAATTGCAACAAAGATAAAAACCTATACCCAGACCGAGATTACACACAATAATGTAGACATAATGAAGTTATGAAGACCAAAAAGGCCATCAACACCACATTAAGCTGCATGCTTGAATATAATCGCCAATCAAGGTACAAGGTTGTGCTTCTACAAATAAGTTCGAATCAATTAAACTAGATGAGGTGGTAAAGAACTGGAAGCCACATCAACCAAAAATTGGATATCCTCATCTAATGCTTTATTGGCCAAGAAGTCTGCCACCTTATTAGCTTCCCTGTAACAATGGATCATAGAGAAGGAATTGAACAATTCAAGCTGAGCAAGTATCTTGTGCAACCAATACTTTAGATGTCAGGAGTGGATGAGCGATTGGTGACCATGTAAAAAACAATCTGAGAATCACCCTCTATGACAACATCCAACAAATGTAAGGAAAGGAGCAGATCAAGTCCCGTGGAAAGGGCATGAAGTTCGGCCACATTGT
This sequence comes from Cryptomeria japonica, assembly GCF_030272615.1. NCBI lineage: Eukaryota > Viridiplantae > Streptophyta > Pinopsida > Cupressales > Cupressaceae > Cryptomeria > Cryptomeria japonica. Next base: position 629,913,330 of record NC_081405.1, on the reverse strand, counting down.
TAGTTCCATTAGCAATACACTGGCATTGAGATTTTATGATACAAGCCTTGTTATCAGAAACCACAATACCAGTGGCAGATTTGCCAGGGTTACCACAGGATGCTCCATCAAAGTTCAATTTATATTTCAAAGTCGGAGGAGGCAACCAAACCACCTTTGATCTATTTATTGAAGGTCGCGTTTTAGAAATTTCTCCACTCAAAGGGAGCGATTGTAAGGCTGACCAATGTTTGGTAACCCAATTGTCCCATGGTGTGAAAGTATTGTGCAGACTAGTACCTTTGTAAATGAAGGCCAAACCAGTCTCAGAAATTGACTTCTCAATACAAAAGAGCACATCTTGCAAAGGGGAAGAGTGTTTCTTAAAAATCCTTTTATTCCTCTCAAGCCAAAATTTTCAAATTAGAACAGAAGGAGCAATTATCCAAAGACAAGCATAGAATGAAGATTGATATAACAGAGGCCAACTCATGAAGTGAGACCTGAGGTCCCTACCAAGAGAAGAGCTCCAATTTAACTTATTAAATAGCCAATACCAACAATGATGAGCAAAGGGGCAATGAAGGAAGAGATGATCGACTGATTCAAGGGACCCACCGCACATAACACAAGGGAAAACCACAGTGATACCCAACCTATCCAATCTCATGCCAGTAAGAATTCTATCCTGAACAGCCAGCCAAGCAAACGCCCCTACTTTGGACAAACAGGTAGCGTGCCAAAATAACTTAAATGGCAAATCATCCCTCTTGATATCTAAAGACAAATAATTGTATCCTTCTTTGATCGTATAACATTAAGGTTGGCGTATCGCCTTAGAATATTTGCTTTTGTTTTCTTCTTTTCTCTTTTCCCCTTCAATGTATGAAGAGTCGGCTTCTAAAATCCTGGAGGTTACTCAGTAAATGTATTCTCTAGAAGTATTTTTAGAGATCAACAATTCTTTTTTTGGCACGCCCAGTGGGACCTAAACTTTACTTTTATCTTAAGTGGGTGTATGAGCCATAGACCTGTTACCAGAAGCCAAATTGCATCAAACCCAAGCTTATTACTACCACCTCTAGTAGCAGTCCAAGCAGTAACAGGATGAGGAATACAAATCCCTGTTCAGATCCCTATACCAATGGCACTTCAACCTCTTAGAAACTTCATCACATGGAATAGTGGGAGACCTCTTATTCCACTTGCCCCTTCCGTTCAGTGGGACGTTATTCCAACCTTCGCACTAAAAGCTTTGCCAAAATTTACCAGAGAAGATTCTAAGACTCCTGGAGAACATCTACAAGATGTAGCTGATGTATACACTATACACAATGTCACGCAGCAGAATGTGGCACTGAGACTGCTTGTGACCTCTTTTAAAGGAAAAGCCCAAGATTGGTATAGATCTCTTACACTAAATTCAATAGGTGACTGGGATCAGTTAGGAGATCTTTTTTTCAAGCGCTTCATTGAGAAGGGAGATAGGTCTTCCCTATTGCAGCAACTGATAATTGTCAAGAGGTCCCCTCAAGAGGTAGTGACTGACTTTAACACTAGATTCCAGAAGACTTGACAAAAGATACCACTAACTGCTTGCCCTCCAGCAAACATGGATTTTGTTTTCTACCTAAAGGCTTTCAATTTGGACATATCCATAATGATTCAATCTTTAGGTGGCAATACTCTTCTGGATGCTTATGAGCTCGCAATCCGAGCGAAAAATAATTTGATGGACATGAGGAAGATCCCCCCAAGGCTGCCCATACTAGTATTTGCCAAATTGACAAGTCGAGCCCCTGATCAAACACCTATGAGTGTATCAACATCACAATCTATGTATGTTCACCCGAATGCTCCACAAACTAATGCCTCTACTTCTTCATCCATAGCCACCAAAGTGAGTGATATGAAAAATTTACTCATAACCTTTTTGAATGAAATAATTAACCTGAAGAGGTTACAAGCATCATCTTCTAGACCCACCTTTTAGCAAAATTACCAAGGAGGAAGGCCCCCTTTTCAGCAAAACAAAATATCAATGAGGTGCAAGAGCTACCAAAAGCCAACCAAACAATCAAATTGTACCTATGCCTACCCCTTTGTAGACCATTCCTCCTAACCAAAATAAGGAACTAGTAGTTGGATAGAATAATTTAGCGGATGATACCAATTCTTGGTGTTTCTCTTGTAATGACACTCACATGCTGCAGAACTGCCTAAGAGGAAATTTACAACAAAAAGTGGTTGATCAAAGGAATCAAGGGATGAATCTTGATGCTATGCCATATGATTCCCCAGGTATGGACAATGTTGTGCTTATAGCCCAAATGCAGAGCATGTCAATGGAGCAAGAGGCAGAGATCGCCCTGGATCATGCCCTCTTCTCATGGATGGAAGACGAAGAGATGATGCTTACTAACGGTGCTCCTAAATCGCCTTCGCCCATGCCTCAAGTGCAGTTTGACTACAACCTCCACTCAAAGCGTCAATTTACAGTAGAACCCGTCATCCAACAAGAAAAGTTGAGCCCAGATAAAACTCAAGAGCAACCCGTTGTGGTCTCTACTTTCTCAAAACCTAAGGAATTCATACCCTATAAGTCTATAGACCTTAAAGTTCCCGTTCCTACAATTCCTGATGTGGTGGAGTAACTAAAGGAAGCTCCAACAAATGTATCCTTATGGGATATTCTTTCTATTCTAGAATAGAAGATTCGTTTATAGGAAGCGCTCAGTGAAGCAGAAAAATTAACAACCAAAATTGCAACTGGAACATTGCATGCAAACAATAAGCAACCTGAGTCGAGAGATCAGTCACAATCATCAGCAGTGCTTACAAATGAAATAGAGGCTTCCAATAATGTATCAGGAGGTAAGTCAAAACCCAATCCTTTCTTCTTGACTCTCATTATGGGAGATAAACTACTCCACAATTCTATGTGATTTCAGTGCGATCTCCACTGTCATGCTGAAACAAATAGTTGAGGTTTTGAAATTAGAATATGAACCCTTGGATAGAGGAGTCATGCAACTTGATGGCAACAAAGTCCAAACTATAGGTATAATCAATAACCTTTCTCTTACCTTGTTCACTTTCCCAAGCATCACCATCTCCCAAGAAGTAGTGGTCACTGATATTCCCCCTGTTTTCGGCCTTTGTTTGTCTAGGGACTTTACTGCTAAAATATGAGGATATCTCTCCCTAGGTTGGTCTCACCTTATCCTCAGAACCAAGCATGGGGATAAGTTAAAAATATTATCAGAGCCTTTACATTTAGAGCACATAGCTGATGAGGCTATGATCAATTTCAAAGCAAGTCATACATCAATATCTGGAGGCGAGATGAGATGTGTTGAATTGCTAGAAGACGAAGAAGTGATTGGGGACCGAACAAAAGATCAAGAGGTTTTTCAGAATGAGTTCATAAATGCAGATCCTTATGGGAAATATCATGCAACAGGGATTGGAACATATGTGATCTTTGATGATGATCAAACAATTCCTAGATTATCAAAGGACCAACAAGATACATAAAAGCAGAAAGAGGATTTGACCTCAAAGATTTGGACCTTACACTTCGATGGAGAAAGATGTAAAACTGGATCCAAAGCAGGTATTTGCCTGACCTTCCCTTCCAAAGAGAAAACCCTTAGGTCTTTCAATTTTCATTTTTCCTGCTCGAATAATGAAATAGAGTACGAAGGCTTCATTTTTTCCTTCTCGAATAATGAAATAGAGTACGAAGGCTTAGTCCATGGTTTGAGCCTTGCGGAATGCTTAGGTGTCAAATAGCTGAAGGTTTTGGGGGATTCTAAACTGGTGGTCAATCAGGTTCAAAGATTATCTGTCGCAAAGCATGTTTGCATGCGTTCATACCATCATATGGTTTGAGATTTGATCAGAAGCTTTGAAGCTTTCAATATCCAAAGGGTTCCGTGGAAACAAAATGAGGTTGCAGACTGTATGGCCATAGTGGGATCCTAGTTCGATCCTGTTAAGAGCTCGATAGATGATAAACATTCAACCAGGATAGTGGTGAGACCAGCTATACCTGACAATGATGTAAATTGGCAAATTTTGGAAAGTGATGAACAGATTGTCATGTTTATTCAGCAGTCCTGCGAATTTGCCGAACAACTGCAACCTAAGGTAGCCGAAGCATATGGTGATCAGGTTATCCAATTGAAATCCAACAAACTCCCAAGGGGGTCTTGATTGCACTAGAAAATATTTTTGATTGTGATGATGTGAGAAATGATTGGAGAAAGTTTGCGGCTAATAAGGGAGATTATACTGATCTTCAGGTGTATAATGAAAGAAAACTTAAGGTAGGTAAAAATGTTCCCTAACATGATAGGGAGAGACTAATTCATTTTTGCGACGAATATATGGTAGTAGTCGCATTGTCTTATGATGAACTGAAAGGCTATAATCCTGATATTATCCAACACACTATTGACCTCACTGAAGGGGCAAAACTTGTTCGATAAAAATAGAGGCTAGTTAATCCCAATATTGAATCCCTTATGGTTCAAGAATTAAGGAAGTTTATTGATTCTTGGATTATCTATCCAATCAAGCACAACACCTGGGTTTCCAATCTGGTGCCAGTCCGTAAAAAAAATGGAGATACCTTCCTTTGTGTGGATTTTAGAGAATTGAACAGAGTGTCCCTGAAGGACCATTATCCTCTTCCACCTATGGACCAAATTTTACATACAATGGCTGGGTTAGAAATTTTTTCTATGCTCGACGATTTCTTCGAGTATAATCAAGTCTTAGTCAACCAAGAAGAGCAACATAAGATGATGTTCACCACAAAGTGGGGAACCTTTGCATATGCTAAGATGCCCTTTGGCCTTTCAAATGCCAGAGCTACTTTCCAAAGAGTGATGGAAATTTCTTTCAGGGTACTCATCAACAAAATTATCCTAATCTATTTGGATGGTTTGGCTGTGTTTTCTGAAAACAAGGAGGATCACTTCAATCGCCTGGAACTTATTTTTTAGAAATGTTTAGAGTTTAGGATCTCTTTAAATCTGAAGAAGTGCCTCTTGGGAGTCCCTCAGGGAAAGCTGCTTGGCCATGTAGTATCCAAAGAAGGGGTGTCAATTGATCTAGACTGTGTAAAGGCTATCAAAGATCTTCCCTTGCTTGTAAACAAGAAAGGTGTCCAATCATTCCTGGGAAAGATCAACTTCGTCAGTCGTTTCATATTTGATTTTGCTAGAATGGTCAGACCCATCACTCTTATGCTAAAAAAGGATCTGCATTTCAAATGGATCCCTAAGGCCAAAGAGGCATTCAAAAAGATTAAGGAAGCCATCTCATCCACCCTAGTCCTAGCTAATCCTAACATGTCTCATGATTTTTTGATGTATGTTTATGTCAGCAACTTCAGTATTGTTGTTGTGCTAACACAAAAAGATGCAGACAATGCCGAAGAACATCATATTGCCTTTTATTCAAGAACCCTGAAGGGTTATGAAACCAAATACAACTTTGTAGAAAAAACAGGCATTGGCTATAGTGAAAGGCCTAAAGAAGTTCAGACACTTCATCACACGCAATAAGACAACCGTCTATGTGGCTCACTTAGCTATCTGTGAGTACATTATGGAAGGAGAAATTATAGAGAAAAGAGCCCAATGGACTACCAAAATCCTAGAATATGACATTGATGTCAAACCCACCAAGGTAATCCACGGAAAAGGTCTCTACAAATAATGGCCCAGGGTGCTTAGCTTCCAGAAGGCAAGGTACAAGATGAAATAGTGTTAACAAACGTGATGCCAACTAAAAGGTATTGGGTTACCGACAGGAAAGAGTTCATGCAAATTGGAAGGCTCCCTTCAGACCTTCCTCCTAAAAAAATAAGGTTTTATAGATTACCAAATAGTGGTTATCACTTGGTCCAAGGAATCCTGTTCAAAAGAAATTTTGACGGAGTTCTACTCTGTTGTTTAAATAAGAAACAGGCCAAAAATATTTTGCGCGAGTTCCATGATGACCCTTTGGGAGGTCATTTCTCATCTCAAACAACTACTATCAAAATTAGTTGAGCAGGCTATTACTGACCTTCATTGTTGAAAAATGTACATGCTATGGTCAGAGAATGTAAAGAATGCTAGTTTTATGTTGGAAAATGTAGAAATGTAGCTATGCCACTTAGACCCATAGTGGTAGATGAGCCTTTTACCCAATGGGGATTAGACTTCATAGGGATGATCAACCCGATGTCCTCTACCAACCATAAATAGATCCTCACTGCAATAGATTACTTGACATGTTGGATGGAGGCAATTCCTCTGAAGAACGCCACTGAGACTAAGATATTAAGCTTCATGAAGGAGCTAGTTTCAAGGTTTGGTCCACCAAAAACTATAATGTCAGATAATGCTAGAGCATTTACTGGCTCCAGGGTTACCCAATTTGTCTTCAGGCATGACATTTATCCAAAACATTCCTCAAAATATTACCCGCAAGGAAATGGTTTAGCTGAGTGAACCAACAAAAAATTGATTCGACTCATTAAAAGAATTGGAATTGAACATAAAAGAGAATGCCATCACTATTTGAAGAGCGCACTCTAGGCCGATCGAGTGACTCCCAAACAGATACTAAAGAACTCTCCATATGAGCTCATGTATATAAAGGAAGCACAATTCCTAGTCTCGATAGAGATTCCACCCTTGCAGCTTTTAAAGTCTCTAGAGTTGGAGGACAATGAACCCATGGAGGCAAGGTTGGCGGAACTCTTGGAGTTACAAGAGAGAAGAGAAAAACATTTTAATTCCCTTCACAATCGTCAGTAAATTGTTAAAATATGGTTCGACAAGAAGAGCTCAGCCCCAGTTTTAAACGTGGAGATCTTGACTTGAAATACAATGAACGGGGTGCCAAACTAGGACAGCATGAAAAGTTCGATAGCTTGTGGGAGTGCCCATTCCACATTTTCGAATGCAAAGAATTCAATGCTTTTATGCTGGAGAATATGCAAGGTGAATTATTGGAGATCCCAGTCAATGGGATCCACCTTAAGCCTTTTAATTAAGCTCTTTTTACCTTAATGTGTAAATATTGTAAATTGTGTGTTTCCCGTTGTTCCAGAGGCCTTTTGTCCTAAGTCTAGAGTCCTTTTGAAACCCTAAGTTTTTAAGTGAATTTTTCATAAATGCACACATTTTGGCTAGAGCCATTGTAACACAAAGGAAAAAGTATTATATTATTATGTATCATTTTCTTTACATGGATATATACAAAATGGCTCTTCTAGGCCTTTTCTTAGCGTTAACAGAGAGCCAAAAGGATAACAGTAGATGGTGGCATTTCTTATCATCATCTTCCTCATTGTCCTTGTATTCTTTTTCTTTAGTATCATCCTTCTCCATATAGTCGGAGTTAGAGTTAGAAAAAAAAGAACTATCACCAGCTAAGGAGGCTCTTCAAGGGTCATAATTCTCGCGAATATGTAGTCCCATAAATTGGAGTACCAAGTAACACCCTCTGAAGGTATCAAGCAACAAACGAAGTGAAAAATTGGCAGCATGTTCAACACGGTAGCAGTGTTGAGATAGAGTTATGGTTTTAAAACCAGAAACAAATGGGTGCCATTGGACCACCTCATTGTGATCAATGAAACACTTCAAATCTAAATCCATGGGAATTCCTACAAAGGGCACAACAAAATGGATCACTTTAGCCAATCTGCCTAAGTATGTTTCGGGAAAAATTACCTCAGTGAGATGGGTTATAAGCAACCCATCCATGCCAATGTCCAGCAGGGAAGCCACAAAGCGCGAGCAAATGTTTGTGTTCACGCGATACATATCTTCTGCACCAATGAATTCTTCCCCCAATACCCATTTTATAGAAGCAATAAGGACTTGATTGGTCCTTCCCGTCATGTGCTAAAAGCATCTATCTGAAATGTTCCCTAAGAAAGCTACTTTTGACCTATTGCTCACTAGCCTAATAGGAGTGTCCATGCTCCCTGTATTTTGTGGATCAAGATAAATGTTAAGATGGCAATAAGTATGCACCATGGTCATATTTATAGACTGTTGGCATTTTTGATGATTATGTTGTGATTGTCATTGATGGACACACACTTGCCTTGAGATCTCCTTTATATGTATGAGTTAGAACACAACTGGTATTTGTTCCAACTGGTATGTTGTATTATAGTCTTTAGACTATTAATATTTTGAAGAATGTGTTTCCTGGTCTGAAGTGGCATGACGAGCCCAAGCGGTTCATGGATCCCAAGCGGTACGAGGAATCAAAGCGGCATAACACATTTTTACTAGTATTCATTATTGACAAACCGACAACCGGTATTTTGTATGAACAGGCAAAACTCTATGATGAGTTGCCAACCGACATTTTGTGATGAGTTACCATCTACCGATTGTTTGACGGTGCCGACACTTAAACGGTGCTTTTTGTGTCGTGTTACAAGAATATGTCTAGATGCATTGAACCTAGGAAATTGTATTGTAATCCTATTGGACCAACATGAAATCAGATTCCTTTATAAGGACATCATGTCTAGGGTTTTAGGTGGTTGAAGCTACAGTTGAGGTTATTGTGTTAAAGTTGTTGTGGTCAATGCTATTGCTAGGGTTTAAGGTGCTTGATGAGATAAAGAGAGTCTGAATGTGTAGAAGACTGAAGTAATGCTAGAATGCATTAGAAGCGAGCTATCAAGGATCTAACCATCAAGGATCTAACCAAGCAAGCTATCAAGGATCTAACCAAGCAAGCTGTGCTATCTGATAGATCATATACTTGTTGATTACTCACATCTTTGACAAGTCTATATCCCTTAACTGGGTAGGCCCAAAAGCCTTTTGTAAATCCTCTAACAAGGTGGTTCACATCTGTGGATCTAAAATCCTCTAGCAAGGTAGTCTTTAATCAGACTTATCTCCTAACAGAGATTGAGATTCCTAACAGGATTTGTTCTAGTAAAGAACATTGTAAGATCTTAACCGGTCTGACCTTAACCGGTTTGGTTCCTATTCTGCAGATAGTTACTTGTGAGTTCCATCTCACCGTGGTTTTTCCCATTTGGGTTTCCACGTCAAAATTCTTTGTGTTATGGTGTTTGTGCTTTTGTGGGTAAATGCACTATTTTCTATTTGGTTTGCATGTGTACTAACCGGTTTGTCTGCTAAACTATTTTACCGATTTACTGTTTGTCTTGCAAAGTGTTTAAGTGTGAAAAGTTTTGGCATACTAATTCACCCCCCCCTCTTAGTATTCATCAATTGGTATCAAAGCCTACCTTTCTATAAGTTTAACCACTTGGAAAGAGATATGGGGGAATACACACTGAGGGAACTTACTCATCGACTCACTTAGTCTGAGCAAGCCTATGATGAGCTTATGATAAAATATAAGGCCTCTCAGGCAAAAAGGAGAGAACATGTTGAGAAACTGATGGAGCTATCTAAAAATAGTTCTTCTGATGAAGCGGATATGGAAGCCCTAATTCAAGAAGTAGAAAAGCTGAATGAGTCAAACTCCAACCTAAGAAAGGAGTTGGAAGGAATAACTATCAGAATGTTAAGAGCTTGAAACTTGGAGGAAGGCTGAAGATCTGGTGAAGGATAAAGATCATGAGATCTCCAAGTTGAAGCAAGAGATCAGTGCTCTAACCGCTCAACTTCATGCAAGAAAAGTGGAAAAGGAGGATATGCAAGGAGAACTAAACACAACCATCTCCGAGAATGAAAAACTGATGGAAGCAAATGGTGCTATTTCCAAGGAACTCTCTGAGTCAAAGGAAATACTTGCTAAGTTCAAGAAGAGTACTGTCAAGCTAGAGCAAAAGCTTGGATCTGCCAAACCTGTCAAGAATACTGATGGACTTGGTTATTCTGGTCATGAGGAAGGTGAGAACTCTAGTGAAAATGCTAAAGCATCAAAGAAACAACCGACATTCAAAGGTAAAGGTAAGCAAAACTTTAAACCTATTTGCTTCAACTGTCTTAAAGAAGGACATACTACAAATATGTGTAGGAGTAAGGCTTACAACAATTTTCCTTATTTTTTAAATGATAAGCCTAGATCCAATAGATTCAATGGTAACTGTTATGCATGCAACAAGTTTGGGCATAGAGAATGTGAATGCAGGTCTGTCATGCACAACACTGGAAGATATTCATAGAGGACTCAAGGAAATGGTCCGGAATCTTTTGTGAACCGGAACCCCAACCGGTTTAATGCTTATAATCATGAGTTAGGTAACAGTGGCTATCAACTGACAACCAGATGCAGAGAAAACTGTTGGATTTGTCATGATCATGGTCACACTACTGCAACATACAGAAGGAAGAATGGAAACATAAAAATGGACCTTGGAGAGCACCTGGATTGGTCTGCTATCACTGCAACAAACCGGGTCACATTGCCAGATTCTGTAGATCAAGAAAAGACATATCTGATGATATACCGGTAACTCCGGAAGGAAATATTGATGTTGACATTGTTCAAGCGGACATGAACAAAATCTAGAAGAAGAAACCAGCTGTGTTACAAGAGGAACTAGTTTATGCACCTAGTGTGGAAATCATGGAACCGTTGTGTTTACACTGGTAAAAGACCTTAACCGGTGTGTGATACCTGTCTTATGACAGAAGACTGGAAATGGTAAGAAGGGCAAATTAGGGTTTATGCCCTAATGGAGGAGCATTAATGATGGTAGGTGAGGAATATGCTTAAAAGCACTTTTCAAATCATTTCTCACTATCAGTTTTCGAGCGAAGAAAAGTTTTTTCAAAGAGTAGAGCGACAAAAAGGGCGTTTTGAGCTGAGATCTTGAGAAATTGAGAAACCGCGAAGGAGATTTGAATTCAAATTGCAAACGGTCAAGTGGAGAACACAAAGCGGTGATTCTGCAACTGACGGAGTGTGAAGTAAAGAAGAATCGACAAGCCCTAATTTCACGCGTTTCAAAAGGCATTTCTTGAGCTTTTGAAACTTTCTATCATGGCTTCCGCATCTCATACCAGTTCTAGTGCATCTGTCGAGTCTGCAAGTTTCATTTAAAGGAAGTTTAGGTATAATGCCCTATCATAAGTTCCAGCTGGTGTGATAGTAGAAGAGGGAATTTTTGATTATATAGACTGCAAGATAGAAGACCTAGGGTCTCTAGCTATCCACTCCCAGTTAGGTCTATTTTGTGGAAAGGATAAGAAGATCAAACCGGAGTTTAACATTTTGGAGAAGAAGAAACTCCACAATGCTGTCTACTTCCTGGAAGATTTTTCAGAGGATCACATAAGGATCATTTTGAGCAGAGTCCATGGTGACAAGATGTACCTGGAGAGAATGCATGATATCACGCCGCAAGATATTCATGTTGTCACCGGTTTCTGCAATATAGGGGATGTGCCAACCCTAAGGATGGTAAGCAAAATGAAGATGTCAAAGCTCACCGATTCAGTGAGTGACTCAAGAGGTATGATAGTCAACTCCATCAAGGATGATCTGGTTAAGTATGCCTGCATGGTGATAGGCTTCAGAACTTTCTCTACCAACAGAATCAACTTTGTATCTACTACAACGGTAAATGCCGCTTACCGGATGATAAAGGAGGATGCATCATTTGACCTGTGCACTGGTATGCAAAGACAACTCATGTTGAACCTAAAGTCGATTAAACAAGATAATGCACTAAGGTTCAAGTTTGGACAACTACTGGTTGGGTTGTTCTTCTATTTCCAAGGTTACTTCCCAGGAGTAGGAGATGTCCAGTGGTCTCCTGATCAACCGGTAACCAAGCAAATCAAGGAGAGCATTCAAGCAATTGGAACCGGTTACCCTGATGTTCTAAACAAGTATTTTGATGAGTTCAAATGGAAAATGAGCCAAAGGATGAGGATCTCAGGTGATATCATCAAGAAATACAAAGATGACATCTATTTCACTATCCAGGTGGATAAATACACAATGGAGGCTGTTGAGCCTAGAGAAGAAGAGGTGGAACCAATGGGCTATGAGGTGAGGTACGATATGCTGGAAGGGTATGCCTCTACCCTTATTTCCTCACCTCTTGATCCTAAGGCAAAGAGGATCGAAACCTATCTGGAAAGGGTCACACCGGTCGAGGAACCCTCTACAAAGAAAGGTAAAGAACCTACAGTAAAGAAGGCAAAGGCAGTGCCTGCAGCATCGACACTGGTTACTACTACAACTCCAAAAGTGACCAAGTGGTCACCAGCCAAAAAGGAATCAGAAGTGGCACCGGCTAAAGTCTTCGAGAGAAAAAGGAAGACAAGGAATACCTCACCGGACTCAAAAGACACTGTGTCTGAGGAGCAGCCAAAGAAGGCAAGACAGACAAGAAAGAAGACAAAGAATGAACCAGCATCATCTGCATCGGTAAATATTGATATCTCCTCCTATAAACCTTTGACACATTGTCAAAGAACAATAAAGAATATTAGGAGAAAATTATTACATGATTTAGTAGACTACTATGATGATTTTAGTGATGAGGAGAAAGAAGAAGTGCTACAGGAGATTATTGCTTATTTGTGTACAAATGACCGGTCGCCATCAGATATTAAATCTCAGACACCAAATTCCTTGTATAAGGCATTGGATAATAAATGGTGCATTGCCATAGAAAAGGAATAGGAGATTAGAGAGAAAGTCTTTGCACACTACTTTCCCGACCTGTCTAACTCTGAACTATTTGATGTTTTGGACCAAAATAAAGGACTCTTCTTCACAAGAAGAAGAAGACTCTGGCTGTTAGAAGGTAGAGTTGATGATGTCAAAAAAGACACTCATCAGCATATGACTCATGCTATCCATGCTTACCAAGCACGAATAGCCAACCAACAAGCGGAAAAAGAACCGGTTATATCCAAACTGGATGAAGTTTTTGATGAAGAAGGAAACCCTATTGATGTCGATGCCCTGGACAAAGAAGGTGTTACCTAGGAAATGCCATCTAAGGCAATAAGACAGGAGCAATAGGCTGAACAAGAGAAGAAGGAAGAGGACAGACAGGAAGCGACAAAGGATGAAGAAGAGAAGAGGAAAAAGGATGAAGAGGAGAAGAGGAAAAAGGATGAAGAGGAGAAGAAGAAGAAAGATGAAGAGGAAAAGAAGAAGAAAGATGAAGAGGAGAAGAAGAAAAAGGATGAAGAGGAAAAGAAAAAGAAAGAGGAGGATAAAAGAAAAGTAGATGAAGCACAAAAGAAACAAGAAGATGCAAGGAAGAAGAAAGAGGAAGAGGATGAGAATATGAGAAAGGAAGAAGAGAAGCGAAAGGAAGCAGCAAAGAAGAAAGAAGAGGAAGACAAGGAATAGGAAAAGAAGAAGGAAGCAAAGAAAAAGAAGAAGGAAGAAGAGGATAAGGAAGCAGAGAAAAGGAGAGAAGCGAAGAAAAAGAAAGCAGAAGAGGACAAGGCAACAGAGAAGTGCACACAGATGGAGACTCCAAAGGCAACCGGTAGTTTAGTGAAACCGGCTGACCTCACCAGTCCTATCGATCTCCAGTCTACAAGTGAATCAGAGCTAATGTAGAGCATCAAGGTTGCTCAAGAGCGCCTTGAAATCATTTGAAGGAAGAAGGAGTAGGATATAATTCAAGCAGCTATGGACACTCTTACCGGTTTGATACCCGGTACAAATCTTCCCAACACTAAATCATCACTAGCTAAACTTAAGCTCCTATGTACAGTTGTGGATGATCAGGTGCAGAGCCTGGAAGAGGCAGCTAAGGAAAATGTCAAGAAAGAGCATCAAAAATCTCTTAACATTGCTCTGGTGAAGAAGTTGAATGAGCTCCGATCTGAACTGCAAAAAGACCAAAAGGATATAAGGGACGCTTTGGATGAGGGAAATCTATTACTTAGCAAAATATCTCAAACCCATCTATTCTATGATGATGTGCTAGCTCATAAGCAAAAGCTTCAAACAGACTTACAGTCCTACATGAGCACATTCAAGCCGCCTTATGATTCCTTTGCAACTTATGGGCAAACCGTTCACCGGTTTCACATTCAGTCAATGAAAATGGAGCAAGAGATCAGCACAAGGTCTAGAGACTTGCAGGAGCTACAACTAGTTCTACTCCCACCTTTGCCAATTCTTCAGAAGTGTTATCTAAACCTAGATGCCTTGACAATTACACAGGAGATGAGCACAGTTGATGCCATGGAAGAACAGGTCTCCTAGATGCAAACAGAGAAAGAAGTAGCCACCTCCCTACTTGAGTCCTGGTCTCTATCAATGAAACAATTCTTGCAGGACTATAAATCTATTTTTGACAAGTATCATTCCTTATTGTCATAAACTTTTATTATTTTAATATCAAATGGAAATAGGGTTGTTCAGTGGTACTTTGTCATTGTTGGCAAAGGGGGAGAAGAATTCTACTTTGGACAGAATTAAAATTTTGGTATATGCTCTGAATATCTCAATGTTTATGCTCTGTATGTAAAATTGTTATACATTGTATTGTTAAAGGGATAGTGTATATGCTTAGGGGGAGAAATTTTGCTAATGGCATGATTTTGTTGTAAAACACTTAGATGTCAAAATTTTATTTTCCTAAGTGTTGCCATCAATGCCAAAGGGGGAGATTGTTGGCATTTTTGATGATTATGTTGTGATTGTCATTGATGGACACACACTTGCATTGAGATCTCCTTTATATGTATGAGTTAGAACACAACCGGTATTTGTTCCAACCGGTATGTTGTATTATAGTCTTTAGACTATTAATATTTTGTAGAATGTGTTTCCCGGTCTGAAGCAGCATGACGACCCCAAGCGGTTCATGGATCCCAAGCGGTACGAGGAATCAAAGTGGCATAACACATTTTTACCAATCTTCATTATTGACAAATCGGCAACTGGTATTTTGTATGAACCAGCAAAACTCTGTGATGAGTTGCCAACCGACATTTTGTGATGAGTTACCATCCACTGATTGTTTGATGGTGCCGACACTTAAATGGTGCTTTTTGTGTCGTGTTACAAGAATATGTCTAGATGCATTGAACCTAGGAAATTGTATTGTAATCCTATTGGACCGACATGAAATCAGATTCCTTTATAAGGAAATCATGTCTAGGGTTTTAGGTGGTTGAAGCTACAGTTGAGGTTATTGTGTTAAAGTTGTTGTGGCCAATGCTATTGCTGGGGTTTAAGGTGATTGATGAGATAGAGAGAGTCTGAATGTGT
Organism: Cryptomeria japonica; assembly: GCF_030272615.1. Lineage (NCBI taxonomy): Eukaryota > Viridiplantae > Streptophyta > Pinopsida > Cupressales > Cupressaceae > Cryptomeria > Cryptomeria japonica. The sequence goes on along the minus strand of NC_081405.1, from coordinate 629,898,138 downwards.
AGAAGACTGAAGTAATGCTAGAATGCATTAGAAGCGAGCTATCAAGGATCTAACCAAGCAAGCTATGCTATCTGATAGATCATATACTTGTTGATTACTTACATCTTTGACAAGTCTATAGCCCTTAACTGGGTAGGCCCAAAAGCCTTTTGTAAATCCTCTAACAAGGTGGTTCACATTCGTGGATCTAAAATCCTCTAGCAAGGTAGTCTTTAATTGGACTTATCTCCTAACCAAGATTGGGATTCCTAACAGGATCTGTTCTGGTAAAGAACATTGTAAGACCTTAACCGGTCTGACCTTAACTGGTCTGGTTCCTATTCTGCAGATAGTTACTTGTGAGTTCCATCTCACCGTGGTTTTTCCCATTTGGGTTTCCATGTCAAAATTCTTTGTGTTATGGCGTTTGTGCTTCTGTGGGTAAATGCACTATTTGCTATTTGGTTTGCATGTGTACTAACCGGTTTGTCTGCTAAATTGTTTTACCGGTTTACTGTTTGTCTTGCAAAGTGTTTAAGTGTGAAAAGTTTTGGCATACTAATTCACTCCCCCCTCTTAGTATTCATCATAGACATGACAGGACTTGAAACTAAAAGGGAAAATTGAGGGCTCATAGTTCTGCACAAGTTGTGTTGACAATTTGGAGGAATTGATTATGTGTTGCATTGATGTTTTGTCATTGATGTCAACACTATCTATTTTGCTGTCTATCAGCTTCTGGTAGAGTGGTTGGATTATGATAATTGATCTGGAGACCATCTCTGACATTCTTTGATTTGGTCCGACTTGTGGTATTGGCTTGGATTGATTATTCATGTGTTCCTGATGCATATCACATTCAATTGGTTTAGGATTTGATGATCTGGATGCTATCATTTATTCTAGTAAGCCTTTTGGTCACTGGTAAGGGTTTTACTGGCAACGCTTTGATGAAGATCTTTTGATGAATCTAATAAGTGGTTTTGGTACAATTTCTAGAAGGTTATCAAGATGTTGATGGTTATCATGTTTGTGTTCCAGTTGATCGGTGGTGCTTCATTTGGCTTATGGCGACCTATTATAGGTCCGGTCTTATTCTGCTAGGTTATGGACCGGTTTGTGTAACATGTTGGTTGATGCTCCTGATGCATCCCCGATTGGATTTATTGTTTGGATTATGTTGTTTCGGTCTTAGACCGAATTGGTTTATGATTGGTTTGCGGGATTATGTAACAGATCTATTGTATTATCTTTTAGGTGGCCAACCTAATTGTTTAGGTCCTAGGTTGGTATAAATATGATGTAAGATATCTTTGTAGATCATAACTAAGGAGTGGGATATAGGATTATCTGTGTGCGAATAATGTTGTAATCATATGTCGAGGTTTTGGTTGATCATAGGTGATCGAATTGGGTTTGTGAAAGAGGTTTAAGACCTCTGGTATTGAGCTTAACCGGAACTGTACTCAGGCATAGGAGATTCTATTCTTGCAGTTCACTCATCTTTCCAGATTGTAGTTTAGATTTATTTGTAGTCAGTGAGGCTCATTTTGTGATGAGCAGTGTTCTCTAGGAAGTGTGCCTTCCTACATGTGTAGGCCCCTCTTATTATAATCACATACTTGCTGCAGAAGTATTATCTGACTATGTGCAAGCTTCCCACCATGGTTTTTCCCTTTACCGGGTTTTCCACGTACGAATCTTGGTGTTATGCGTTATGGATGGTTAGTTAATTATTCTGTAATTTATGTTTATGCTTAACTGTTACATCTACTATTTCGGTAGAAGGTTTTGTGAGCTTAAAGTTTTATAATCTATTGACAACTGATTCACCCCCCCTCTTAGTTGTCCATTGGTTATCCTAACAAGTTGATACCTAGCCTGAATTCATTTTGCAACAAGTGAAAAATATGGAACCAGATTATAATTGTGTTGTTTAAGGTTTAGGAGAGTATGAAAGGTACGAGAATGTGCCACACATCCCTCTGTATGTACTATTCCAAATAAAGGTAAATCATCACTAGCCTTTTGCTTGCATTTGCACAGCTGGCCATATTAATTGTAGTAAATAAAGGATGTGCATTTTTCCAAGGCAACTATTTGATTGCTTGAAATGGCGGCATAAGAAGTAGAGTGGCTTTCCAATACAGTCGAGGTGACAGCTATGCGAGCATCATGCAAAATTAATTTTGCACGAAAGAATTAGGTGGCGCATGTACGAGGCGAGATACATAATTAACGCATTGTTCAACATGAAAATCAAGGCATGATGTGTCTTAAAGAAGGAAATATTTTGAAAGCTGCATGCAGAGTTTTATTTCGCAAAGGGTTATCTCCCAGTGCTAGGAAAGTTTTTGAAAAGTAGAGAAAGTAGAAGAAATTTGTTTACAGAGATGGATGTTCCAATTGAAATGCCAGACTCCTCTGAGTTTGAATCTTGGGTGGACATGTATGGGAATTTTTCCTATGCTTCTCATCCCAAGCTTCCTAAGCCCACTTACCCAAGAACCAAGCCAAAGACAAAGACTATGGCTAAAAATCCTACTCTAGTTTTAGATAGATTTGAAGAGGTCATTGATCCCAAATTATGAAAGCAACCAAAGGGTCTTTGAGAAGTTGCCTGTGCTAGGATGCTCAACTACAAAGGGGATTTGAAGTCCACAACAGTCAAGCTTTGGAATTGTGGTCTTCTGTAGTATATCATCCCAATGGTCCCTCATTGCCCTGAATTCATTGAGACATGCTCGTGAAATTTCAGTCCAAATCCCCTGCTATTCAGGGCACCTTTATGAGAGTATATATAAGCATAGAAGCTATTCGAGACATGTTATGCATTACCTTGATTACCGGTCAAATAGAGATTTTCCAAAGGAGGTGTTAGAAACATATTGGCGAACCAAGAATGATGATTTAATTTTTTGTTGCGGTACAATGGAGAAGGAACTCACCCAACTTCCAGAATTCCCATTGGCACTCAACGATTTGAAGTAGGAAGGCTTGTGGGAGGTCGCCTCAATGATGGCTTATGTTTGCAGCCTTGATAATGATCTAAGCATCTATACCTTCCAAATGGGTGTGCTCTTTAAGCTCTAAAAGAAGAAAGAAACTTTCTAGTACAAATTTGTTGAAATCATTGCTCGAGGAATAACGAAGCAATTAACTGATTTCCAAACACACTTCAGGTTCAAGTACACTTCTTTTCTAGTCCACATGTTTTTGCATCAAAATAAGGAGTTTTTTCAGTCATTACATGGAATTATCAGTTTTTGATGAGCATGATAGACGAAAACCTATAACCACATGGACTCCCATACTATCTACCACGCATGATGCATATTCTTTTTCCGATTGTTTCCTGGCCCCTGCCATGCAAGATTTTAATAGGGAATGACCCAGATTATTTTACCAACTTCACTAAACAAGAAATTGGTTGGATGCCAACATATAGTCCCCCTTGTGACTGGTTTCTGGGCAAAGATTTCTTTTTTCGTCAAAATTCATGGTTTTATGGAGGAGCCTTTCCACCTCCCAACTTGTGTAACTGATCGCCTTAGAAATCTTTAGGCAATTAGTTGTGATAAAAAATGCTATAGGCTTAGGAAAGCATGATACTGAAATCACCCAGGATCATAAGATTATAGGGCCTATTGTTCTAGAAAAGAGAACCCTGACTGAGGGGGTGCTCACTTCAAAATTGGTGCAATTGGGTCTTGTTATTGACGACCCATGGAGCTATGACCCAGATAACTGTATAACAAAGAGAAAGAATCCCGTAGCACATTTGCCGTGCAAGTCCTAGGAAGCCTGTATCAACCCTCTGAAAGATGATCCCCAACTGTATGTGGACCTAGATGCTTCCCCACCAAGGAACAATCACCATGGTTGAAGCTTTACACCCCAATTGGAAAAGTGAATCCGGTTAAACTAATTCCTATCAATTTACTAAAAAGGATGGACAAAGATGATTGGTGGTAAGAGAAGAGGTTATCTTTTTGGACGTATCGATAAGAAATTCAACAACTCCGAATTTTGGTAGGAAACTATCCTTTAGATGAGAAATTCAAGGAGTGGTAGAAATATAATATAGACATAGAAGATGACTATGACCACCCTCTAGGTGGCACTGAACCTCAAGAGCCAGCCCCATAACAGGATACTCAATAGCAGACTGATAAAGGGAAGGAGGTTGAGTCAGGGTCAACCTACCGAGTAGTTATATCACTGGTCATTGTCGAGCCTATTAGAAAGCCCCACTCCTAGTTATCAATCAAGCGGTCTAGTGAGGCATGCACTAGCTCTTCCCCACCAAGGAAGAAACAAGCCCTACCAGAAGTTTCAGGGGTGCTCAGACCCAAGTACCCATTCCAGCCTAGGTTTCATTAACGACATCAATGTCTTTAGCTCAGGTACTTTTCTCTCCCCCTCTTCTCTCCTCTCTGTCTTTAGTCTCTCTTGTTATTACTATTCCACCCATTTCAGCTATCGCTGCTATTTCCCCTAGTATAGTTATAGCTTCCATAGCAACATCTCAATCCTAGTCGACCCTCGCATCCACTAGTTTTCCCGTTGTGTCCCTACATGATGCTCCTGCCTTAGTTATATCTTTAGGTGTTCCCCAATCTGCAAAAACCCCTGTTCAATTTGCCCTTGCTTTTTCAGTCGCACAGATGTTAGGATTTGCGAGTCCCATGCCTCCCGCATTATCAAGTGCCAGTCCATTTTCATCCCCTCCTGTTGGTGCTATACAAGGCATTCCCCTTTCTCTCCTACTACTCTTCCCTAGCCAATTCACATGCAGCTGAGAGATCCTATAGTCTCAATCCCTTTTTCTCTTCCACTTGGCCCTCCCTTTGTAGGGAAGACGATCCCTTCTCCATTAGATTTAATGCAATAGGTGAACTCTGCTAAAATGGCTCGAGCTCAAAGGGCTACAAAGGAAAAAGAGAAGGATTTTCAAAGACCTGCCCATCCCAGTATTCAAACACACTTCAATGAGGAAAGCCAAAACTTATTGTTCGCAACCATGTTTCCTAACATCATCAGACCATAAGGAGAAATGCAGTCAGAGGACTATTCAATGCATGTCATTGGTATAGATTTGAAGCAATCTTGCCCATAGGAAAAAGTAGAGATGATGGAAGAGACACAAAAGGCCGTGTCATCTAATTTCCTCAAAAGGAGCAGATGCCTGGAGAAAGTCACAGATGAATTGAGCCATGTCAAAGCTACACTCGACCTTATGACAAAGAAAGAGAAGGCTAGAAATACTGAGATCACTCACTTCAAGCTGATGTCTAGAAGGAGAAGCTCGAAAGGGAAAAAATGCAAAGTGCCTTAAACATTATGACGGCCTAGCTGCAGGCAGAGCAAGCAGAGAAGAATAAATGACTAAGAGCTCCTATGGTAAGGAACAAGAGTTCCTGCAACTCCAGGAAAGCTCCCCGGATGTAACTCAGATCCAAACCCAGCTGCAAGATGCAATCTGGGATAAAGAGAAACTTTTCCAGAGTCTGAGTAATGCACATGTTTTCCTCTCAAAGGAGAAGGAAAGAGAGCGGGCAACACAAGAATGGCAGAATAGACATCAGATAAAGAGCTCCAAGATTTAAATCAGGCTTTAGAGAGTGAACACAATGACTTGGTCTGAATGGAAGAAAAGATGCAAGACAAGGGTACAAGAATCATAATGTTAGAGCAAGAAGCATTTGTGACAGGGCAAAAAGTTAAAGAATTGTATGCGGATGTCCGAGCAAAGGAGGAAGAGATCGCTCTTCTATCAAAACCTGTTGATGTTCCTCCTATCGCCCTTGTAGATTTTATCCCTTTCATTCAAGAGCTATACATTTCTCATAGGGAGAAAGTGAAACAATTTTGCTCCACTTTTCAGCAGGCTCTGAAGTTCCTGACTGACACACAATCTTTATGTGTCAAGGCAAGTAGTGTCATTGACAAAGTCACACAATCTATCACACCCAAAGTCCTCAATGCTTAGAAACTAATCAAGTGGTTGTATACTGCTTCCAATGAAGAGTTGAGGGTCACAAAGGTCAATGATCATAAGCAGTTGGCTATAAAAGCTAATGATTTTATAAATCGCCACAAAGAAGCAATGCAAGCCACATCCACTTTAAACATACTCAAGTCCTCAGCCTCAGATATCAAAGAACACTTCAAATGTTTTGTAAGTCTTGGCTTACCCTCTCCTTTTCTCCCTGATGATTAAGTTTTGAGAGTTGAGCATATCTTGAACCTGATTGAGCAACAACAACAAGAGCAAACATTTCTCTAGAATCTAAGTGCTCCCCCCGTTGTCATCGATGTGGAAGAGTTTTTGCATCCTTTGGCTCAGCTCCATACTCTACTTGGACTAGTTAATAATGAGCTGGGTGACCTACCTTTTCACAAGATTATTTACCTTGATCAAAGTTATCAAATCCTCGGATCTCATAAACATCTCTTGGAGAATGATTGGGTCCCTTTGCAGCAGGTCCTCGATCAACTCTACTCTACATATGAATAAGTCTGGTTTGAAGCTAGAAATTTTGGGTATTGACGTCCCGCATGTAGGATTATCCCAAAAGTCTCTAAGAGCTGTGGACTTTATTTATCCATGCTATTAATTGAGGGGGGTATCCTTTTTTATTTTTTGTCTAAAGTCCTCGGCCCTTGTTTTCGCTTGACCATGTTTTGATAGGTTTGCACACACTCGCCATGTGTTGGCATGACACATGTTCCCGATGCCTTTTTCTTTTCCTTGCTAAAGAGTCATGATTGTCTGACACGTGGTGTTCTATCTTTTCGAACCTGCAAAGCTGGGCCCACAATTTTATAGTGAGGTCATTGCAATATGTGGCAACTCTTGTGGAGGTTATGAGATTGCAGTTTTGTCAAGGCCCAATTCTCTCCCTCCCACTGCCACATGTCTTTCAGAGAAGCAGTCTAAAGGCTTCACACATTCAGTTAGCGGGGGTAGTGTCACGGGTAGCTGCTAACCATTTTTGGGACTACGTTCTAGATATTTTGAAAGGGTTGTTGCAAGAGAACCACTAGGATCCTTTTTGATCTGAATAATAGAATGATGGAGAAATTTTGCATGCATGTTTTGGGTGTTGCCACATGTGTCGAGGAAGTGCCAACGATGTCTTTTGAAGATGCTTTTCTTGTTTTTAAGTTCTAGGCTGTTGAGCCCTGCCCTATAAATGGTGCAATGTTTTATTTTTTTAGGGTTGAGAAATTTCTTACTATTTTACTGATATTATTCTAGATTGGCTTTAGCCTCAGAATTGTTAAGGTTGCTGATTTGAAGTAATTAAAGTGTGCCTTAGGCCTTTAAGACTATTTCTTTATCTTAGTGCATGTTATCGATTCTCTTTGCTTTTTCTTCAGCCAATCTTTGAATAGATAATAGTGTATACTTAACTTTCTTCAAACAGAATTATGTTAAAAACTCTTTCTGTTTGATGAATGTCAGTGCAGGCATTATTTCATGTCTTTTAAAGAATTCTGGAAAGTGTTTTGAATTTTGTTTATGGAACATGTGGATTGTTGAATGTGCCTCAAAATCGCATTTATGTGAAGTTCTCTATGTTGTTCAAGTATAACATTAAGATTGGTGTATCGCCTTAGAATAGCTACTTTTATTTTTTCTTTTCTCTTTTCCCCTTCAATGTCTAAAGAGCTGACTTCTAAAATCCCAGAGGTTGCTAAGTAAAATTGTGCAAGTCCCCCAAAACTGAGTTTCTCATAAGGTTGTATTCTCCAGAAACATTTTTAGAGGTCAACAAGCATTAGCCATTATAATAAATAGAAATGGTGATAATTGATCACCCTGGTGCAAGCCATTTGCCCCTTCAAAAAAGCCATATGGTTGACCATTGATCAAAACATAATATCTCACTAGGGAGTGTTGACGATAAGGTAGCTTCAGTCATAATTCTTGAGGACTGACTGAGACACCATAATTGTCTAATTGGCCTTTGGCCCTAGACAATTACGAGTAATAGCTATCAATATCGTTAAACCCCATAAGCAACGATTTCGAATTAATGCCAATCAATGACAATCGACTTGACTCCATTATCAAGTTAGATTTACATAATCTATTGTTCGATCATCACATTGTTTAAATTGCTTAAAGCACATCAGTTATAATAAATTGATCTATTAATCTATAATTGTTAGTGCTAACTTAATCAACTGATCATAATGGAATTGATTAATAAAAACCTGAGTATCATATATCAAAGATGATATGATCATTGTAGATGGATATATATAAAGGTTATACAATTGCAGAACATCAAAGTACAGTCGAGATAATATATAACAACTTGTGACCAATGTATATATAAATCATATTCGGTGATATGTATATCTGCAGATGGTTAATGATATTAGTCATAACTTTAGTTAACCCAATCAATGGTCAAACCAAATCATCATCATTAACTTGCTTCTATTATTGCATTATTCTACAATCGATTAGTTATCGATTCATTTGTTAATCATTGGTTAAAGAATAACTGATTATAATTGAATCGATTAAATTATAAATTGGTTTGGCCTCAAGACTCTTCACGTAGAGTCGCATCTCCTCTATTGTCTTCGGACATCATATATATATATATATATATATATATATTTGATACAATTTGGTTGGAGGTGACACAACGAAGATTACAAGAGTAGGTCGTGAGAATCAATATGTGGATATTAATATCGAAATCAAGATCATTAATATATTCAGCAGTACATGAACATTGGTATTGAAATCTAGATCATTTGAGATCGTGATTATATCTATATAAACACTGAACATCAAATATAATATTCAGACTCAATTCCTACCTTGTATAAGTCGAATTGAATTCATTCTAAGTGTGAGATTTTGCCAAGATCAAGAGCTCAATGAAAAGTACAATAGAGAGTCAAAATACATGATAGGAATAAATTGTATTCTATCAAGATGAAAATACTGATCAACTGGATCATCAAGCGTTACATACAATGTAGATGAGCCTTCTTATATAGGAAAGGCTATATGGATATGTGAGCACACAAACATGACATGTGGCTCAATGAGAAACAAGGGTAGGTAGGAAATAGGTGTGGTAGGTAGGAGAAACAATATAATATTCCATGTGAGGTGGATCACCCACTGAAGGTGGAATGTAACAACAAGATAAGACCACAAAAGGTGGAAATTCTCCTACACACACTATCCCAATGTGGCACAAACACCCAAGTGTCTCATACCCAAACTACTATAAAATGCATGTACCTAAGTAAAATTAAGTAAGGTGTAATAATATCCAACATGAATAATTAATTACACCAACACCAAGTTAAAGTAACAATAAGTTTGAAAAATACCAAATTTATAAATCTGATCCAAACTTTACTTGGTATCAGAGCTAGCATAAGGAAAAGATCAGATCAGATTTATAAAGACAAGTCTACCCTCTAAATACCATCGTCTTCAAATTCAACTACTCCTATTAATGTCAGGATGATGAATGGGATTAGAGTTGAAGACAAACTTGAAGGAGCATTAAACTTCGTATCTTGGAAGTTTAGAATCATGCTTGCCTTGAGTGAAAATGAATTAGATGAATTTGTGAAGAAAGTCATACCGGAACCAAACGAGGAAGATGAGAAGATTCAATGGAAGAGAAAGCATAATAAAGCCATGAAGATGTTGGTTGAATCAGTTAAAGACCATATTGTTCCAATCATCTCCAAGTTGGAGACAACATATGGCATGTTCAAATCATTAGAGAACCTATATGAGATAAACAACACAAGTTGAGCTCTTGCACTAAAGCAACAACTTCACCATGTCAAAATGAATAAAGGTGAAACCATCACATCATACTTCATGAGGATTATAGAATTGAGAGATCAAATCTCTACCATTGGTCACACCATAAAGAGAAAAGAGCTATCCATGTTGGCACTCAATGGTCTCCCTTCTTCATGGGAGTCATTTATTCAAGGGTTAAGCGCAAGACCAAAACTCCTTAAAATTGACTGATTGAAGATAGACTACATTCAAGAAGAGTTGAGATTGGCTATAAGAGGTATTGGCCAAAGCTCCATAAATGAAGATATTGATGTTTTTGCCTCGCACTCCTAAAAGATGAAAGGTAAGAAAGGATATTTAAAAAGGAAGAAAGATAAGGAATCAAATGGTACTCCTACATTCAAAAGAAGGAAGGATATTTCAGAAATCCAATGCTTTAGATGTGACAAATATGGTCACTATGTGATGCAATGTCCAACTAGGACTATGCCTCAAGCTTCCATTGCGGATGTTGGTGAAACTCTTCCACAAAAGGATTTAGATGGATTCATATTTTGACTTGAAGGAGATAAGTTTATTTATGGCTGAATAATGTACATGAATTCCATATCTAGTTATTAATTCATGCAATTACATTATGCGTTTCTTTTGTAAATCAACATTGTCAACAGATGTTTGTTTATGACAAGCTACAGCTGGATATCTTATGTTTAAATTTATTCAATTTACTATGAGAAACTTGTCCCTTACATACAAGACATCTTTAGAACCACAAGCTGTTGGTTTTCAGGCTATAGTGTTTTTTTGAAGTTCTATTTATGATGTAGAGATTGAAATTCAGGAGGAACATGCATGGGACTTCAGTGGAGATTCTGAGATTTTACATTTCCATTTTTTTTAATATATTTACCTACTAAAGTGCAATAGTCCATTGGAGCTAATTATTGAGACATTTGTACAAGGGATGATGACATCTAGGGTTACAAAACAAAGTTGAGACAAGAGGGCTCTCCAAGTGAGAGGGAGCATACTGCTAGGGGATTTTGTTCTAAATATCACGACGGTCATATTCCTGTCTAGGGCTTGATCTTATGACAATAGTTCCATTGTGATTTTGGATCTTTCACTTTTAGACATATGAGGATCATACTAGAAAATGAGAGTCTCTTGAAGCAAGACATCTTCTATTATTGGGTCCATGTGAGCAAGAGATGCTTCTGTGACATAGGGAGAAACTAAGAATATATGCTTCAATTGATATTCGAGAATCTTGGTCATATTGATTTAGAGGGAGTGGACTATGTCGAGATGATTTCTCTAGTGATCAGTCAAAAGATTATGATCCATGGGATGGAGTCCCATGTAGACTCAAAGGCCCTTTATGTTGACTCCTAAGTCATGATATTTTAGGATAGATGAATACTTGATGAGCTTGGAATACACCAAGAGTGATGTAAACTCCAACCTTGTATTTCATGAAAGGTCAAAGCATGTGGAGGTCAAGTAGAAAGGTATGTTATTCAGTTAAGAAACATTAGTACTTATGATTTTATGACAAACATTCTCACCAAGCCTCTCTCTAGAATAAAGTTTGTGTACTTTCGAGATAAGCTTGGTATGGTGGAAAATGTAGCCCTAACTGAGATTAAGTCTTAGCATCATTGATTTGGTTGTATTGTTTATTATACTAATTATGTATTCTTTCTTATTATAAGATGTTTAAAGTGTAAACTCTTATTAATGCAACTTATTAATCTGATATGGTTCATGATTAATGTCATGTGTGTGACTCCATGACAACATCTCGTGAGAGAATCCGTGATGACCTTCTTGTACTTGTGTTCACCCTTTGGATGAGCCATGGTGGATATCATTGTGAGGTGACGATCTCTCAATGATAAACACTTGTATATCTGATCATTATTGTAAGGTGATAATCTTACAATATTGATTGATCACACTATTATGATGGATATCATGAGACATGATATCTATGGACATGCCATGATGGTTGATATCTATAGAAGTAATGTCTATGGATATACCATAATGGTGGATATCATGAGACGTGATATCCATGGATAAGCCATGATGGTGGGTATTACATAAAGAGATATTCATGGTGGATATTATGTGATGTAATATCCATGGACATGCCATGAAGTAATATCCTTGAATATGACATAATGTTGGATATCATGAGACGTGATATCCGTGGACAAGCCATAATGGTGGGTATTACATTAAGAGATTTATGGTGGATATCATGTGACATGATATCGATGGACATGTCATAACACTTGATATCACAGTGAGGTGATATCTTTCTCTTCCACATATAGATGTGGCTATTATGGAAAATCATCACAATGAAGATGATATAACTTATAAAGGATAAGAAGAATTCCTCCCTAGCTAAGAGGGAGTGTTGACGATAAGGTAGCTTTAGTCATAATTCTTGAGGATTGACTGAGACACCAGAATTGTCTAATTGGCCTTTGGCCTTAGACAATTATGAGCAATAGTTATCAATATCATTAAACCCTATAAGAAACGGTTTCGAATTAATGCCAATCGATGACAATCAACTTCACTCCATTATCAAGTTAGATTTACATAATCTGTTGTTTGATCATCACACTGGTTAAATCGCTTAAAGCACATCAGTTATAATAAACTGATCTATTAATCTATAATTGTTAGTCTTAAGTTAATCAACCGATCATAATGGAATTGATTAATGAAAACCCTTGAGTATCATATATCAAAGATGATACAATCATTGTAGATGGATATATATAAATGTTATACAATTGCAGATCATCGAAGTACAGTTGGGATACAACATAACAATTTGTGACCAATATATATAAATCATATTCGGTGATATGTATATCTGCAGATGGTAAATGATATTAACCATAAATTCAATTAGCCCAATCAATGGTCAAACCAAATCATCATCATTAACCTACTTCTATTATCGCATTATTCTACAATCGATTAGTTATCGATTCAATTGGTAATAATTGATTAAAGCATAACCGATTATAATTGAATCGATTAAATTATGAATTGGTTTGGCCTCAAGGCTCTTCACGTAGAGTCGCATCTCCTTTATTATCTTTGGGCATCATATATATATATATATTTGATACAATTCGGTTGGAGGTGACACACCAAAGATTACAAGAGAAGGTCATGAGAATCAGTATGCGGATATTAATATCGAAATCAAGATCATTAATATACTCAACAGTACGTGAACATTGGTATTGAAACCTAGATCATTTGAGATCATGATTATATATCTATATAAACAATGAATGTCAAATATAATATTCAGACTCAATTCCTACCTTGTATAAGTTGAATTGAATTCATTCTAAGTTAAAGTAAAAATAAGTTTGAAAAATACCAAATTTATAAATCTGATCCAAACTTAGCTTGGTAGCTAGCATAAAGAAAAGATCAGATCAGATTTATAAAGACAAGTCTACCCTCTAAATACTATCATCTTCAAATTCAACTGCTCCTTTCAATGTCAAGATGATGAATGGGATTAGAGTTGAGGACAAAATTGAAGGAGCATTAAACTTCGTATCTTGGAAGTTTAGAATCATGCTTGCCTTGGGTGAAAACGAATTATATGAATTTGTGAAGAAATTCATATCGGAACCAAACGAGGAAGATGAGAAGCTTCAATGGAAGAGAAATAATAATAAAGCCATGAAAATGTTGGTTGACTCAGTTAAATACCATATTGTGCCAATCATCTCCAAGTCGGAGACAACATATGACATGTTCAAATCATTAGAGAACATGTATGAGATAAACAACACAAGTTGAGCTCTTGCACTAAAGCAACAACTTCACCATGTCAAAATGGCTAAAGGCAAAACCATCACATCATACTTCATGAGGATTACAGAATTGAGAGATCAACTGTCTACCATTGGTCACACCATAGAGAGAAAAGAGTTATCCATGTTGGCACTCAATGGTCTCCCCTCTTCATGGGAGTCATTTATTCAAGGGTTAAGTGCAAGCCCAAAACTCCCCAAATTTGTCCGATTGAAGACAGACTGCATTCAAGAAGAGTCAAGATTGGCTATAAGAGGCATTGGACAAAGATCCATAAATGAAGATATTTATGTTGTTGCAACATCCTTCTTTGGAGTCCATCATTTCGCAACAGGACCGGGCACAATGCCTCATTATGTTTATGACTCTGACACCTCAAACATTTTTTTTTTTTATCTTTCTCAATTTCCAAGTCTTGGGTCCATTCACCGAAAGAGGATAATAATCGAATTTCCTTCGGGAGTGAGTATATTACTAGGATTTTAACCCTAGCATATTGGGCAGAGTCATTGTTCCCCATGTTTATTTCCACCAATCTTCCAAGGGAATCCCCAATTCTTCCCAAGACCTCCTTCGACCAGAATTCGAAAGGAAGATTGTACATTTGAACCCAGATTGGTGAATCAAAAGGATTCACATTATTAGGGTTAAATCCTGGAACCCATTTTTGTATTTAAATTGACTTCTCTCCATATCTCCATAGTTTTTTCTTGACAATTTCTTCTCACTGTCCCAATTTTCTTTCACCCACCTTCAAATTTATTCTCTTGTTCGGTGCCGTCCAAGGGTGCAGGAAATAATTTCCATCTTCATGTTATGAATGTCTTCGTCTACAACATCAGCTACATCAATTATTAAACCTTGCGAACTATCCTTTGCCTTCTTTGATTCTGCAAAATTTGGTAGAGCCATTTTTATTAATTTATAATATATATATATATATATATATATTACAATATATATTTTTTATTTTAAAAAATAATATGACTTATGTATTTTTAACTATCTATTTTTATTTATTTGAAATATAAATTTTAATTTAAAACAAATAGTTTAATATAAAATGTTAAATATTTAATTTAATTTAAAGTGTAAAGATAAATATTTGATAATTATATAATCAAAACAATGTAATCAAAGAATGTCTTATAAAATTAAATGTTTAAAATTTAAATTAAATCTATATTTATTAGACTAAAAACCTATATAATATTTAGTCCATTTTTTTTTTGGGTAAGTAAATAACTGTTAAGGACCATCACCGAGTGTATTGATATCAGTCTTCCATTACATTATACTTCTTTCATAGATCTAGCCAAATACTAGAGACCCCACTAACTATGATGGAGCCTTCCAATCTACCCATATGATTCAAAATGGTAAGGCCAAACATACAAACCCTTTTCATTTTGATTATACATACTTTATGTGTGGCATCCATATCCAAAAAGACGCCCTCATAGACCCATCTAACAGATACTAGAGAACAAAAATGTTTTCATTTCTAGACAGTAACACATACAAGTTCCTTAGCCCTTGAGCTTGGGCCCTCCTCTGTGCTCATCCTCGACCACTCTCCAAATTCTTCCTCATCTCCATCACTCTCTCCAGCTCTTCCACTTTCATGTATGCTTTGAGCCATTCACCACCCTCATTCATCATTATTCCCATCAATTTTTTCAATGGTAGGCTTCCTATCTTCAAAAGAGGTGATCATTAGCAATCTAGGCACATCCTTCCCACCACGCTAAATAAAGAAATAGTCCTATGGCACCCCGACCTTCAATCCTCTTCATTTTGACTGCATGCATAACCAGTTTGTACCTCCCCCATAAAAGACATGTCTTTTGTCTGAAAGCAGACGTATTGGGGTGTCCATATCAATTAGCAAGTATGGGGGAGATGAGTCACAAGAAGCCACCGAGAGGATAAATTAGGAAATACTATTTGTCCTCTCGAAAATATATTTGAGAACCAAATAACGCCACCCACAAAATCAATCTTTGAAGTCCTTTCAAATCTCAATTCGACAATCAAGGCTGGATATTGTATGCTTGAAGCATATGTTGGGAGGCCACATTCTGTAATTCCATCATAAAGCTAAGTGGTTTGAGAAAATTGGCACGAGTCACATGTGCTCCATTCATATTGTCCTTGAAGCCATTTAATGCCCACTCACATTCATAATTCCATTTCAATAAAGGAGAGGTATCTCGACATGATAAATCACCCAAATCACCTCCACCTCAATCTTTGGGGCTAGCTTGGCAATCTCGACATGATAAAGATATTTCCATTGCGGTCTCTAGTAATGCATCCAGTGTCGTTGGGTTCAAGGTTATTTTTAGAGGTCCCATCAAAATTTATCTTAAACCCATCCAATCTAAAGGGCACACCAGTGAACACCGTCACAGGGTTGTCAAAAAGATCAACCTTTCTAACCCCATTAACGGGATACAATATTAATCCATATTAATATTATATTTGATTCTATTAGCTTTATAAAAATAAAAAAATTGTTAATCCTTATTTTTTAGCATTTTTAATTTTACAAAAATATTGATATTTAATATTAATTTATAATTTTTTCTTATATTTAAACTTTATATTTGACATTAATAATTAATTTCTATTATTTATTTATTTTACTTCTACTCTACATTATATATATATATATATATAAAAGAATGGTTTTATTAAACTTGTATTTTTATATTCTATATTTAGATTTAACATTCGACTTTGTTTTTTATTTTATATTTTACAACGAGATTTGTATTTTGTATTTTAGATTTTATACATATTTCTCAAAGTTTAATTATATTTTAAAATTAATTTACACTTAAATAATTTTCATTTATGTAGATATTTTATATTTAGTCAATAGACTTTATTTGGTGGGCATGCCCACTAGAATCTCATCAAAAATGTGCAGTGAGAAGGACATGGAATAGTTTAAATTTTTTGCATGGTCGGAAAAGGGAAAAAGTGAGTAAAAAAGATTTAAAAGGCCACTAACTCTACAATTTGCTAGTATTCAAATTCCACAAATTGAAAGAAAGATTTTTTTTTTAAATGTCCACAAGACTTAACAAAGTCTATGAAACAATGCATCTAATCTAACTGACTTATGCAAATCTATCTATTTCATGTGTAATCTGATGACAAGTGGCCCCAACTTCTTAGCAAAATCCTTGCTGAAAACATCATACCAAGAGCTAACTCAAGAGTTTACTACAATTGTCCCTAACATCCTTGAAGGCATCACACTCTAAATGAAGTGCTCTTCAATTTCTACTCTTCCAAGTCTGCAAAAAATACACACTCTTTCATCCCAAGTTTCTTTTGGTCTTTTCCAATGACCAGTTTCACTACGAAGCTGATGGGAGTTAGTTCTTAATTGCACAATAATACACTTCTTTTCCACGAAATATTAGCCCTTATATGAGCTTTTTGATGATGATCAGAAGTGGGATTGATAATAATAATAAAGAGCAATAAAACGTCTATCAAATATTTGCAAGTAAAGAATTGTGGGTATTTCACAAAGAGTGAATATAGACTATTAATGTAGTGCCCCTCTCTCTTTTGTCTTGTCAGACTTTGTGGTTTGACTTCTATGTGATTCAACCCTTTTTGGTGTTGGTCGATTTTGGTTTTAGTTGTGATATTCGACTATGCCTTTTTGGATTCATATGTGATATTCATACTCTGTACTCTATGGTTCGTTGCTATAATGATGAATTTCATGATGTTATATGATTGTGGATGATGATTTATATGTTGATGTATATAATGAAATTATATGATGTTGTTTATGATGTGCTTATTAGATGTTATTCATGTTTAGTTAGTTTTATTATTGTGCTAGATTAGTTATGAGTTTCTTAGCGTTTATCTATGCATACTGTTTTGATGTACACTGCTTCTATTCTGATGCTCTTGGGTGAAAGGGAAAAGCGTCACACTGCTCTTTGTGGGAAAGCTACATCGCTTCCATTCCCTATTCATGATATGATTTTATGTGGTTTATATGTACATGTTCGACAATTTGTTTATGCAGTTGTAGGTACCGATCATTGACTCCACCCGAATCTTCAGGTCTGAGCGTGCTCTATGACCCAATGGTAACGTGGAAAACATGGAGTTATCAGTCAGACCCCATTGTACCATCGTTCCTATGGAACGAGAGTTGTGTCAAGTGACCTTGTTTTGTTGGCCTGTGGTTGTTTGGTCTTGTCCAGTATGTCTTCATGTTTTGCAGTTCCTTATTCCAGAGTATAGTGGCGTGTTTATTATGTTAAGAAGAAAATTAATATTAATTCATTAAATAGATTAACGAATGTGAAATTATTGTAACTTTTATTAAATTAAATTTAATGAGTTGGTTAATTTAATATTTAATTACTTTGGTTTCTAGTAAGCGAATTAACAATAATATCTATTTGTGTTTTTAAAGAGTAATTGAATTAACAAATTAAAGTAAAATATTAAAATGTTCTATTAATTAAAATGGTGGGGTTCAAAGATTTAGATTATTTTAATATTTGAAAAGATTATTTTTATAAAAATTTTGATTATTTATTTTGTAATTTAATTATGTAAAAGAGAATTAGTTAATTATTAATTGAATTTTATCGTGGTCATGGAAATTTATTCAAAAAGGAAAATATTTTAATTTAAAATTTTGTGTGGGGAGTTACAAAGAAATAAAGTAGATAATGGAATTAATTATTTAGATTCCTTGCATGCAATTAATTGTGGGAGTTACAATTTGTAAAGGGGGTTACTTGCTTTTTTCTCGAAATCAAGAGAGAGTTTTCTTTTTGAGCTTGCCGTGAAGTTTTTGGTGGAAAATCTGTTGTCGAAGAAATTAGCGAAGGAGCTTAATAGAATTCGTTGAAGCTTCAAGATTGGTGTGCTTTATTGTGAATCTCTTGGGAAATTTTCAACATCGTCCTTTGTGTTGTTTTCTTGATAGCGAATAAGGTAGGTTTTTGATCTTTTTCTTCTTGTGCATGTTAAAATTTGCCTTAACTGAAATAAAATTAGTTGATTGTCTTGTTATTGAAAAGTAGAAAAATGATAAGGATTTGTCTATTAATGGGGTTTGGGAATTTTGGATTTTGGATTTGATTCTGGATCAAATATTTTTATCAAGAAAAGATTTCATTTGGGGCTTTGTTAATAAAATTTAAATGAATTTTTATATTAAAAATTGGGGATAGATCGAATTTATTGTAAATTTTTGTATTTGAAATTATGAAAAAACAAAAGGATTTTGTTATCCATATATGAGAAATTTTTCTGGAAAATTTGTTTGTTGATATTTGATTTAGTTTGCTTATAATACACACACACACACACACACACATATATATATGGATATATATATACACACACATACACATATAATTTTTTTTATATAAATGTATATTTTAACCCTTGTTAATATCATAGGAATCACAATTCAATTTTTTGTCGGTGGCTGCACTGCATTATTTATGCTCTGTATTTTATTGTGGTAGTTTTGGGCGTGGGGAGCCCACCCACGACTATAGGTGGCTCGACCCACAACCGTGGGTCTACCCACGACTTTGGGGAGCCGTACCCATAGTCGTGGGAAGCCAATGATTGTGGGGGCTCACCCACGACTTTCCCCACAATACAATGTTGTGTATTGTCTTCTTCTACCGATAAAAATAATAATTATGCAATGTGCAATGTTATTAATTTATTTATATTTCTTTGAAAGTCGAAATAGTTAATCGAATTCTCTGTGTTTTTATATATATATATATATATATATATATATATATATATATATATATATATATATATATATATATATATATATATATATATATATATACAAAGATATTCATATATGCCTAATCAGTAGGTGAAATATTACAGTTTATGAAATTCATAATTGTTTGTTTATGCTTTAATGTATTGGTATATAAATACATGTATATATTAGCCTTGAGCTTTGAACTCTTTCTTTAGTGTAATTGATCAGATCTTGATTGTAGAATGACATTAATGCAAAATGTTATTGTAGAAGATTGTTTAATGAAATGTTAGCTTAAATATGCAAATGAATAGGAATAATATGTGTCATATGTTTAAATTTGGTTTGTCGGAGGTTGATGTTAATTTTGAATTTGTGAGTCATACAGAAATCAGTTTGGCCTTTTTGGTATTATGTTAAGATTGGATTTCTCGATGCACGACATTATGATACCTTGATATTGCTTTGACTCTTATCTATTATTGTGGATTCATGAACATGTTGTTTAAATACTTTATCCTCTAGAGGCTAGCACAATGTTAGAGTTCCATTTGTGCATGTTTCTCTTCGTCATTGAATGTAATGAGATTGGTGTCCTGCATGGGTTCTATTATTCTTTGTTGCATTGAACCATTTTGATTGTTATCATTTTATAGCAAGTGGGCTAAGCCTTGATATAGTTGGAACCTTGTCACCTTGTGTTTTGGGTGTCATGGCCTTGTGATTTATTTTGGATTCCTAGGTGCAAGTCAAGGGGGAGTGGCTTTCATTGGGGGCTACGACCCAAAGTGGTCACTAGGATAACTCAATGAGAGTTTTATAATTAAGTGAAAACCTAATTAATGAACTTGGGTGGGTAGTTAGTTCACATTAATAAAGATCAATTTGTTGCCTCTTTTACCCACAAATGCTTGTTTAGGTTTGGGGTAAGTAGAGAAGGCTTGGAATGGCGTCCACCAATCTTGTCCCTTCGAAAGGTTGGTGTGGTCCACTAGTGTTTGTGTGGGGGCCGAGGGTCGAGAGAGGTTGCCAGGGTAACCCAGGATGGGGGTCGGGACCTAGTGAAGACCTACCAGGGTAACTCATGACAACCTAGTGATGATACTCTTCCCTAATGCTACCTTTTGGTAACTTGTGTCTTTTATCCTCCTGTAGATCCTCTTGAATTTGGTTGTTTTACTTTTGTGTCTCCTTTGTTGTTACTCTTGTGAGCCTCATGTGTGTTCTATCTAGTTGAATCTCTTGTGAGCCTCTTGTGTGTATAATCTTGATGGTGCTCTTGTGAGTCATGTTGGTACCCTTGTATGTTTGTTTCTGCCTTGTGGGTCTAGCTGATATCTCCTAGCATGGGGACTGGACCTCATGGTACCACATGGTTGGGTGGAGTGCTATTCACACCCGTTGGGTTTTTTCTCTTTTCACATCATGTTCGAGGAGGCTCATGAGAAGATTGAAGACTTTCATTATGTTCCATATTTATGTATTCATCCCATCATGGGACTCTTGGAGATTGTATCATTTAATGATCTTATGTATATTCTCAAGCAATGTAATATGTATCTCGTACCTTTGTAATTGAATGATGTTGTATAGTATTTACTTGTTTGTCTATTTGAATATTGTTCTTCCTTGAGTTACATCGTTATGGGGCCTTGAGGATGATTTCTAGTTGTTAATTGTGTATCTTTATCTATCTTGTTGAATATATCTCAATGCATGGTCATAGTTAACTCTTCTAAAAAAAAATTATTCGCATTTTTATTGCTTTTATTGTTTAAGTCCTCTGGGCCTCATAGTGGGGCATGACACTTTGTATCAGAACCCATGTTCAAACACTGGGTTCTCTAGGTGTTCTTGGGTTCATTTGTTGTTTGTTTGTTTCTGCGTGTGCATAATTCTTATCGTTAGCTTGTCTCATTTTGTGTCGTTGTGCTGTCCAGTAGGATGCTGAGAGCTCAAGGTAGAGGCTATGGTAGAGGTCGAGGTCAGGGAAGTGGTAGAGAGCCTGCATCGAACAACATTCCCTCATAGAGTTCCCTTGGGGATTCTAGGGATCGAAATCCTGAGTAGTCAACTTCAGTAGGGAACCAGTTGCAAATTTTGCCTTAGAAAATCCTTGACCGAATGGGACCTCATCACGAGAATGTGGCTTGAGAGAGGTCTCCTATGAGGCCTCTTAATGATATGATATAATGAGAGGCTTCCTTCATGAGGGATTTGATGAGGACACAACCTCTTAATTTCAATGGTTTTGGGATTGTACTTGAGGTAGAGAATTGGCTGATAGAGCTAGATCGATGTTTCGCTATGCATCCCTTTAACACCAATACTAAAGCAAGATGTACAATTATGCAGCCAAGGGGTTTTGCATCTACCTAGTGGCAGTTAGAAGAACATAAGTTACATCTAGATATCAATACCATCTTTTGGGAGTTGTTTGTAGAATGATTTCAGACACATTTCCTATCTAATCATTGGAGGCAGCGCAAAGCAGGTGAATTTCATGGTTTGTGTCAGTTAACCATGACAATAGAGTAGTACGAGCATCAATTCTATGAGATCAAGAGATATTATTATTACAACACTTCGTCAGAGGTCTCAATGATAGGATCAGTGGAGATGTGCAGGTTTTCAAACCTAAGACCATGGAGGTTGCAGTTGAGAAAGCCTGTCTGGTAGAGGAGAAACTGGCAAGGGATCTTGGGGGTCACACTAGAGTGCATAATGGTAGTTCAACCATTGGTGGTTAGGGTTCTAGAGGGTGATCATCCCATGGATAGTAGCACCATTAGTCGAAGCGTAAGAAATTTGATTATCAACAGGGTGAGGGTACTCAGTCAGGGAAGAATAGGAATTGGGAGAGGAACAAGCATGATCACAATGACCAGCCTTCACATAACACTCAGACAATAGTTAGTTGGAGTGGTCATCAGCAATCGAGTGTGCCCTTTGGTGGTAGTGGTTTGGGCCACAACACATAATGCTTTTCATGTGGTCAGCAGGGACACATTGCCAGGTATTGCCCTGAGAAGGGTGATGCTATGATGAAAGAACAAGGATCCGATCAACTACTGAGAGCGGGGGGTGAATAAGTAGATAGAAAAACTAATAAACTTCACCAATCTCAAAATAAATCTCTCAAAGTAAACTTAGAACTATCAATGCAATATCACTATCAAGATAAAACTGTCAAGCTAAACCGGTTGACTATTACAACAGATTAACAGTAAACAAATCAAAACTCACACACACCCAAATACTTTTACTGACATAAGTAAAACTTCATTTCATGTTGTTTTCAGTTATCATGACTTATCAAAGTGGATTAAGTATTTAAGAAAATCAACCATACAAAACATAACCACAAAAACATTCACCACTTGACATAATATTTTTGACGTGGAAACCCAAATGGGAAAAACCACAGTGAGATGAAACTCACAAGATAACTATCTAAACTCTTTTGAAGTTCACCCTATTAGGAGCCAAGCTTGTTAAAGCTTTTACAAAAAATTCATGTTAAGAACAAATCCTATTAGGGACCACCTGATTAAGGGATTGACTATAATGCCTTGTTAGAAGCAATACCCTGTGAGGAGTAAACTTTGTAAAGGATTTAAAATCCAAGCTAATGGATCACCTTGTTAGAGGATTTGAGTAACACCAAGCTTGTTAGAGCTTACACAGTTAGGGGATTTAAGTGTTGTAATTGTTAAAAAATAATAGGAGTTTGCTGATCTATTTGAATAGAACTACACTTGCTTGTTTAGATCCTTTTCATGCTCCTATCTACCTTTACTCAAACTGCATATACATCATCCAGTTCGGCAACCACACACTCAAAAAAAACTTTGCCAACTCTAAAACTAAACAACTCATCGACCTCATAAACAAATCAGCTAGGTTGGTAACAACAAAAACCTAATTCACATAGAGATTACAAACAAGTCGGTTCAAGTATGACCGTTGGATTACATAAAAATCTCTACACATCATTCAAAAAAGCCTCGACCACTCCTTGATCACCGCTTCATCGAAATTAGTAACTTATCACGCGCTTTGCATTACATGCAATATACTTGCTCATTCCCAAGACAAAAACTGTTACCTCAATGCACCAAAAACACTTTGTAAATCTCTTCATACAATATGCATACATGTCATAATCATTACTGTTCATCATCAGATCATAAACCAATATAACCAATTCACTAGACTTAATCGGTTAGGGTTTATCAAATCAACAGGTAGGGTTTACTAGTTCAACTCTCCAATACTTAGCAATACCGGTTCACTCCACAAACTTACCTATCGGTTACAATTTCCTTTCACTAGCTCTTCCTATCGGTTACAAAACAACATTACAACAATATCATTACTGGTTAATTGACATCAATGACAACATAACATTTCATTAATGCAATCTTCATGCAAATGCCAATAAAGGTACCCAGGGATCAAGCCATAGGCCAACTGCTTCAAAGCCTACAATTGGAGATGCAGGAAGGAGCTATAGGATTCATGTAGCAGTTGATAACCACCACGAGGAGCTTCAGGATACGGTGATAGGGTCATTAGGTCATGGTCAGGCAGCAGGTCCTCAGGGACGTGGACGTTCAAGAGCACAGGCATTGGGTTCTAAAAGGTAGAGGTTTTGAGCAAACCAGGGTTTAGTAGGAACCTTTAGTTGAGTCTCCCGCTTCTAGGGAGAAGGTCTCTCATATGTGTGAGTTCTATCCTTTCCTCTTCACAGGCTTCCGGGAGTAAGCCTGATCCTAGGGGAGGAGGATGTAGTGCCCCTCTCTCTTTTGGCTTGTTAGACTTTGTGGTTTGAGTTCTGTGTGGTTTGACCCTTTTTGGTGTTGGTCAATTTTGGTTTTAGTGGTGATGTTTGGCTATACCTTTTTGGATTCATATGTGATATTCATACTCAGTGCTCTATGGTTCATTGCTATAATGATGAATTTCATGATGTTTCTATATGATTGTGGATGATGATTTATATGTTGATGTCTATGATGGAATTATATGATGTTGTTTATGATGTGCTTATTAGATGTTATTCATGTTCATTTAGTTTTATTATTGTGCTAGATTAGTTATGAGTTTCTTGGTGTTTATCGATGCATACTGATTTGATGTACACTGCTTCTATTCTGATGTGCTTGGATGAAAGGGAAAAGCACCGCATTGCTCTTTACGAGAAAGCTATGTCGCTTCCATTCCCTATTCACGGTATGATTTTATGTGGTTTATATGTAAATGTTTGACAGTTTGTTTATGCAACTTCAGGTACCAAGCACTGACTCCACCTGAATGTTCAGGTCTGAGTGTGCTCTATGACCCAATGGTAACATGGAAAACATAGAGTTATTAGTCAGACCCCGTTGTACCATCGTTCCTATGGAATGAGACCTGTGTCTGGTGACCTTGTTTTGTTGGCCTATGGTTGTCTGGTCTTGTCCAGTATGTCTTCGTGTTTCGCAGTTCCTTATTCCAAAGTATAGTGGTGTGTTTATTATGTTAAGAAGAAAATTAATATTAATTCATTAAATTGATTAATGAATGTGAAATTATTGTAAATTTTATTAAATTAAATTTAATGAGTTGGTTAATTTAATATTTAACTACTTTGGTTTCTAGTAAGGGAACTAATGATAATATCTATTTGTGTATTTTAAAGAGTAATTGAATTAACAAATTAAAGTAAATTATTAAAACATTATATTAATTAAAATGGTGGGGTTCAAAGATTTAGATTATTTTAATGTTTGGAAAGATTATTTTTTAAAAACTTTTGATTATTTATTTTGTAATTTAATTATGTAAAAGGGAATTAGTTAATTATTAATTGAGTTCTATTGCGCTCATGGAAATTAATTCAAAAAGGAAAATATTTTAATTTAAAATTTTGTGTGGGGAGTTACAAAGAAATAAAGTAGATAATGGAATTAATTATTTAGATTACTTGCATGTAATTTATTGTGGGAGTTACAATTTGTAAAGGGGATTATTTACTTGCTTTTTTTCAAAATCAAGAGAGAGTTTTCTTTCTGAGCTTGCCATGAAGTTTTTTCTCTGCAAATATTGTTCTGATTTTGGGGCTTCTAAGGAAATTTTGGGGGAAAATCTGTTGTAGAAGAAATTAGAAAAGGATCTTGATAGAATTTGTGAAGCTTCAAGATTGGTGTGATTTGCTGTGAATCTCTTGGGAAATTTTCAATGTCCTCCTCTGTGTTGTTTTCCTGATAGCGAATAAGGTAGGTTTTTGATCTTTTTCTTCTTGTGCATGTTAAAATTTTGCCTTAATTTGAATAAAATTAGTTGATTGTCCTTTTATTGAAAACTAGAAAAATGATAAGGATTTGTCTGTTAATGGGGTTTGGGAATATAGGATTTAGGATTTGATTCCAGATCAAAGATTTTTATCAAGAAAATATTTCATTTGGGGCTTTGTTAATAAATTTTTAATGGATTTATATATTAAAAATTGGGGATAGATCAATTTTATTGTAAATCTGTGTATTTGAAATTATGAAAAAATAAAAGGATTATGTTATCCATATCTGAGAAAGTTTTCTGGAAAATTTGTCTATTAATTTTTTGTTGATGGTTGCACTGCATTATTTATGCTTTGTATTTTATTGTGGTAGTTTTGGGTGTGGGGAGCCCACCCACGACTATGAATGGATCGACCCATAGTCATTGGTCTGCCCTCGACTATGGGGAGTTGTACCCACAATCGTGGGAAGCCCACAACTGTGGGGGCTCACCCGCACCCGTGGGTCATGGCTTTCTCCACAATGCAATGTTGTGTATTATTTTCTTCGGTCGATAAAAAATAAATTATGCAAAGTGTAATGTTATTAATTTATTTATATTTCTTTGACAGTCGAAACAATTAATCGAATTCTCTGTGTGTGTGTGTGTATATATATATATATTTGTATATTCTTAATTAGTAGGTGAAATATTGTAGTTTATATGTATTGAAATTCAGAATTGCTTATGCTTTAATTTATTGGTATGTAAATACATGTATATTTTAGCCTTGAGCTTTGAACTCTTTCTTTAGTGTAATTGATCAAATCTTGATTGTAGAATGATGTTAATGTAAAATATTATCGTAGAAGATTGTTTAATGAAATGTTAGCTTAAATTGTGCAAATGAATAGGAATAATATGTGTCATATGTTTAAATTTGGGTTGTCGAAGGTTGATGTTAATTTTGAATTTGTGAGTCATACATAAATCAATTTGGCCCTTTTGGTATTATGTTATGATTGGGTTTTTCGATGCACGATATTCTGAGACCTTGATATTGCTTTGAGTCTTATCTATTTTTCTAGATTCATGAACATGTTGTTTAAATACTTTATCCTCTAGAGGCTAGGACAATGATAGAGTTCCATTTGTGCATATTTCTCTTCATCATTGAATGTAATGAGATTGGTGTCTTGCATGGGTTCTATTATTCTTTGTTGTATTGAACTATTTTGATTGTTATCATTTTCTAGAAAGTGGGCTAAGCCTTTCTATGGTTGGAACCTTGTCACCTTGTGTTTTGGGTGTCATGGCCTGATGATTTATTTTAGATTCCTAGGTGCAAGTCAAGGGGGAGTGGCTTTCATTGGGGGTGGGACCCAAAGTGGTCACTAGGGTAACTCAATGAGATTTTTGTAATCAAGTGAAAACCTAATTAATGAACTTGGGTGGGTAGTTAGTTCACATTAATAAAGATTAATTTTTTGCCTCTTTTAACCACAAACACTTGTTTAGGTTTGGGGTAAGTAGAGAAGGCCTGGAATGCGTCCACCAATCTTGTCTCTTCGAAAGGCTGGTGTGGTCCACTAGTGTTTGTATGGGGGCCGAGGGTCAGGAGAGGTCACCAGGGTAACCCAAGATGGGGGTCAAGACCTAGTGAAGACCTACCAGGGTAACTCATGACAACCTAGTGATGACACTCTTCCCTATTGCTACCTAGAGGCAACTTCCATCTTTTATCCTCCTTTGAATTGCTTGAGCCTCTGGAAGTTGGTTTTTTTACTTTTGTGTCTCCTTTAACATGTTGTTACTCTTGTGAGCCTCATGTGTGTTATGTCTGGTTGAATCTCTTGTGAGCCTTTTGTGCGTATAATCTTGATGATGCTTTATTGAGTCATGTTGGTACCCTTGTATGCTTTTTTTTGCCTTTTGGGTTTGGTTGATACCTCCTAGCACAAGGAGTGGACATCATGGTACCACATGGTTGGGTGGAGTGCTATTCGCACCCATTGGGTTTTGGCTTTTTTTGCATCATGTTCGAGGAGGCTCGTGAGAAGATTGAAGACTTTTATTATGTTCTATATTTATGTATTCGTCGTATCATGGGACTCTTGGAGATTGTATCATTTTATGATCTTATGTATATTCTCAAGCAATGTAATATGTATCTTGTACCTTTGTAATTGAACGATGTTGTATAGCAGTTCCTTGTTTGTCTATTTGGATATTGTTCTTCCTTGAGTTACATCGTTATGGAGCCTTGAGGATGATTGCTAGTTGTTAATTGTGTATCTTTATCTATCTTGTTGAATATATCTCAATGCATGGTCATAGTTTACTCTTCTTAAAAAAAAAATATTCTTATTTTCATTGCTTTTATTGTTTAAGTCCTTTGGGCCTCATAGCGGGGCGTGACAATTAAATTTGTGGCTTTAATATTATACTTTGTCTAATTATATCGACACAAAAGTGCACATAAAAGCAAAGGAGTTTGCCAAATTGAAATTGATAACTTTTAAATTGTTTATTTTTATAAATTTTTTTTTTTTTAATAATTATTGTTTAAGATGTGTTTAAGTACTCTACTTTGTTTAAATGATAAAATGTGAATGTAAGATTAAAAAAAATAAATTTAAATTTGGTATTTTTAACTTAACTTAGTTTCTATTTTATATAAATTTTCCTTCAATTTACACTTTTAATAAATAATAAAATATATAAATATTTAATAAATTTAATTTTTTATTTATTTTACTTTGAAAAACTTCTCACATTAATTATATTTTTATTTTTATAGTTAATTTTTAAAAATATTTTTTCCGTTAATCTTTAATGATTAAAATATATTTTTATATTTAAACATATGATATATAATTTTCAAAATTATTATTTTTGTTAATTTTATTTATGATTACTTTTTAAAAATCATCTACCATAGGTAAGTTCTTATTGTTATAGAATCATGGTTAGGGTTAGTGTTAAGGTCAGGGAACATAATGTTCTATAGACAAGTTTGATTAGCATCTAATAGAGGGGGAATATCTAATGAGGAAACATATAGAACAATATACCTTTTAATCTTATTAGATAGTGTTAGAGTTTGTAGATGTGGAGGACACAAATTTGTCAACATATCATTTATTTAACTATTTCATTATCAACTTGTAGTTTTGGCTAACCAATTCACAAGAGATTTATAGTTTTGATGGGAATATTTATTAATCATATTGAAAAAATTGATATCCATTTCTAATTCTTGATTATAAATTGTCAAAATTAAAAATTAGAGACAAATTTGTTACAATAGAATTTTCCAATTATTATTAATATTTTTTTTTAGAATTACAAGGGTTATTAGACAAGAGATATATTTTGAAAATTGATCATAAGTTTCCTACAATTTTTTTTAATCTATTATAAACTGCATCATGACAAACACAAAAAAATATGTTCATATTTGAATTAAATAAGTATTTATAAAAATAAATTATTCATAGTAATATTTAAAAAGTAAAAACAATCATTTATGAAATAAAAAATAGTTAGAAAGGAATTTAAATCTACATTAAATAGCCAATTTAATATAAGAATTTTACACTACATACATGAAAATTTCATTATAAATGAATAGAAATATATATATGATAGGTGGTATATATATTTTTTTAATTTATTTATTTTTTTCAATATTTTTAAAATATATATTATAAAAATTATTATTTTTAAATTAATGATCAACATTTAATTTATTTAATGTAGATTTAAATTTCTTATTATTTAGTTTGTTTTACTTTTTAAAAATTACTATAAATAATTTACTTCCATAAATACTTAGTTCAAATTTAAATATAAATTTTCATGTTTGTGATTAAGTAGTTTATAACAAATTAAAACAATAAGGAACTTATCTAATTTACAAAATATATCTCTACATTACTTATGTGTCTCTCTTTTATATTTTTAAATTAATTTGTATTTATGTAGATCTATTGCAAAAATCTATTTTATATTACTAATGATTTTTTTTTTAATATTAGAGTTTGTAGAATAAATAATCTCACTAATCATGGAGTGGAAAGGATAAAGGAAAATTTTAATTTAAATCTTTTCAATAAAGATAATAGATAGAAAGAATAACGATTTTAAAAGAATTCTAGATTACAAATTGTAGATAGAGAAAAAAAATATAGTAATTATTGGTGAAGAATTAAAGTTGATTTATATTAGTTGGAAGGAGAGTAAAAAGATGAAATTTAACTTTAACTTTAATTTTTCATTTAAAAAATTAAGCAGTGAAACTATTAATAAATATATCTATTTATAGATGTTTAAAGTGTTTTTTTTTTTAAATTATGCAATTTTATAAAAAATTAATACACAATTTCAAAGTACCAAAACTATAATATTAAATGTTTTCATAATAAATTAAGAGAAGTTTTTAAATCATGAAAAGTTGGATTTCATTTTAAAGTGAAGAGTGAAGTCTATAATATTAAATGTTTTCATAAGCTAAGTTAGATTTAAGAGAATATTTGATTTGTATAAAATACTCTATTAAAATTATATGAGGTTTAGGTCATTACTCTCAAGGATTGCTACCTTAAGCTAAAATAATGGAGATTGGCAAGTAGTTACACAATTTAAACAAGAGTTGTAAGGACTAAGTTTACACCACTATTTAAAAATGTAGACATACAAATAGTTCAAATAAAGCGACAATATTTTAATAAGAAAAAATTAAATAAAATGATAACTTAAAGAAGAGTGTAAGCACTTGAAAGTAAATTAAAACATTTACAAAAACTATATTTACACCATTGTAAAACATTATTAAGGACACAACTATTTTTACAAGGATGTAAAAGTTAGTATGCAATAAGCATGCAAGCAATTTAACAAGACGCTAATCACTCAATGTTAAATTAAAAAAAATTATACAAATTGATTTTAAAATTATGTTAAAAGATTATTAAACATAACAAAAATCGTATAAGAATAATATTTTAATAATAAATATATAAATATTTTATATAAAAAGACACTGTTAATATAGTTCAAATATTAAAAAATATATAAATATATTTGAAATAGTTCCAACTTATTATATCTATAGCTTGCTTCTTATTAATCACACCCCCAACAAATTACTAAGAGGGATACTTCTCCCAACAAATTATTCAAAAGAAAGATCCACAATAGCATAGTATGATCATAAATAAATGCAACAATGTGTCGTGTTCCAAATAGTGAAGTCTTATTCATGTAGAATAGGTTAAAATGAATAAGATCAAGTATCTTGGGAGATCTCTTGGCCTTTCTTTTGGAAAACATTCTCTTTGATGTTTGTCTAGAACACATCCTTCTCATACTTCTTTCCATGCCTTAACCAATTGTATCCTTTATGTTATTTTTAGTCATCCCATTAGCTACATACTATAAAAATTCATAATTTCTCATGTCATAGTTAGTTATCTTCACGTATCTAGACTTAAATTTTGTTAACTCTTATACTTACATAGATCACCAAAGTAATTAAGGTTTGAACATCACCTTATTTGAAATGAAGGAGGAAAATATTTTTAGGGTGACTTGAGACTTCCTATCATAATTTCCACTAGTTGTTGATCATTTTGTTGAAAATTCACTCTATATTCGCATAAATGATGCTAATCATTTTTTGATATTTCATAGATTATTATCTATCATATTAAACATTATAGGACCATTAGATTGTTCCCCGAGCTCTTTCTGGTGATGTCCATTTTTAACCAAGATCCCTGTCTCAATTTTAGGGTTTTTTGCCATCTTTTAGGGTCTTGTCACTTCCCGCTTTCCATTTTCATTTCCGCTAGCTCCCCTTTCCTTCCCAATCTTTCTCTGAGGTTGCATTTTGACCTCTCCCTTAGCCCCATGATGTTGCATTCATCTCTTCTCTACTCGTTGGCCCGATTTACTCGTAGTTGCTTGATTTTACTTGGTTTGCCCTAATTTTCCCATTTTCGCCCGAATCTTCCCATTTTCTATCTGAACCTTCCCAATTCTTTCTAATTTCACCTATTTTGACCCAAATTGATTTAATTTGACCTAATTAATATTTTTCAGATGTCAATTTAACTAACTAGCCCTTTTAGGTTTAATTAATTCTTTACTTAATTAAACTTCCTTTTTTATTAATTTTTCCTCTTTAATCTTTCATCGAACCCCTCCCCTTTAATATTAATTAAATAATATTACATTATTTAATTAATTTTAATTTATCCCCTTTGATTATGTAATTTAAATTATTTAATTAAAGGTTCATCTGTATTAATCTATAGTTGTGTTATCTTCAATTTCAACATGATTGAATTCGTGAGACAACCCTACGAAACTTGTCTGTTTCATATCTCACGTACTCTGAGATTGGCCAACTTACCTTGTAAGTCACACCATTTTTTGTGTTTGAGTTAAGTGTCATTTTTTTTTGGAGTTAGCTTTTTGTTTTTTTCCTTTTTATGCACATTGGGTTTTAAAACCCGACTTGCATGTTTTAGTCTGAAAGTTGCACATGGGGTTTTCAAACTCGACGTGCAAGTTTGCTGCCTTTTTTGGCAAGTTGGTTTTTAAAACCTGACCTGCAAGTTTTCCTTGTGTGTAGGTTAGGTTTTAAAACCCGACCTACAGGTCCATCCTACCAAAGCTGTAGATCAGGTTTTAAACCTGACCTGCAGGGGACTTTCCAGGCAGGTCGGGTTTTAAAACCCAACCTGCAGAGTGCGCCGCTTTAACTTAATTGCATTTAATGCACTTCTTATTAAGGTTATAAACTCATTTTAAATGTTTTTAAATGCATTTTTATCATTTTTTTCCTCTAGTTTGAAGCAATTGGAGAAGGAATTAGCCTGGGAATTTTGATTTTAGTAGTCTTCTTTATCTGATTTTCGCAGTCTCTGGGTATTTATTTGTTCTCATCTTTTCCTTCCTGATCTTTCTTGCATCTATGGTTATGGCGTCATCGATTTTGTTGTTTTCTTTCCTGAATTCACTTTTTTTTTTTAAATTATTTTGTCGAGTTTGTTTTTGGGTTTTTAGGGTTTGTTTTCCCTATTTACCTATCCTGGTCAGCACTGCATTTTCAATCCTAATGCACGGCCAAGATATGTCTTGCCCTTACTTGTTTTTTCCCTATCGACATGTCGAGTTTCAAATCCCAACCTGCGAGTCAATCTACCCATTGCGCAAGTTGGGTTTTGAAACCCAGCCTGCCGATCACCTTATTTTTTTCTCCAAGTGTAGGTCAGAGTTTAATTTCCAACCTGTAGGTAGTTCTACCCAAAATTGTATGTCGGTTTTTTAAACTTGACATGCTACTTGATCTTCCTCCAAGAGCATGTCGAGATTTAAAACCCGACATGCATATTGTGTTCTTTTGAGATGTAGGTCAGGTTTTAAAACCCGACCTACCAATTTGTTCTACCCTAAGAGCATATCATGTTTTAAAACCCAACATGCTCACTCACATGAGATAACAACATGCATATCGGGTTTTAAAACCCAATATGCAGGTTAAGGCTTTCCAAGTGCAGGTTGGGTTTTAAAACCTGACCTGCTGATTTTCCTGCATTTTTCTTCCTAAGTCATTTTTGACTTTCCAAATATCATTTTGATCAGTGAGGCATGATTTTTATAATGTTGACTCTTCATGCAATCTTCTCAAATGTTTAAATTCAACTTGTTGGCAAATGTCTGAGCTCTTCCCCAGTAAATCAATAGGGAAGAAGATGAAGTACAAGTATGATAAGTACTTGAATATGTTCCCAAAAAGCTCTATCAAATCAAATGTGGATTAGATTCGGGTTACTAAAATTGGACATGTTGATATGAAGGAATTTCTCAAATGAGTTGAGAAGGATCCCTCAAAGATGAATCTTCTCATAGCAGGCGAGATACACAAATATGAATCTTTTCCAATTGCAGTGCATGATCCAGATTTTGTACTGGCAATAGCAGAACAGTTTAATCCTAATACAAGACAGGTCAAAGATGCAAACGAGAATGTGGTCATCCATCTAGATAGTGAGTACTTCAATAGTGTTTTCAAGAGTTACTACAAAGAGAAAGTGGTGGACATTACTCTTGCTAGTGCACAATAGTATTATGAGGAGAATGAAGACAAGTGTAAGAAAACAATGAACAATGTTTTCTTGAAAAGTGCTACAAACTCTACAAAATCTTGATGGCCAAAGTTCTTTCATCGAAGTGATTTTAATGAGGAATATAATGACATCGTCACTTTGTTGTCATGAATAAAGGGACTTCCAGATTCTCATTATTTTTCAGACATGGATGTGGTGGTACATGAACATCATTAGAAAAGGGCATGACAAGATAGACTAGGGTGAGCAAATCGGTGATGCGATTTGCAAACAATTAAAGGAAGTCATAACTACCTTGAAATTCTACATGACTTCCCATCTAGTATATGCAGTTACCTCCATGAGGTAATTTCCAGGACTATTTGCAAAGGGTGACAGAAGGAAAACCCTAGTGTGGGATTATTACTCTCGATTGACAATCATCAATTGGAGAAGTCATTTGCGAAGGGTTAATGATGCTTTCTTTATTGTATGGAAGTTCTTATTTGATAAAGGATTGCAGAAAAAGAGACTTTCAAATGCAACATTTAATAAAGTTTGTGAGTATGGATGTGTTTTCTTGCAACTTCCTACATTCACATACATCCGTGTAGGTTGTTTCACTAGTAGACCCTTTATGCTTCCAAGGTATCCATCTAATAAGATCATTGTCATGGAGTTGTACTGTCAGTTCGTATATGTACATGAGAGACAATATTCCTCACATAAGACTTGTCTCAAGCCCTCTTAGTCTGTTGGCAAATATTTAGTGACTACTACCCCTAAAGCTAAGAACATGGAAGAGGAAATGCAATGGGTTACAATGAGAAGGTTCAAAGCCCAAAATAACTTTAATTTTCATGGAATGAAGAATAAAATCCATAAGAATTATGTAAATGTGCACTGATTAGAAGATGTCTAGGTGGATTGTAGAGATGAGGAAGATGTGAGGAGACTCGATTTCAGTCATCTCACACTTGAGCAGATTGAAAATGTGAATTTGGCTAAGATTTCAAATACATGGGAAGATACTACCACTGATATTATGGATCCCATCTATTTCAAGAACAATATTGCTAATACTGATCTTCCTCTTATTTAGTGGTTGCAGAAAGAAAACAAATCTATTTCTGCAAGATTTACTCTTCTCATGGCAAATACCAATACATGACTATTGAAGAAAGGTATAAGAATAAAGAAACTCCCAGTGAGTTTAGGTGATGAGGAGGATGATGAAGGTCCTGTGGGCAAGACTTCGAAATTGAGAACCAAGAATAAACATGACTTATAGGAGCCACTACCAATTTCATCTCCCAAGTCAAAAGGGAAAGGGCCAAAATACAAGATTACTATTAAAGCACCAAAGAAAGGATAATCTTCTCAAGCTGCACATGAAGATGTTTCCAAGGAATCAACATCAAGAGAATCGGGAAAAAGATCAGGAAGAGGGAGAAATACCGCATGAAGAAGAGATGTAGGATGCGGGGGAATCAATTCCACCATTATTTTCTACCACATCAGCAACAACATAGGTTTCTGCTTCAACTCAAGTAACCATTTAGTCTATTGAGTCTGACTCGGAAGAGGAAGATGAAGAACAAGACTATGAAGGATTGGACATTGTCGGGTCACAAGGAGAAGATGATCAAGAATTTGTGTCAATGTCAAGTCTTCCTAGTTTTGATGATGTACCTGCATCTATGATTGAATCTTCAATATTAGATTTTACAGAAGCAATAGCACAAGTTTCTCAAGAACAACAAACAATAACACTTACTTCAGTCGTTGTTACTATAGAGGTTGCACCACTTGTTTCAACTATCATTACTACAAAATCTCCACCACTGTTACAATAGAACCTTCATCTCAAGCCCCTAATGTTTTTGTTACACCTGCCCTTGGACCAGTAATTCAGATTGCTGCAACTACAAGTCAAACCCCATCACAAGTTCCAATAACTACACAGGCCAGTACCATAACTCCAACAAAAAAAGAAGATCTTCCTCCATGGTTGGATATTGTGGCACCTAAGAGAAAGAAACATGTAATCTCACCAGATAATTTTGATTTTGGTCAATTAGGTCTTGTGAAAACAAAAAGTCGCCAAGAAGCCCAAGACTGTTTCTAAAGTCTTGGTTGATCTAGTGAACAACTCACTGGCCTACTTCTTAAAGTTACACAATTGATCCAGTGAACAACTCACTGGCCTACTTCTTAAATTTACACAATCATCACAAGAAGTAGAGCCCATAGTATCTTTTGTAGATTAAGTAACACTTAATAAAGCACAAGAAGTGGGCATGAAGGGCAGGGTGGTGGAGGAATGGATTGATCACTTGAAATTAGAAGGATCACATCTCCTTAATTCTATGGTGGAGATCTTACTAGATTTTGTTTGTGCACAAGTGTAGGTATAGGAAGTACAGTCATTATTATCCCAGGAGGTAGACGAGTATGAAAAAGATCTAGCACTATGGGATAAAGTGAGAGAATACAAGGTAGATATCCTTGTTGAGAATAATTTGGTATTGACTCGAGGTGAGTATATTCAAACTCGAGCAATGCTAGCACATAAAAATGAATTAACAAAGGTATTGGTCAAGGATTTGGATAAGAACATGAAATCATGTGTTGATGGAGTTGTTGATATTTCATCAAGAATGGCTAAGTTGCCTTGCCAGTTATATGATACAGATCACAAGGTTTTACCCAGTGATACTATGAAAAAGGAATTCATTGCCATTATCAGCCAGTTCGTTGATGATGAGTTTTCTTTGTCATCATTCAATAAGTTAATTGAAATCCAAGTTAAATTGGAAGACTTTGCATCTATACTAAAGAAAGCTAAAAGAGCATATCTAAAAGTTGGAGATTCAATTTCCCTTGTTCATGCCATCTCCAGTTCAAAAACAACGCCAAATTAATAAGAGATGCAAGCTACACTAGCTAGATTTGAAGAATTCCAGAAGATCAATGAGGGGGGAGAATAAAGAATAAAGTGTCATTGACACTAAGTAGAATTCATGTAGTTGCATCTTTTCTTACTACACATTTTCTTGTAGTCGCATTTTTATTTTATGCAGTAGTTGTAGTCAAGTGGGACTCTGCAGTTGAATTAGTCAACTGTGCCCACATTTTTCTCAACTCCTTTCCTATAAAAGGAGGAACCTCATTTGTAAATATTTATATTTTATATGCTTAGAGAAAACTTTGTTGAATTGTTGCCTCAAGTGAGACGTTGAGCTCTTTTGTTGTGATAATTAATCAAGTAAATAAAGAAGACAATTCTCTTTGTTTCCAAACTTTGAGTTGGGAAAGAAATTGTGTATATGAGTGAATGTTATTTCATTCATTGCCTATATATGTTCTTTAATTCCTTGATGGTATTGGTGTTTGGTTTATGTTGTTAAAGGAGCACTCTAATTGTGATTGTAGACTTTGAGCTATCCTTCATATTTGAAATTTTTTAATGTGATACGGTGATTAAGCGGGAGGGTTTGTACTACTATTGATTACCTTTCGTTAATGAAAGTTTTGCCTATAACTTGAAGACTTTGAGCTGCAAGTTATAATATAATAGTTGTTAGATTGGAAATTGGATTTTACTCACATTAGACTTTGTGCTTATGCTAATTTAGGGATATATTTTAATCTTTATAGGCAAGTGTAGTTAGTTTGTTAGTTTGTAAGAAGTTTTATCAAGTGAAGGGATATATGTTAATTCTAAAAAAAGAGAATTATACACCTTGATCTTACTCATTGGTACGTTGGTGACAAAATATTCACCCAACAGTTTTTTGGCAACTCTGTTGGGGTTATGATACACATCCAAAGGTCTCATGCTTTTGGTTGAAGTATACCGGTATCCTATTCATTGTAATTTATTTTCTTGTAATTTTTCAAGCTTTCACAAAGGATATGTAAAATGGCTGCTCAAGGTCCCTAGGGTACAATGTTTGGTCCTTTGAATCTTATGACACCTTTACATGAACTTCCAAAAGGTACAAGAAAGAATCTACCTAAGTTTTTGGGAGATGGTGCTCAACACCCTGATGAGCACATTGCTACTTTTTATATTGCATGTGGTGTTCTTGGGGTTGAGCATGAAGATGTTTCTGTAAGGTTATTTATTGAAACTTTGCAAGGCACATCTGTTTATTGGTTCTATCATCTTCCTAATAATTGTATTACAAATTGGGCTAGCCTCAGAACAAGGTTTGAAGCAAGGTTCAAGCCCACTGAAGATGATCATGCGCTTTTAGCGCAACTGACTCAAATGAAGAAGGAACCACAGGAGTCTATGTGATAAATTATGGAAAAGTTCAATAAGTTGCACAACTGCATTCGAGTTGCCTCACAACCTACTACTGGAAACTTAAAAGGTTTCTTTATTAATGCTCAATTTTTGGAAGTAAGTTTTCTTTTGCATAGGAATAATCTGCAGATTTGGCTGCTGAACAACAGTTGGCCATATCAGTTGAAGAAGATCTTATCCTTGCTGGTAAGATAAGAAAGGATCCTAACAAGGTTAGGAATATTCAAATTGTTGATGCATCATCCTTTTCAACAAATTTTGTAGATCCTATGATTCAAAAGCTAGCAAATGAATTGTTAGCACTCAAGAAGAAAATTTCCGCGAAAGGGAATGTGTCGTACCATGATGTCCCAAGGAGAAAATTCCCTAACAACTATTCCAATTATGTTGCTTGTAATAAGAATAAGTTACCTCCATCTCCAAAGAGACTTGCATTGGAAGAACCACCTCAAAATTCAACCACCAGTTATTATGAGGCAGAACAAAAGTATCTTCCACCTTTTGGTGAAGAAGATGCCAATATGCCACAAGATGAAGAGGTAGAATTGGCTAGCGAATCTAACATTCGATATATGCAGTATGAAGAAGATAATGTGCAAGAAGGACATGATGGAGATGTCTTTGCAGTGTTCACTCATTCAGAAACTCAAGCCAATCAGTTGCAAGCTAATTCAAAGAGTGATGATTCAACACAAGTGAAGGATTCTCAACACTTGCCAGTTACCATTACCAAGCATGGAACACCTTTGCCAAATCCACCAAAGGAAAACTCAAATCCTTTAAAAGATAATGCGAAGGATAATCATGTAAGTGCTCCTTCAACTCCTACAAATTTTTCAGCAACTGCACCGAAGACTTGTGCACCAAATATTTCAAATCCTCAAAGTGGGAATATTTCTCAATCTTTGATTAATTATTTTCAAGCATTTGACATAATAGATCATGCTAAGAAAACAAAGTTTCAAATATCTGAAGTAGAATATTTGAGGTCTAATCCGGATCAGTTTGATCGGTTAGTTAATTTTGTCAAATAAAAAAATGTTTCAAATTCCCCACAAAACTCCAATGTTTCTCAAAATAACTTAGTGACTTCTCCCTCCCCTTTGGAGAAAATTGAACCATTTTATATTTCATTACTTATTAATGGTCATAAGTTAAAAAATTATGTCATAGATTCTGGTGCATCAGATAATGTGATGCATGATTTAAGGTTGTGAATGCTCTTGGTCTCACTTTGACTAAGACCTTTGGCAGGTGTTTTTCTATAGATAATAAACAAGTACTATTGATAGGCTAGATAAAAGATGCACATTTTACATTTGTTGCATTCCCAGAGAAGAAAATTAAAATGACTGTGTTGGTAGTTGATGTGCCAGCCTCATATGGGATTCTTCTTGGAAATTGTTTTTGTATAGAGATGTTGGTGGTGAGTTGAATATGGATATGACCGAGGCTAGTATTCCTGTGAAAGCAGAAATCAAGGAGTTGCAACCAAAGAAAGAAACACAATACACAATTGTGAAGTCTAATGATCAAAGGCCTCAAATTATTTTTGAGTCATCTAGTATGGGAAATTATTTCTTGTATGCTGATGATGAGTTTGTCATTGTATCAAAGCCAGAAGACATGGTTTCACTTGAAGAGAATTCAAGTGATGATGAAAGTGTTATTGCCGAGTCCGTGGGTTCGTCAACCCCACAAGAAGAATCTCCCAGTTTTGACACAATCAGTGTGGGGGGTCCAAATGATGTTTGGACGTTGGAATTTGAGGTTAGTTTCTCTTCTATCAGATTAGGGGCAGGAATTATGTTGGTGTCTCCTGATGGTAAATTTTTTCCATTTTCTTTCAAATTGCAATTTGACAACACTAATAATACTTCAGAGTATGAAGCTCTTGTTTTGGGTATGAATGCTGCTCAAAAGAAAGGAATAAAAAATTTGCATGCTCAAGGAGATGCTGAACTTATAGTGTGTCAAGTAAGGAATATTTATCAAACAAGAAGTGATAGGCCGAATCACTACCAAAACCTTGTTTGGGATTCGATAGAAGCTTTTGATGCCTTTGATATATTCATTATTCCAAGAGAATTCAATGATAAAGCAGATTCCTTGGCAGTTTCTGCTACCTTGTTAATTCCGCATAAGCATTTCTTGGGTCCTAAGTACACTATTGAGATGGTTTTTTGACCAAGTGTTTAATGATGATAAACATGCTAATTTTTTGCCAGTTGTTGATAATTTGATGATCTTTACTTTGAAGGCAGTCAATGTCCTTCAATTGATGTGGTAGAAGATGTTGATTCTGAAACTGGTGAGAAATTCTTACAGTTGAAGGGAAACAAGATTCCTAAGGATCTTGTATCTCTTGAAAATCTCTTTGACAAAAATGATCGTTATGTTAAGAAGCAACAAAAGACACCTGCTAGCA
The DNA here is from genome assembly GCF_030272615.1 of Cryptomeria japonica. NCBI lineage: Eukaryota > Viridiplantae > Streptophyta > Pinopsida > Cupressales > Cupressaceae > Cryptomeria > Cryptomeria japonica. The sequence goes on along the minus strand of NC_081405.1, from coordinate 629,857,578 downwards.
CAATGGAATATGAGCAGGTAAATTTGGGAACAACCGAGAATCCAAAAATGATTAATATTGGGAAATGTTGTTCTAATGAGGAAAAGAAAAGGCTTGTTGCATTATTATAGAAATATTTTGATGTTCTTGCATATTCCTATGATGATTTGAAGTCTTTCCATCTTGAAGAACTTCATCATGAAATTCCCCTCAAGTCGGGTTTTGCTCCCTTCAGACAAAAACAAAGGCAGTATAACCTGAAGATATCTGACATTATTCTTGTTGAAATTTAGAAGATGTTAAAAGAAAGAATTATTTTTCCTATTCATCATTCCACTTGGATAGCTAACATTATGCCAGTGCACAAGAAAAATGGAGAAATTCAGATTTGTGTTGCTTTTTGAAATTTAAATCAAGCCTCTTTGAAGGACAACTATTCATTGCCTATCATGGATCAAGTCTTGCAAACTATTACTGGGTTTGAGATGTTGTCTATGTCAGATGGATTCTCTGGATACAATCAAGTGGAATTTGCTAAGAAAGATAAGCATAAAACTTCTTTTGCAAACCCATGGGACACTTTCGCATACTACAGAATTCCTTTCAGGTTAATAAATGAGGGAGCAACTTTACAACGTGCAATGGATCTGGCTTTCCAAGAATTCTTGGTAAGCTCATTGTAGTTTACCTTGATCATTTACAACAAGTGCTAGAGAAGTGCCAATAGCATGGGATATCTCTAAATCCCAAGAAATCAATTTTTGGGGTTACAGAGGGAAAGGTACTTGCACACATTATATCCAAGGAAGGTATCAAGATCAATGCTGAAAGAAAGCTATTCATAGTCTTTCCTTTCCTGCAAGTAAAATTGTTGTGCATTCCTTCTTCGATAAAGTTAACTTCTTGTGAAGGTTCACTCAAGACTTTTCCAAGTAGACTCGTCACATAGTTCACATGATGAAAGAGAAATCTCTTTTCAAATGGACTCCTGAAGGAAAGAGAGCTTTTAATGAAATTAAGGAGGCTATTACTCATGCTCTAGTCCTAGTATGTCTAAATTATACAAAAGAATTTATAATTTATAGTTATGCATCAGATCACTGTTAATGTGAGGATCCGGTTAACACTGAGAGGGGGGGGGGGGGGGTGAATCAAAGATAACAATAAACTAAAAACTTTCACCAATTTGCCAAATACTTCTCTAAATAGTTCATAACTAGTACCGGTAGCTGATCTAACAATCACTTAATGTAGATTTACCAAAATATTACCGGTAGCAACTTAAGTGTTCATCATTAAGCAAATATAGTAAAGACGTCAAATGAACAACTTAACAATCCATCAACAACATGAACACAAGGATTTTTTACATGGAAACCGAAATGGGAAAAAACCACGGCGGGAATTGGTACCCACAAAATATTTGCACTCTTTCAGAATGCACCTTGTTAGGAGCCTATCCCGATTAGGAGCTTTACAATAATGGTCGGTTAAGAGCAGGCCCTGTTAGGAGTCACCCGATCAAGGGATTTTACAACTTAGCTCTGTTAGGAGCTTTACCCTATTAGGAGTAACCTTGCTAGAGGATTTAAACTCAAGTTGTTGAGCTACCCAATTAAGGGATTTATATAATCAGGCTTGTTAGGACCTACCCAGTTAAGGGATTTTAATGTTGTTGCAACTGTTAGGAAATAATAGATAAATGATGTGGACTCAACACTTCATAGCTTTCTATTATAGATACTTGCCAACTCTAATCTGCTTCTCTCATGCAGACATTTGAATCTGGTTCGGCACACACACACTTCTCTAATCACCGACACACTCAACCTTCTCAAACTTGACCTAAATACATTTTACAATTAGGTCGGTTACAAAACCCTATCCTACAATGAATCTACATCATAGATCATATCAGATCATTATAAATTATTACAGATCATTACAATAAATTACAAGACAATTATAGCCGTTGAATGATCATAACTCATCACCGCACATTGATTTGATAAGCTATCAAACCCTTATCACATTTTGCTAAGCATTTCACTGCTTCCCAAGAAATTTGATCCTTGTATGTGCCAAAACAACATCTTATCTCTTCACATGGATTATGACAGCTCACCATCAACTTATGAACATGAAAATAATCACTGCCAAACCATAAATCATCATTGGTCAAAGATCTTAATTCTATTAGACAACTTAGATAACCGGTGGACAACTGAGAGAGGTGGGGTGAATCAGTTGTCAACAAATTATAGAACTTTAAGCATTACAACCTTATTATCGGAATAAAAGATATAACAGTTAAGCACAAATATAAACCACAAAACATTTACCAACCATCCACAAAAGATAACACCAAGATTTGTACGTGGAAAACCCTGTAAAGGGAAAAACCATGGTGGTAAGCCTATCTACAGTCAGATAATACTTTTGTAGTAAGTTTGTGATTACAAAAAGAGGGGCATACACATGTAGGAAGGCCAATAGCCTAGAGCGCACTTCTCATCACAAAAGGAGCCTCACTGATTACAAAATAAATTCAGACTACAATCCGGAAAGAAGTGAACTGCAAGAATAGCATCTCCTATGCTTGAATATAGTTTCGGTTAAGCTTTAAACCTCTTTCACTAACCCAATTTGATCACCTACGATCGACCAAAAGCTCTGCATATGATTACAACCTTATTCACACACAGATAACCCTATATCCCAAAAACCCACGATCTACAAAGAGATCTTACATCATATTTATACCAACCCAGGACCTAAACAATTAGGTCAACCACCTAAAGGATAATACAATAAATTCATAACATAAACTCGCAATCCAATGATCAACCAAGTTAGCCTAAGATCAAAACAACATAATCCAATCAATAGATCCAACCGGAAATGCATCACAATCATCCACCCACACGTTACATAAACTGGTCCATAACCTAGCAGAATAAGATAGCATTAGGTCCGGTCCTAAATGCAACACCACCGATCAACATGAACACAAATAAGATAACCAACAGAATCCCAAAAGCCATCTATAAGCTGCACCAACACCACTTATCAAGTGCATCAAAATATCTTCAACAAAGATTTGTCTGTAAAACCCTTCCCGGTGACCAAAAGGCTTACTAGAACAAATGATAGCTCCCGAGTCATCAAATCTTGAACCAATTGATCATGATACACATCTGAATAGCATGAATGACAGATCCAAACCAATTCCACAAACCAAAGCATAACAGAGCATACTGGATCAATATCATAATCCAGCCGCTCTACAGGAACCTACCGGAAACTGGTAAACAACCAAAATAGCCGATGTTGCCATCAATGACAAAACATCAATGCAACACATAATCAATTCCTCCAATTTCCAATAGATACTAGTTCTCAAACCCTAGCTGTTTATACAATAGTCAATTACAAACATGACTTTCGGTTCTCCAAATATGATTTTGTTCAAGTCATAGACTCCTTATGATGTCATAAGAACACATTCCAAACCACAACACCTGACTTAACATGGATCACTACTGCAACCATCTCCTTCTTTGTTCCTGCTTACTGGTTCATTGTAACTTGGTAGTTTTTCTTTCCAACTCAATCCAATTCAATCCATTATTGGTTAGACTTAACCAGTAGACTTAGATGGCATACCAAGCATAAACAAACATGGACAAATATGGTTGCCATAAATGACAACATAAATAATTGATCATCAAGCATCATATCATAATTATATGATCATCAACAGTCCATCAATATATCATCACCAGTAGTCCTTTACTGGTACACCATCATCTCCACCAGTTATGCCAACATGCCAACAATCACACTTATTCATCTATATTGATGCAGAATAACAATGAAGGTATTGAATCACCAATTTCTTTTATGAGTTACCCTTTGAAAACTCATGAGTCAAAATTCTCTACAATGGAGAATCATGCCTTTATAGTAGTAAAAGCGGTAAAACATTTCAGATTCTACATTCTCAATTCTCATGTTATTTCTCTTGTTCCTGATACTATTGTCAAGTCTATTCTAACACAATAGGAATTTGGAACCAAAAGAGGCAACTGGGTTGAAAAACTTCAAGAATATGACATGGATATAAAGCCTACTAAGTTGGTTCCTAGTAAAGGCTTATGTCAGTTAATTGTTGATAATAAGTCTAATGAAGAAATAGTGCTTGAGAATGAAGGCATGAGCATAGATCTTCTGAAAGTTTTGTTCGTCAGCACCATGGATGAGTGGTATTCTGATTTAGCATACTTCCTTATGTATGGTGAGTGTCCTTCACATTTTTCACGCAATGAAAATTGTACTTTGAAGCTAAAAGCAGTAAAATTTGTCCTTTGGGACAATGGTTTGTATAAGAAAGGCATAGATAGCAATTTCTTATGTTGTGTTGATAAGGAACAAAAAGTTAGACTTCTTGAAGCATTTCATGATCTGGCTTGTGGAGGGCATTTTTCAGCTCCGATCATGGCACATAAAATTTTGCATGCATGATACTACTAGCCAACCTTATTTAAGGATGCATATAGCTGGTTCCACAAATGTGAGCAATGCCAGCAATTTTTTGGTAAGCCTAAGATGTTTTCTTTACCTCTTTGGCTAGTAGTAATTGAAGAGCCTTTTTATTAGTGGGGGCTAGAATTTGTTGGACTAGTGAATCCATCATCCAATGTAGGTCATATGTACATACTCACTGCAACAGATTACTTCACCAAATTGGTGGAGGTAATTCCCACTAAGCGAGCTACTTCAGTAGTGGTTTGTCTATTTTTGAAAGAAAACATTGTTTCAAGGTTTGGTGTTCATCGTAAGATAGTTACTGATAATGCTTCTTTCTTTTCATATTATGAGATCATTGAATTTTGTTTTGATCATGGTATTACCCTTTCACATTCATTTGATTATTATCCGCAAAGAAATGGTCAAGTTGAATCAAGCAACAAGAACTTGGTTACCATTATCAAGAAGCTTGTTGATAAGAAACAAAGGACTTGGCACAAAGCTCTTTTTGATGCACTTTGGGTGGATCGTATCACACCCAAGAGGGAAATAAACATGTCTCCTTTCCAACTTTTGTATGGGAAGAATGTCAAAATTCTTATCACATTGGAACTTCCATCTTTGAAGCTTGCCAAGGCTATTGAAGATGAGATCTACCAAAGTTTGCTTGATAAGCGGATCATGTTTCTTTCTCAGTTGGAAGAAGCAAGGGTTGAGGTGGTAGATCATATTTCTGCTCATCAAAGTTAGGTAAAGGTTTTATTTCACAAGAAGACAACATCTCATGAGTCTACAAAGGGTGACAAAAGGCAAACCCTAGTGTGGGATTATTACTCTCAGTTGATAATCATCAATTGGAGAAGTCATTTATGAAGGGTTAATGATGCTTCCTTTGCTGTATGGAAGTGATTATTTGATAAATAATTGCGGAAAAAGATACTTTCGGATGCAACATATAATAGTTTGTGAGTATGGATGTGTTTTCTTTCAATTTCCTACATTCACATACATCCATGTAGATTGTTTCACTGGTGAAACTTTTATACTTCCAAGGAATCCATCTGATAAAATCATTGTAATGGAGTTGTGTCGTCAGTTAGTATATGCACATGAGAGACAATATTTCTCACATAAGACTGGTCTCAAGTCCTCTCAGTCCATTGGTAGATATTTAGTGACTACTACCCTTAAAGACAAGAACATGGAAGAGGAAATGCAATGGGTTACAATGAGAAGGTTCAAAGCCCGCAATAACTTTGATTTCCGTATAATGAAGAATAAAATTCATAGGAATTATGTACATGTGCACCGATTAGAAGATGTCTAGGTGGATTGTAGAGATGAGGAAGATGTGAGGAGACTTAATTTCAGTCATCTCACACTTGAGTAGATTGAAAATCTGAATTTGGCTAAGATTTGAGATACATGGGAAGATACTATTGATGATATTGTGGATCCCATCTATTTCGAGAACAATATTGGTAATACTCCTCTTCCTCTTATTTAGTGGTCACAGAAACAAAATAAATCTATTTCTATGAGATTTGCTCCCATCATGACAAATACCAATCCATGGCTATTGAAGAAAGGTATAAGAATGAAGCAACTCTTAGTGATTTTTGGTGACGAGGAGGACAATGAAGGTCATGTGGGCAAGAATTCAAAAATGAGAACCAAGAATAAATAGGACTTATAGGAGCCACCACCAATTTCATCTCCCAAGTCAAAAGGGAAATGCCCAAAATACAAGATTACTATTAAAGGGCCAAAGAATGGAGAATCTTCTCAAGCTGCACATGAAGATGTTTCCAAGGATTCAACATTAAGAGAATCAAGAAAAGATCAAGAAGAGGGGGAAATATCACTTGAAGAAGAGATGCACGATGTGGGGGAATCAATTCCACCGTTAATTTTTACCACATCAGCAACAACATAGGTTCTCGCTTCAACTCAAGTAACCATTCATTCTATTGAGTTTGAATCAGAAGAGGAAGATGAAGAAAGAGACTATGAAGGATTGGACATTCTTGGGTCTGTTGGTTCCCAAAATCACAGATTGGAAAACTTAAGGGTTGCCAAATCCTCAAGCAGTCCAATCAACCTTGGCCAACGAATAGGGATAATCAAAGACTAAATCCCTCTGCACTTTAGGCTCCACTGAACCTAGGTGGGTATACCTCCCCCTCTCAAGCACAACAAGAGTTATTTTAAGTGGATTTAAACTTTGCTAAGACAACTCTTTGCAAGAATGGCAATAATTTCCTACTACTGCCGAGTGCTTTTATTTGAATGCATTTGAAATTGAAAACTAAATGTAAAAATAATTGTGTATAAAGAATGTTGTATTTTGGAAATAAAATGCTTTCAGGACATACAAGAAATATGCAATAGATTATTTCAAAAGGCTTTAGAAGAATGTTTCTCTCTCAAGGACCTTATGCGTATCAAATCAGAATCTCAGAGAATGAATAACAGACCAGTGCCTCTATCCAAGAATATATATGATACTTTGTGGACAAATAACTTTATCAACTCAGGAGATAATGTTAATCATCACTATAAAGGTTCAATATGTGTCACATAAACAATAAGAACCCAATCTCACATTTAATGTAACAACATGTGATTCACATTATAGCAAATCCTTAAACATATTTATCAAGAGGACAAAGAATATTTCATCAACACAAAAGTATACACTATATTTGAAGTAGAAACAACGAACCTTGTATATTAATCTCTGATAAATGACAACACACAAAAGCTACACTTGGAGATACTTCATTACAATTTGCTTGCACAAAATGATACTTCTTCTTCCTATAGACTTCCCTAATACAAATGACTTTCAATCCTTACAACAACATGATGTTCTATCAAAATCTCCCTCCTCCCAAACAAAATTACTCCCTATAAGTATGTCCATGAAAAGGCATATATGAAAGGACACACCCTTTCACACACAGGAGGGAGTTACAAACAGTTGCCCTCCAAAGGACACACCCTTTAGTTTAATAAATGATTACAAATAAGAACCTGTTACACCTAATTTCAAACTCGTCAGATTTTAATTTTTTGTGTTAATGAGGGTCAGAACAAGAACTCCCAAATCAATCACGCACCACCTTGATCAAGTTAGTGTTGACCCTTTCGGCCTTGTTGTCAAAATTGTCTAAATAACAAATTAGACGCCTTGGTCAAGTTTTTTTTTAAAAAAAATTGCTTTCATGGTGAAACCATTATAGTTTTTAGTGCCAGTTGCAATTGTCATCAACAGTCAAAATTACCATCGACAAGTTTGTGTTAGCAATAAAGTAGCCAAAACACAAGTTAGTTATTATAACTGACTTAGGAACATTAAAAATATGCAATAAAATCGATTTGAAGGTCTCAAATGAAAGAAGGTCGATGTTGTGTCTAAGAAACATAAGTCATCAAAAGGGGAACATTTTGTTGTATTTTATATCTTTATCTGCAATTCTAATATCATCGGCTAGTTGTTTCAGTTTCCAAAAGAAGCCGAGGAAGTAGTTAGTTATTATAACTACCTTTTGATAACTAACAATCAACGTGATATGCAACTGCTCGACATAGTGTTTTAAAGAGATGCCATCTTAAGGTGTGAGGCGAAATGATCGCAGGGAATAAGAGTTTGTATCTTGGACACAGAGTAAGAGGCAGCTGAACCTTATGACATTGCTGCTACCGTATCATCTAATGTTGATCATGAACGAGTTTTTCCAGGTTACCTAGTGACAGCGCACCAGAATTGTTTGATAGCTGCCTCAAAAGAGATGTCGTCTCATGCATTAAATGAAATATATTTGTTGAAAAAGGTTCTAGAAAATTTCAAGTAAACCGTGCAAATATTCTCGCTGTCTATACAGAATGGGTGCTCTCGAATAGGTGTAAAGCTAAAAACTATGATCTTGACCACCATCCTTCTTGCCTGCGTAAAACGTAAACTTCAAGAACAGAGTATGGAGATACATTAAGGCATGTAAATATTTGACCAGGTATCTCACAAAGATATCATCTCACCGAAGGTAATAATTGTAGGGATCGTTAAAAATGGAGATGTTGAGAAAGCTTTCGAAATTTCCAAACACATGCAATTCACAGTTGCAACTGCTTTCATAGACATGTATTCAAAATGTGGAATCATATATATGCAGTAAAAGTGATTGGTCAAGTTCCTCAAAGGGATGTACTGGACTGGAATTCATTAGCCAAAGATGTCTGAAGATGTACTGATAATGCCAAATGTACAAAAGGATAATTGTTGATGCGATTTGTGAAATAATTCCCCCTTACATCGCTGCAGATCTCAAATATTTGAAGGGTGGCCAAAGAATCTGTCAGGAGATGATCGGCAAAATCAATCAACCACCCACAAAATAAAATAAAATCAAGATTAGCTTCAAATACAAGCATCTTGGTAGTTTACGAAACATCTAGAATGGGCTGTAACGAACCATGATGAGGCACAAGATCTCTTGGGGAAGAGATTAGAAACAAAAAGTTTTTCTTGCAATTGATAATGTCTACACCAATGAATCATCCACACATAGTACTTGAATGTTCCTACATCTTGGACTTAGCAACGATAGCTTAGTTTTGGTCACTGCTTGCAGACATGAAGATATTTCAGAAGTGATTGGCTATGACATATTTGAGGAGTGCCATCATACACTTCTCCAAAATTCCCAACAAGAAAATGGATGCATGGGATATGGGATAGATTGGAATTTTAGTCAGAGGCAGCATGATTTTCACCCCTTGCAGGCACGATTTCAACATTTTTAGAAGGATTTAATCTCCTATTTGAAAGAATGATATACTATCTGAAGGGCACGATTTGCTAAAAAGTCATCTTCCGGTGTACTCAAACTCATCGATGGGCTTTGAAATGTGGTAGGGATGTCCATTAAAGCATGATTAAAATCGACATTTTTGTCAGATATTATAGTTGAAAAATACATACATATGTAGAAGCATGGAGACAACATGAAAAATGTTTGATAGCCGCTTCATAAGAGAGGTCGTCCCATGAAACATAGTGATTCTTGAAATTTGCAATGAGCGGATTTGTTGAGGCCTTCATATAGGATGTAGTGGTTGTAGGATATGCACAAATTCAATTTGTTGAAATAGCTTTACAAATTATCTAACAAATGCAATGGCCAGGGCATCATAAACAATGTGCCCGAGTTTTGAAGAATGTGTTCTTATGGTATAACTCATTACTCGGTTGTTCATCAAAGGAAAGCTTCAAAGTTGTTCTTTTCTTTAGAATAAGAGAAATCATTTCTTTGTGTCCTTAGATGGCTGGATGGTGAGATGGTTGCAAGCGCCAAGATGGAGCAGACGAAGATGGAAAGTACCTCAATATTACTCGCAACTTTGTTCTTCATCAAAGTTATAAAGTTTCAAATTGTCTTTTGAAAAAGTGACTTATGTCACTTATTGTAATTAAAGTTAGCCTTTTGAACTCAACTTTGTAAAAGTTAGGTAAATCCTAACTTATCTTCACTTAGGTAGTTATTTTAAGTGGTAACTAGGGTAGTTATCTTAAGTTGTTACCTAAGGTAGTTTCAAAACGGTTATAAGTAGCTATGAGGTAGTTATTTAGAAAGCCTATAAATACAAGGCCAATTCATTTGTAAGGGGAGGGAGATAGAGAGAGACTCTTACAGAGGGGAGATGCTAGAGATCTTTTGATTTTCACATTTTATGCACAAATCTTTTGGACTTGTATATTTTCAAAAGAATAACAAAGAATGCATTCGATTCGTATGTATTGGATGTGTTATGCATTATGATTATCTCTTTCTCATATGTTAAATTGATAATCCTTTTGTGTATTGGTGGAAGCCATTGATTCTTTATTCCAAATTCATGTAATTGATGAATCACATCATTTCTTAGTATCTGGAATTGTATGTGTTAGTACAACTTATTTCTTCGTATGTTGAGGTTTGTTGTTCTTTCTTTCATCAACATTGCATAGTCAAAACATATCTTGTGCTTAAATCCCCTTGGTATCTGTCAACATTTGTGAATCTCAAATAGTATTCGTATGTCTATTGCTGGGGTTTCTATTATTTATTTTCTTTAGTTTAGTGTTTGCCTTCCCTTTTGTACTTTCAGGTCAAAGTACACAAAAATCCTAAATACCCCCATCATACGAGGGAGTTGCCCCTCTCAAACGCAGAGGAAGATTGTGGCTACACCACGATTTCTCCAACTGTTGGAACGTTTGTCGCTGCCTTTTGGGCGAACAGGGTCAATTTTGAAGGTGAATTCACAGTGACAAATCTATTTACCAACAGAACCCTAAATACATACTAAATAAAAACTTTAATAATACTCTTTTTAATCTTTCACTTTGATAAAATTCCATTTCCGTTTATGCATTCTTTGATATTCCTCGTCATCAAGCTTTGATGAAATATCTTGCACATAAATTAAACCAATCAATTTCATTGATAAATCATATATTACTCTTGACTAGGTTTTGCTTTTGAAGTATTAATGATCTTTATTCCCTCATAAAACTCAAAGCACTTTACACTTGTAAATATTTATTCATAATAATATAATAATTTACCCTAATATAGACATTTGATTTTATGACCTAGGGCAAATAATAAGCATATGCAATATAAGTCCATTTTAATACACAACTGTTTTCATCATTTTACTCAAGGTAAAAAAAAACTCTTCAAAATAAAACACATTTTCTCTTTTGGTCCAAATATAATATTTTGATCTTTAAATGCATCATCCATATAATAAAACATAATACTTTCCCCAATATGTATTCAATTTAATGATTTATGGGTAAAAATATTAATGTAGAAATAATGATAAATAATACCTCAAAATAATACTAATTATGTAATACAATTTCCCTTTTGGCAAAACATATATATCTTTATAATTCCTCAAAAGAAATTAAAATATTATCGTAATTATGTCAAATGCTATAAATGATATTTACTTTCCATAATGTTATTGCAAGTAAATAAAGATTGTTAGTGAGAAATACTCCCTCCTCAATATGTGCTTTTAGGAATAAATGTAAACTTTCATATGTGACCATCTTGCACACTAAATAATGTAATCAGTTTATTGATTTATCAAAAACTCATATTGCTAGGGATATTTAATAATTTGCTCCTAAAAATTCTAGGGCAAATGTTTACGTAAATAATAATCTCTAATATTCACATGATTTTCAAATTTACTTTTCAAAAGTAACATTAACCATATAAATTTCTCTTTGGAAATAATCACTTTGGATAAATATTCCATCTTTGCAATAATATATTTTCACTTTTCAATTTGATTAGGAAAACATATCATCATAAAGTGAATCAAACTCTTTATAATTTACTCTAATGTATATTCAAATGATAACATAATGTAAAAAGGTGATAAAAGAGTATACTTCCATTTTGTATACCATAAGAATACATTTTTCACTTAATAGGGCAACTTCGATTCCCTTGGAAGTAGTTTATAATGTGGGATGTACACTTGCAAGAAACCAATCAAACCATTATTATATGATATAACCATATCACCCCTTAATTACTAAATATCACCAAGAAGATATATTGCCAAATGATTAACTTTACCCTAATAAATAATTCAATAAATAATTCAATTTATTGATTTATGGTATCAATATTTATGAAAAAATGATAAGAAATATCAATAGGTACTTCTACCTCAAAGCATCTATGTAATTTCCCTTTGACAAGATATATTCATTTATAATTATTCAAAAGGTAACTAAAAATGAATATGATTCTTACCAAAGTAATTTTGCAAGAAATAAAATCATTGTGTTTTAAGAGATGATAAATAAAACATTATATCCAACTTAGGGTAAAATATTCACATTAGGGATAAAATTTAAAATCTTTAAAACATAATCCCCATGTAAAAGAGTTTTCCCTAAAAGAAATAAATTTACATCATATATGGTAAACTTTTGAGGCAAAACTATTTCAAATGCTTCATCAAATAATAAAATAAACCTTCAAGGGAAATAGAATAATTTCTTCAAAATGCAATTATGTTGGTGAATAATATGGAGAAATAATTACTTAGAAATCTTTAAAAGTAAAAATGATGTTTGATAATATTTTGAAGAAATAAAATCATTTTTACCTTTAATCATCAAATTAAAAACCAATTATCGAAACAATATACTTACCTCCTAATCTTTCATCGGGGTAGCTTACTCTATCGGGGTAGCATGTTTTTAATTATGCCGATCCTCGATGACTTATTTTTCTAGAATCATAAAACCATTAATAAAAATAATTTACCCTAAGAAATGTATTTTACCAAAACTCAACCTTTAGGGCAAAGCTATTTTTATTGCAATAAAACCCTCACAAAATTCTCCTAATATTTAGGAGATTTTCAAGAATGACCTATAAAATGGAAATCACCTAAAATAAATAAAATTTCAAAATCAAGAAGTCCCTATAATAATGCCTTTGGAGAAAAATCATAATTACTTTACCTTATGAGATAAAAAACCTTTTACCTCCCTTAAAATACTTTAAATCTTTTATTTAAAAGATTCAAAGTATGCTCTTCATAATGTGCCCTTAAATCATTTATTTAAATGATTTAAATATATGTGTAAATTAGAGTATTTATATATTGCTTTTGAAAATAAACTGTTTATTTCTTTCAACTGACTACATAGTGTTTGATCATTTCATTTGATCAAACACAAAATCTTTTATTTCCTGTACATCACATGAACTCAAAGTTTGTGTTAGTTTTTAAAACATCATATAGTTTCATAACACAAATAATTTATATGTTATAATATTAATTGGAGGATAAAAAATAATATTTTTAAACTTAACCACTCTCCAATTAATATAATTAAGACTGATTGTAAAAATAAAAATACTATGATGGAATTCAATCAGTGTAATGTCCTTGTAGGAGAAAACTCCTCAATGTCTAGATAACATGATTTTGAGAAAAAATTAACATTGCACATAGTAAATTGCATTTGGATTTATTCAAAAGACAGTGAATATTAAAATTGAAATACTTGAATATAAACAAATTTAAAAGGCATCATACTTTTAGACAAAAGAATTAGGGCTTGAGAGTGCGCACCTCGAGATTCAAATTTGTACAATACATACTTACGTCAAGTTTTGATTGCATAATAGGTTCCCGAGGGCTAATCATAGGCGATACACACAATCGCATGGAAAAATATGCCTTTTGACTAAATATGGAACTCTAAAATTTGAAAATTTGAGGGTTCCAACAGGGTCACAAGGAGAAGATGATCAAGAATTTGTGACATTGTCAAGCGTTCCTAGTTTTGATGAAGTACCTACGTCTATGATTGAATCTTCAATCTTAAACTTTACAGAAGCAATGGCGCAAGTTTCTCAAAAACAAAAAATAGTAACACTTCCTTTAGTCATTGTTACTGTATAAGCTCCACCACTTATTTCAACTGTCATTGCTACAGAAGCTCCACCACTGGTTTCCACCACTATTACGATAGAAGCTTCATATTAAGCCCTTAATGTTTCTATTACAACTGCCCTTGGACTAGTAATTCAAATTGATGCAACTACAAGTCAGATCCCGTCACAAGTGCCAGTAACTACACATGCCGGTACCACAAATCCAACAAAAAAATCAGATCTTCCTCCATGGTTGGATATTGTGGCACCTAAGAGAAATAAATAGGTAATCTTGCTAGATGATGTTGATTTTGATCAATTAGGTCCTGTGAAATAGAAATACGCCAAGAAGCCCAACACTATTTCTAGAGTCTTGGTTGATCCAATGAGCAAAATAAAATATATTGAAGTCTTGGTGCCACCCTTAGACAAAAACAAAGATCATATTTAACCGACATAATATACTATGAAAACTGTTGAACTTGGGGTAGAAATGCATGAGAGCGTTAAGCAAGACTCTCAAAATTCCTTGAATTCTCTCATGCACAGACTTGATGAAGAAAGGGCTGAGAAGATAGAATGGAAGCAAAAATGTGAACAACTGACTGGCATACTTCTTAAAGTTACATAATCATCACAAGAAGTGGAGCCCATAGTATCTTCTATAGATGAAGTAGCACTTAAGAAAGCACAAGAAGTGGACGTCAAGGGAAGGGTGGTGGAGGAATGGATTGATCACTTGAAATCAAAAGAATCACATCTTCTTAATTTTGGGGTCAAACTCTTGTTACATTTTGAAAGTGCACAAGTGTAGGTGCAGGAAGTACAATCATTATTATCCTAGGAGGTAGAAGACTTAGAAAAATATCTAGCACCATGGGATAAAATGAGAGAACACAGGGTAGATATCCTTGTTGAGAATAATGTGGTATTGACTTGAGGTGGGTATATATAAACTCGAGCAATGCTAGCACATAAAACTAAATTAACAAAGGTACTAGTCAAGGATTTGGATCAAGACATAAAAGCATGTGCCGATAGAGTTGCTGATATTTCATCAAGAATAGTCAAGTTACCTTGCCAGTTATATGATACAGATCACAAGGTTTTATCTAGTGATACTATTAAAAAGGAATTCCTTTCCATGATAATCTAGTTAGTCGATGATGAATTTTCTTTGTCATCATTTGACAAGTTAATTGAAATCCAAGTTAACTTGGATGACTTTGCATCCATACTGAAGAAAGCTAAAAGTGTGTATGTAAAAGCTAGAGATTCAATTTCTCATGTTCATGCCATCTCTAGTTCAACAACAATGCCAAATAAATACGAGATGCAATCTATGCTAGCTAGATTTGAAGAATTCCAGAAGATCAATGAGGGGGGAGAATAAAAAATAAAATGTCATCGACACTAAGTAGAATTCATGTAGTTGCATCTTTTCTTACTGCAAATTTTCTTGTAGTCGCATTTTTATTTTATGCAGTAGTTGTAGTCAAGTGGGACTCTACAGTTGAATTAGTCAATTGTGCCCACATTTTTCTCAACTCCTTTCCTATAAAAGGAGGAACCTCATTTGTAAATATTTATCTTTTATATGCTTAGCAAAACTCTGCCAAATTTTTGCCTCAAGTTAGACTTTGAGCTCTTTTGTTGTGAGAATTAATCAAGTAAATAAAGAAGACAATTCTCTTTGTTTCCAAACTTTGAGTTGGGAAAGAAATTGTGTATATGAGTGAATGTTCTTTCGTTCATTACTTATATATGTTATTTAATTCCTTGGTGGTATTGGTGTTTAGTTTATTCTATTAAAGGAGCACTCTAATTGTGATTGTAGACTTTGAGCAATCCTTCATATTTAAATTTTTTCATTGTGATATAGTGATTAAGCGGGACACTTTGTACTACTGTTGATTACCTTTCGTTAATGAAAGTTTTGCCTATAGCTTGAAGACTTTGAGTTGCAAGTTATAATAGTTGTTAGATTGGAAATTGGATTTTACTCACATAAGAATTTGTGCTTATGTTGATTTAGGGATATATTTTAATCATTGTAGGCAAGTGTAGTTAGTTTGTTAGTTTGTAAGAAGTTTTATCAAGTGAAGGGATATATGTTAATTCTGAGAAAATAGAATTATACACCTTGATCTTACCCCCTTGAATTTACTTTCAAGTTGTTGAAATACCAAAATTCTACCAAGGAACCTCCCCTTGATGAGAGGAGAGACTTTGTTTCAACATAGCTGTGTGTGAAAAATATATTTTGTCATTTGTACGCTGGTGACAAAATATTCACCCAACAAGTTGAATAATTTATTTAAATTATTCAATTATCTAATTATGTCTTCAAAATTAAATAAATATCTTGATTTATTTAATTTTCCTAATTATCTTCTCATATGAGAATAATATCTTCTTTTTCAAAATTTTAATTGAAAATATCCTCCTAATTTTTTAAAATGGCAAATTATATCTTGGGATTTATCTTTGATTTTCAAAATTCTTGATTTTTGGAAATATCTCATTATTTTTCAATTTTTAATTCTTAACTATGGTATGCATCCTTGAAAAATATTCTTTTTGCTTTTGCTTCACTTTTTCCTCCATCTCCTTCATGCTTCCTCGAATGGAAGCTCTGACATGCATTCAATTTGGTTCGTCCACCTGATAAAAAATATTTTTCGATCTCGCTCGTCCATCGAATCTCTGGTTTCTATAAATTGGAGCTCCTCTTTCCATCAAATCATCTAAATTTAATGCATTGTTATTCTATCTAATTTTTTAGCACTCATATCCATTTGTCTAGTAAATCATCTAGCTTACATAAGGTAATTTTGTTGAATTTAATCACTAGCATTTAGTAACTAGCAATCATTTTAACCACACATTCCTAGTAAATCTTAAACATCATCCCTTTTCTTTCATTTGTTTCATGCACTTGACATAATGAGAGTGACATATCATCATTAGAGATGAAAGGAAGAGAAGTGAAGTTTAACTGAAGAAGCACAAGCAGGTGGTTTGCATTTGTTTTCATGTTTTGATTCAATTATTTTGTTGGTAAGATTAGGAAAGTTAACATGTAATTCAATTTTTTTCATAGCTTAAATTCAATTGCATGTGTTTTTATTTTCAATTTGATTAACCCCTTTTCCTAGGTCTACATCTGGTGAACCTGATATGAACATGCATCTGATTTAATGCTTTTTATGTGATTTGTGAGCAATTACAGGTTCTAGAAGGTTAAAATTTCTTGGTTTCCATGCCTAACACTAATCCTATTTAGGTGGTACCCAGTCCTATGCAAGTGGTTAAGAATTTGTGCAGTTGGTTAATGTGTTGCGTAGTTAGTTAATGTGTTGTGTAGTTGGTCAATGTGTTGCACAATTGGCTAATTTGTTGCACAGTTGGTAATTAGGGTTGTTCATCAGCTAATTTCTTCTTATATGCAATCTTGTGCTAATTGTGTTTTTCATTCATAGGGTTTGGATTGATCTAATAAGTTGATTTGCAGATTTTGGAAGGATAGACATTCATATTGTAGGGCTTAATGGAGTAGAAGTTTAAAATTTGAACAAACAAATTTCATATAGGACCTAATTAGACATTGGATTAATCCTTTCAATTCATGTCACAAATTTCACTAGGACCTAGTTAGACATTGGATTAATCCTTTCAATTCATCTTACAAATTTAATCGAGGACCTATTTATACATTGGATTAATCCTTTCAATTCATGTTACAAATTTCATCTAGGACCTAATTAGGAATTGGATCAATCTTTCATTTCATGCTACAAATTTCACTTAGATCCTAATTAGTCATTGGATTAACCTTTCAATTCATGTTACAAATCGCACTTAGATCCTAATTAGGTGGTAAATGAACTTTTCAATTCATGCAACAATCTCATTTAGACTTAATTAGGAAGTTATTGAATCTCTCTACTTTTCATTGCAATCATCCATAGCTTAGAGGGTTTTAATTGGAGTCATGATTTAATATGGTTCTTCCTAGTACTAATGTTACCCCCTTGCTTCAACCCAACCTAGTATATGATAACTCCCAAGAGGACATCATCACAGGGTTAAACAACCTAGCTTGGGAAGCCAAAACTAGCTACGCTTAGTATATGAGTACTATCTTTGTCATAGAAAAGGAAGAAGTCATAATCAAACATCTTGAGAAAACCTTGAAGAAATAAATTGAACAAAAGAGAGAACATAAATAAAGGGAAGAAGAAATGATTCAAGCTCCACCTCCTCTTGAACCTCATTAGAGACCTTGTCTTTGTAGTCCTAAGTGTCTTACATCCTTAGCTTAGAAAGTGTCATGCATCTTTGAAAATGAACTTAAAAATAAAATGTCTCGTAGAGTGAAGTTTAGGATTTCAAGAAATTGTAGGAGAGTAGAACGTAAGAGATTGACCAAGAACTTTCGAAGAATCCAACTAATTGAGGAACTATTCACCGATCCCGACATATCCATCGCTGTTATCTTGTATGAAACCCGTGTCTTTGCTTATATGAAGAAGTGTCACATGTATCTAGTTCCATCTACCTAGAATATTTGGAAAAATTCAATGAATTGATATGGTTCTCTCCGATGAAGAAGAAACAAAAGAACCCGCACTACAACCTAATTTACAGTTTCATGATAAGAAAGAAGATGTAATTTTTTAATTGCATGTTTTATCTTGGAGAACACATACTACTTGGGTCAAATTTCAACAAATCACCACCAACTTGAACAAAGAAGAAGAGAAATAATGACGCATTGAAGAAAACTTTCAAAGAGAATGCAAACAAGAACAAAGGAGGCTTGAACAACAACGCGAACAATGACAAAATCAGATAAATCTTGTACCTCTGTAATATAATTTTAACTCTTTTTCAGTCATTCTCTATCTTTTTATGATTAATTTAGGCTTCTTATCTTATCAATTTGTTAAATTGAAGCTTTGGTTATCTCTTGTGTAGTTGTTTAAGAAGTTGCACAGTTGGTTAAGAAGTTGCGCAGTTGGTTAAGAAGTTGCGCAGTTGGTCAATGTGTTGCATAGTTGGTCAAGAAATTGCACTGTTGGTCAATTTCTTGAGTATTTGGTCATACTTTCTTAGCAGTTGGTGCTTTGTCCTGCATAGTTGGTAGGTATACTTGCATTTCTGAATTGTTTCTCTCAATCAATTTGATAGAGTTTTCATTTTAGTTTCTTAGGTTACTAATCAGTTTTTGCTAGCATTGTGGCATCCGTG
The DNA here is from genome assembly GCF_030272615.1 of Cryptomeria japonica. Lineage (NCBI taxonomy): Eukaryota > Viridiplantae > Streptophyta > Pinopsida > Cupressales > Cupressaceae > Cryptomeria > Cryptomeria japonica. Next base: position 629,838,352 of record NC_081405.1, on the reverse strand, counting down.
GGATGAATATTGAAGATATTCAAACTACTAATCTATTTTATGCAGGATGATTGTTGAAGATTATAAACTCAAACAAACTATGTAGATTATCTTTTGATAGCATAACTCACATTTCAATTTGCTTAATGGAATGGACATGGATTTCCTTCTAATTAGATTAGCTCACAATTGCTATCTCTAAAGGGAATTGTAGACACCTAAAATTGTCCTCTTATAATTAAATAAATATTTTATTTATTTAATAATTTTATCCTAAGCCTTCTATTAATTAAATAATTATTTATTTAATTAATTAATTCATTTATCCTCTTCTAGCCTTTTCCCTATTTAAATAAATATTTTTATTTATTTAAATCATCTTTTACCTAAATTAAATAAATATTTTATTTATTTAATTGGTCCCACTTCCTCTATTAATTAAATGTATCTTTACTTATTTAATTAATTCATTAACTTTTTCCCTCCATGACACATGTCATTTATCTCTTAATTTTCCTCTACCTACCCCTTTCATATTTTATTATTTTTTCTACCTACCCTTTAATCCTAGCCAACCGTTTATCTTTTCACGTCTTCATCTTACTCCATTTTCTAAGGTGTTCTCTATTTAAGAGGATTCTCTCATCCTTTCAATCCTAATAATCTATTCAGCTAATGACATATACAATCTAGCCTTCAAGCAATCAAGTGACTTCACAACCACAATCCATTCTTTGTTGATCTCAAATGCACATACAAAATCTAAGAGCAAATATATCAAACACGATCAATGGAGATAGGAGACAATAGAGATCAAACTCTACTTGGCATGTGGATCATATTATTGTGTTATTTGTTGATTTGCATGTTCTTAGGTTTCTTCATTGGTGTATGGTGAATGCTTTATTGTAGAACTAGGGTTTTGTTGTGGTTGGATGTTTTGTGGTTTTACAAAAGTTTATCATCGTCATTTTTTACCTTATACAATAATGAATCTCTATTTTATGTGATTGGAATGCTTGTGCATATGTGAGTGGACCTACTACTAACACATAGTATCCTCTCCCTTGGCTTTCGTGGTCATAGTTGCAAGAGAAAAGTGTTAGCGACGCATAGATTTTTTATTTTTATTAGAAGGCCTACCTTTCGAGAAGCCATTAGGGACAATGAGAGGGAAGGACCCAAGTGGTACTTCATCAACTCTTTATATAAATTAAATAGTTAGGTGAAAGTTGTAACTACTTGGTGATGTGTATCTACACCAACGGTTCCTTCGGGATAGGCTCTTAAGTGAGTCACCACCACATGGGTAGACACCAGGTTCTACTAAAGTTCCCCTACTATGAACCATGGTTTTAGTAGAAAAAAAACCTTCTATTTGCTGGTGTAGGAGGTCGGACCTTTGAAGCCATCCCATATACTCACAATTCAAAGTTGAGACAACAAATTTCTTGAGATCTCTAGGTCTTTAGAAATTCAAAGATCAGTATGCTCGAGAAGTGAGTATCGTGGAAGGGGGAGTGAGTGCTACCAAGATTCTAAGTTATCTTCTCTGAATAAGTGCAGCTCGGATTTATCCAAAATGAGAACTTAGGAATTATTGTCTCTGCCAACCTAGGATTTGTATCTAAATGTGCTCTTATATTTTTGGTTCAAAAATTCAAATAACCATTTTGTATTATGTGATTGTTGATCTCTCCCAAAACAAAGTTAAACATCTTCAAAGGTCTGAAATTCGTCCAAGAAATTTTAAACATTATCACTCGAACAAAGAAACTTGTCCAATTGATCAAACTCGAACATTGCAACCTTTCAAAACTGTCTCAAACATCAAACAAGCTTGTTTCAACCAACATATAGATCTCATTTTAGGCCTGCATAATAGCATATCCATTCCCCTAAAAAACATAGATTTTGCATAAGCCATAGTTTCTTTCATAAGTTATAAATTAGCCTAAGTCTTAGGACAAATCCCTTCTATCTTTTCACAATAGATTTCATAAATCTTAGATCCATTTTACTCATCTTTCCCTATCTGGCTTGCATAAATCTTCTTAGATTTTAGCTTCACTTTCGTCTCCCACGCATAAAGTCTTTAGTTTCATTTTCATCTCCCCAAAATTCATTCCAAATAGTTTGCATTTGCATAATATTTGAAAATCCATAAGTTTCATAGTATCCTAGACATATCTTTCCTTCATTTTAGTATCATCTTTGCATCCATCCCACATCATTACCTTAGATTAGTCTTGCATAATCATAGGTTTACCTCTTGGTATAATCATAGATCCCCTTGTTCTCCTTGTATCAAATAGAATTTTGTATTTAGATCCCAATGTCAAAAACCTTGGAATCCAAGAATAAAAACAACAAAAACATAGGTTCATTATTTCAGTATATCATTCCTTTCCTCAAAATCTCAAAAACACAAAAACTAGGCCATATCACTCCTGTAGCTAGGAAATGTGGAAATCATCAAAGCAATATGAAAATTAGCCTAGTTCAATCACGAAAACTCAATTGCAATGACCAATCCTAACACTCAATAAAGACATGAAAACAAGACATCAATTCAAACGCAAACCATTGCAAACTTGAATGTCTCCTTCATGTGGCTCCATTGTCCTTCTTTCTCCTTCAAATAGCTTTGTTTGTGGATCTCACCTACTAGTGCATAAGCATGATGTGAAAGCAAGTAGACAAGATAGTAGCGCAAGAATACTCGAAGCGTGATTGATTCGACCAGGGATTAGGGATTAGGGCCCTTGATTGAAGAAATTCATCCAATTTATAGACAAATTGGAGAAATGACAAGATTAGCATGAATTTGATTCGAATGGAAATTATGACAAAATTATGACAAATTTGCACTTTCTATGCAAGATTGATTGATTGATAATTTTGACAAAATTATGACAAATTTCTATGTCAAAATTGATTGATTGTCAATTATGACAAATTATGACAACTTGAAATGTCATTCCCATGAAATTAGGAGAAAAATAGGAGAGAATTGAGAATTAGAAATTAGAAAATTGAAATTGATGAAAATTAGGAAATTAGGAATTAGGAGAAATTAGTAAATTAGGTGAAATTAAGTGAATTAATTAACAATTTTTCATTTATTAATTAATTCACAAAGAGGAAGGAATTAGTTAGCCAATTAAATAAACATTTAATTGTGACAAGAAGATTTAGGATAAATCAACTATTTAACCTAGACGAAGAAATGACAAACAGGGTTAAATGATTAAATCATGAAACCCTAGAAGATGAATTAGAAATGCAAGGATGACAATTAGGTCTTGACAAAGGATAATTGATATCGATTCGATTTGATCATGATTTCTGACTTGATAAAAGACCAATGTTGACAAACGATTTGATTGATAAATGTGCCAATTGACGAGGAACAATGACTAATTGATCCAAATTGACATGATTGAGAAGGACGATGATCGATGACAAATTGATCACAAAATGACAAGATTGAAAATGACAACGATCGATGACAAATCGATCGCAAAATGACGAGATTGAAAATTACAACGATCGATGACAAAATAGATTGCAAAATGACAAGATTGAAAATGACCACGATCGATGACAAAATAGATTGCAAAATTACAAGATTGAAAATGACCACGATCGATGACAAATCGATCGCAAGATGACAAGATTGAAAATGACAATGATTGATGACAAATCAATCGCAAGATGACAAGATTGATAAGAGGACAAAACCCTAATTCCATCATCAATTAGGATTGAAGATGTCCAAAATATGACAAATGAGCACGCACATTGATGCGACAGGATAAGATCGAGCAAAATCATGATTCAAGATTGCTATTGACAAGACCTAATTCGAAAGTGAGACAAATGAAGAATGTAGAAGAAGGACTCGATGCTTGCAAATGATAAAGACCAAGTGTGTGACATAGAAGAAATGTTAATGCAACGCAAAAACCCTAAAATAAGGCAATGCGCAAATGTTAAAGTATGACTCCACAAGTGTTGACCATTTTTAGACGTCTACAACTCCATTTACATCCTAAAATTCCAAAATTCCAAAAAAATTAACTAGATCATAGTGCATATAGTTGAGACACAATTCCAAATCTCTAAGAGCCAATGCAACATAATAAAGGGGACACCTTTGAAATGATCACAATCATAGTCAATGCAATCAGGAAACATCATGCAACCTATCTTCAGTCTTGAAATAGGTCCAAACACACAACCTCAGTTTAACATAATGCAAGTAGGGATAGGTTTTTATTTTCCAACAATAAGACCACAAAAAGGAAACAATCCATTGACAACATTGATCAACTTACAGTCAATTCTAGATTTGGACCCATCGACCCAAGGCTATATGTAACTGAGACCCTTTCTAAGAATGGAACCTGTAGTCACATAAATCTGTCCATTTTAATTAAATGAATATTTGCTATTTATTTGATTAAAAACCCACTAGCCACCAGTTAATTAAATTAATATTTAATTAATTCACCTTCAAACATTCTCCTATTAATTAAATAAATTATTCAATTTATTTTAATTAATTCATTATACCAAATTCACAAATCAATTAAATGAATAAATCCTATTTATTCAATTTAATCCCCTTTCTTCTTTTAAATAAATTAAATAAAACATTTATTTAAAACATTTATCCGCCCCCCCCACTTGCATTTTCCTACAAATGCAACTTGCAAACACAAGTTGAAATAAATTAATTTTATTTTAATTAAAATCCTATTTTCCCTCACCCACCAAATCCACTTGCACTCCTAAACCCCCTTCTAGATTCTTCTAAACCCTTCCTAATTAACCTAATCCATCCCCTAATTATTGTCACATTCCTAAGCAACTTGGAGTCACTTCTCAAAGACTTCAAAGTCTTTGAAAAGAATTTAATGCTTTGTGTGTTCAACAAACTAACCTCTAAAGTCTTCTAAACCACTTATGGCTCTTACATGACCATTTATGGTTAACCCCTAACTCAAACCTCATATGACTCATGTGTCTCCTCAAGCATTTATTGCTTTGACCATGGTTATCCCTTTTACCTTTGCACAAGAGTTTATCCATTGGATAAAAGCTTTATTCTTTGAATAAAGAATTTATTCATTCAACCCAACCTTGACCTTAACTCCCAAGTTAACTATCAGGTCATGTCAAGCATTTAATGCTTATTCCCTCTCCTCTCAACCCCTCTCATATTGACACTTGTCATCCTTGGATTGGGTTGAAAGCCCTCACATGGATTTGATATCATTCAATCCTGACCCTTGTTGAGATTACTCAATCTCAGCCATCCATTGCTCCATTTTTCCTATAAATAGAGCCCATTTCTTCATAGCCATAATCCTAAAAACTTGTATGCATTTAATCTATAGTCAATTTTAGAGAAATTTTAGCATAAATCACTAATATATTGTCATTTTGGACTAAAATAAATCTTAGTTCATTTCATAATCTCTTATTTTAGCTTGTTTTTACACTTGCATAGCATAAGTTATAAACATTTTCAATCTTGAATCTCCATAAGCATCCATAGTGCAAAAAGCTACTGAGAGCTACACTAATTTGGAACTTGGAGAGGAGAGGAACAAAGGAGAAGGAGCTAAGAGCATGTTAAAAGATATTTGGAGATATCTTGTGGTATTTACTTTCATAGTTAAATCCTTTATCATGTTTTTAGTGTCTCTTTTGATATGCCTGCTTAGATTAGTTTTTGGTTGAATAACACTAACTTTGATCCTTGTTTCTTGTTGTTTTTGTGTGTTATATGACCATAGGTTATAGTCTAACCATTGTGTAATTTTTATAGCATCATTTGGTGAACCCGACGTGAATCTAACAATAAATTTTTGTTTAAAAACTAACTTTTTGACTATTTAGCTTGACACACAGGTCACTCTTTGGCACTTTTGATCGCGTTTTAGTGCTATTGTATTTACAATAGTGCTATTGTCTCAAATTTAGTGCTATTGCCTGTATATTAGCACTTTTGAGGCTTAAGTAGTGCATTTGTACATGTTTTAGCGCATCTATTTTTGTTGTTAAAATTTTGATTTTAGCACTTTTATCTTCATTTTAGCACGTTTGTGTTAAATAGCGCTTTTGTTTGCACACATAGTAGCACTATTGTAACAGAACATTGTAAAAAAGGCCATGTAACTGAGAAAATAAATTTTCTTAGGCTTGTAGAAGCCCACCATATGTTTGGATTTTCCTAACTATTCGTTTCTTGTGCCGGTTTAAACTAACTCCTTTTGTTGTTTAAAAGTTAAAATTTTTCATTTGGTGCTCTAAAATTGAACAACACAAAATTCATTTCTTGCAAGGTAGGATCAATTTTGTTTTGGTGCTCTAAAAATGAACAACACAAAATTCATTTCTTGCAAGCTAGGATCAATTTTGTTTTGGTGCTCTAAAACTCAACAACACAAATTTGCTTTCATTAAAAGTTAGGATACACTCTATTTTTGGTGCTTAAAACAAGACAAGACAAATTTCATTTTATTGCATCAAACTTAAGCAAAACTCACAATCAACACTTCAATTTTTGGTGTAAGTAAAAAGAACTATCAACTTGTCTCATTTTGCACAAACGATTTACTTCATGCATACGTGTTTCAATTTAAGTTGACCAGGATTTCAAATTCTAGTTTACTCAAACATATTGCCTTTGAAGTTAAAAAGAACATCATAGTTGTTGGAGCAACATCTCCAAATAGGTAGAAAATCATTGCAATGACAAGTGAAAAAAAACAAGTGAATTTCATGTTTGGCACACTTGTGCAAAAGAGTTGGTCGAGTGGTCCTACTTCTAACACACACTATCCTCTCCCTTGGCTCTTGTGGTCCTAGATGCAAGAGAAAAGTGTTAGTAACACTCAAGTTTTATATTTTTAAGAGAGGTCTGCCAAGGGATCGATCACTCTTGGGAATGACCTCACACTCCTTCGAGCCGCTATAGAAATTAGGTGAGAGCGAAAGTTGTAGCCTTGGGTATAGTTGTTCCTACAGTGTAACTTGTTGAAAGGACAAATGGGCCCCACCACAAGTTACAAGGCTCTTAAGTGAATCACTACAAAATGAACTTATGTCCAAAAACATTGAACATTACTAAACACCTTAAAATAGTAGCCCACCTGTTCTATTGATTGAGGATATTTGTGAGAAGTTCAGTGCAAGAGCATATATGGTTTTGCTCCCAAGATACTCACCATACATATTTCCTCGAGTAGAAACATAGCTTTTTGAAAAGTCACTTGTGGTTTGATGAAAGTGATGACTCCCCCATCATAGGGATCATCTATTTGTTATTCTCATGCAAGACCTAGTATATCACATCCTTACCTGCCACGACAGGATTCATAAGGTATGTAGTACCAAAGTTGAAGAAATATCAAGATGTGGGCTGAAATTATCACAACTAGCCATTTGACCTTAGGGATAAAAAGTGTTTGAAGTGTTTTTCATTTTAGTCAAGACTAAGTACAAATTGAGCCGACTTCAGGCTTTGGAAAAACACCTTAAAATACATCTAAAGGAAAGGGTCATAAAAAGTCCAAGGATTGGGTTAATCTAGACCCATACTTATTTGTGCCTTTTTGAGGCAACATTCTTGTGTTTGTGATAAATACTAAGAGGGGGGGTGAATTAGTATGCCAAAAATCTCTGTACTTAAACACTTAAACAGTCTGAAGATAAACCGGTAAAACAACTTGACAGACAGACCGGTTATCACACATGCAAACCAAAATGCAAACAAAGCATTCACCCACAAAAGCAATACAACCATAACACACGATATTTGACGTGGAAACCCAAATGGGAAAAACCACAGTGAGATGGAACTCACAAGTCACTATCTGCAGAATAGAAACAAGACCGGTTAAGGTCTTACAATGTTCTTCACTAGAACAGATCCTATTAGGAATCTCAATCTCTGTTAGGAGATAAGTTCGATTAAAGACTACCTTTCTAGAGGATTTTATATTCACAGAGGTGAACCACCTGGTTAGAGGATTTTACAAAGGCTTTTGGGCCTACTCGGTTAAGGGCTACAAACTTGTCAAAGATGTGAGTAATCAACAAGTGTTTGATCTATCTAATAGCACAAACTGCTTGGTTAGATCCAGTATAGCTCACTGCTAATGCATTCCAGCATTACTTTAGTCTTCTCTTTCTCTCACTTAGTTACAACTTGATCTTCTCAGATAAGATCACTCTTACAACAACTCATCAACCACCTTAAACCCTAGCACGACATAAACCCTTTCAGCAACAACCTAAAACCCTAGACATGATGTCCTTTTAAAGGAATCGGATTTCATGTCGGTCCAATAGGATTACATTACAATTTCCTAGGTTCAATGCATCTAGACATATTCTTGTAACATGACACAAAAAGCACCGCCAGTGTGTTGGCACCGTCAAACAAATGGTGGATTGGTAACTCATCACAAAGTATTACCGGTTCATACAAAATACTGGTTGCCAGTTTGATAAATGAAGACTGGTAAGAATGTGGTGTGCCGATTAGCTCCCTCGTACCGCTTGAGATCTACGAACCACTTGGGGTCGACATGCCACTTCAGACCGGGAAACACATTCTGCAAAATCACTAATAGTCTAAAGACTAGAATGCAACATACCAGTTGGAACAGTTATCGGTTGAGCTCTAGCTCATACATATAAAGTGGATCTCAATGCAAGTGTGTGTCCATCAATGACAATCACAACATAAACATCAAAAATGCCAACAATCTCCCCCTTTGGCATTAATGGCAACACTTAGAAAAATAAAATTTTGACATCTAAGTGTTTTTCAGCAAAAACATGCCATTAGCAAAATTGCTCCCCCTAAGCATATACACTATCCCTTAATCAATACAATGTATAGCAATTTTGCATTCAGAGCATAAACATTGAGATATCAGAGCATAAAACATATATCAAAATTTTAAAGCCAGATACTTCTCCCTATTCTACTCCAAAATAGATAGAGTACTTCTCCCCCTTTGCCAACAATGACAAAGTACAGCTGAACAACCCTGTTTCCATTAAAATAATAAGACAACAAGGAATAATACTTGTCAAAAACTGATTTATAGTCCTGCAAAAATTGTTTCATGGATAGAGACCAGGACTCAAGTAGGGAGGTGGCCACTTCTTTCTCTGTTTGCATCTGTGATACCTATTCCTCCATGGCATCAATTGTGCTCATCTCTTGCATAACTATCAAGGCATCTAGGTTCAAATAACACTTCTGAAGAATTTGCAGACATGGAAGTAAAACCAGTTGAAGCTCCTGCAAATCCCGAGATCGTGTATTGATCTCTTGCTCCATTTTGGTTGACTGGATCTGAAACCGGTGAACGGTTTGCCCATAAGTTGCAAAGGAATCATAAGGTGGCTTAAATGTGCTTAAGTAAGACTGTAAGTCCATTTGAAGCTTTTGCTTCTAGGCTAGCACATCATCGCAGAATAGATGGGGTTGATAGATTTTGCTTAGTAGCAAATTTCCCTCATCCAAAGCGTTCCTTATATCCTTTTGGTCTTTCAGAAGCTCAGACCGGAGTTCATTCAACTTTTTCACTAGAGCAATGTTAAGAGCCTTTTGATGCTCTTTCTTGACATTTGCCTTAGCTGCTTCTTCCAGGCTTTGCACCTAATCATCCACTACAGTACATAGTAGCTTAAGCTGTGCTAGAGATGATTCAGTGGTGGGAAGATTGGTACTGGGGATCAAATCGGTAAGGGTGTCTACAGCCGCTTGAATTATGTCTTGCTCCTTTTTCCTTCATATGATTTCAAGGTGCTCTTGAGCAACCTTGATGCTCTGCATAAGCTCTGACTCACTTACAGACTAGAGATTAATAGGACTGGAGAGATCAACTAGTGTGGGTTGACTTCCAGTTGCCTTCGGAGTCTCCACTTGAGAGCTTTTTGGTGCTTCTCTTTCCTTGGCTTCTTCAGCTTTCTTCTTTTCTGCTTCTCTTCTCTTCTCTTCTTCCTTGTCCTCCTTTGCCTTTTTCTTCTCCTCTTCTCTCCTCTTCTGCTCTTCCTTTTCTTCTTCTTCCTTCTTCTTTTTCTTAGCTTCCTTCCTCTTCTCCTCTTTCTCTTCTTCTTGTCTCTTCTTCTCCTCTTTATCTTCTTCTTCCTTCTTCTTCTTCTCTTCTTCCTTCCGCTTCTTCTCTTCCTTATCCTCTTCTTCTTTCTTTTTCTTCCACTTCTTCTCTTCCTTATCCTCTTCTTCTTTCTTTTTCCTTTCATCTTCTTGCTTCTTTTTCTCTTCATCTTTTCTTTTCTCCTCTTCCTCTTTCTGCTTTTTCTCATCCTCTTTTTTCTTCTCTTCCTCTTTCCTCTTCTCTTCCTCTACATCCCTCTTCTTCTTCTCTACCTGTTCCTTAGCCGCTTCCTATGTGTCCTTAGCTTGCTCACTGCCCTGTTTGGCTTGTTGCCCCTGTTCTGTTCCCTCATAAGGTATGTCGTGAGTGACATCAATAATGTCGACTGGTTCAACAATCGGATTTCCTTCTTCATCAAACACTTCATCCAGTTTGGATATGACTGGTTCTTTTTCTGCTTGTAGGTTGGTCATATGAGCTTTGTGAGCTTGAATGGCATGATGCATATGCTGATGAGTGTCTTTTTCAACATCATCAATTCTTCCCTCTAACAGCTAGAGTCTTCTTCTCCTTGTGAAGAAGAGTCCTTTATTTTGGTCCATAACATCAAATAATTCCGAGTTTGAGAGGTCGGGAAAGTATTGTGCAAAGACTTTCTCCTTAATCTCCTGTTCTTTTTCTATGGCAATGCACCATTTATTATATAATGCCTTATATAATGAATCCGGTGTCTGAGATTTAATATCTAATGGCGACCGGTCATTCTTACACAAATAAAGAATAACTTCCTATAGTACTTCTTCTTTCTCCTCATCATTAAAATCATCATAGTAATCTACTAAATCATGAAGTAATTTTCTCCTAACATTCTTTACTGTCCTTTGACAATGTGTCAAAGGTTTATATGAGGAGATATCAATATTTACCGATGTAGACTTTTTCGGTTCATTCTTCTTCATCTTCTTTGTCTGTCTGGCCTTCTTTGGCATTTCATCAGACTCAGTCTCCTTAGAGTCCAGTTCATTTGACTTAGTCTTCCTTTTTCTTTCAAAGACTTTTTTCGGTGCCACTACTAGTTTCTTCTTTGCAGGTGACCGCTTGGTCACTCTTGGAGTTGCAGTAGTAGCTGGTGTCGATGCTGTAGGCACTGCCTTTGCTTTCTTTGCTACCGGTTATTTTCCTTTCTTATCAGAGGGTTCCTCGGCCGATGCAATCCTCTCCAAATAGGTTCCGGTCCTCTTAGCCTTAGGATCAAGAGGCGAGGCAATAAGGGTTGAGGCATACCCTTCTAGCATATCATTCATTACCTCATAGCCCATTGGCTCCACTTCTTCCATTCTAGGCTCAACAGCCTCCATTAAGTATTTGTCCACCTGGATGGTGAAATAGATGTCATCTTCATATTTCTTAACAATATCACCTGAGATCCTCACCCTTTGACTCATCTTTCTTCTGAACTCATCAAAATATTTGTTCAGTACATCAGGGTAACCGGTTCTGATAGCTTGAATTCTTTCCTTGATCTGTTTGGTTACCAGTTGGTCAGGGGACCACTGGACATCTCCTACTCTAGGAAAGTAGCCTTGGAAATAGAAGAACAACCCAACCAATAGTTGTCTAAACTTGAATTTCAGTGCATTATCATGTTTAATCTACTTCAGATTAGACAGGAGTTTCCTCTACATGCCGGTGCACAAGTCAAAAGATGCATCCTCTTTAATCATCCGGTAAGCGACATTTACCACTGCAGTAGATATAGAATTAATCCTACTGGCTAAGAATGTTTTGTAGCCTATCACCATGCAGGCGTACTTCACCAGATCATCCTTGATAGGATTAACTATCATACCTCATGAGTCGCTTGTTGAACCAGTGAGCTTGGCCATTTCCATTTTGCTTACCGTTCTTAGGGCTGGCACTTCCCCTGTGTTGCAGAAACCAGTGACTGCATGAATTGCCTGCGATGTGATATCATGCGTCCTCTCCAGGTACATCTTGTCACCATGAACTCTGCTCAAAATGATCCTAATATGATCCTCTGTAAAGTCTTCCAAAAAGTATACTGCATTATGGAGTTTCTTCTTCTCTAGGATACTAAATTCCGGTTTGATTTTCTTGTTCTTGCCGCAAAATAAACCTAACTGTGTGTGAATAGTTAAAGACCCTAGGTCCTCTATTTTGCAATCAATATAATCAGAAATTCCCTCTTCTACTATCACTCCAGCTAGAACTTGTGATAGGGCATTATATTTGGACTTCCTTTGAATGAAACTTTCCGACTCAATGGATGTGCTAGAACTGGTATGAGATGCGGAAGCCATTGAAGAGTATTTCAAGAACATAAAAAATACCTTTAAAACATGAATTTAGGGCTTCTTGATTCTCCTTCACTCCACACTTCGTCGGTTGCCAAATCACCGCTTTGTGTTCTCCACTTGACCGCTTGCAAACTGAATTTGAATCTCCTTCAAGATTATTAATTTCGTGAAATCTCAGCTCAAACTGCCTTTTCTTCACTCTGCACTTTGAAAAACTTTTCTTCACTCGAAAATAGATAGTGAGAAATGATTTGAAATATGCTTTTATACATGTCTCTCACCTACCACCATTAATGCTCCTCTATTAGGGCGTAAACCCTAATTTGCCTTTTTACTATTTTCGATCTTCTGCCAAGTGACAGGTATCGCATATTGGTTAAGGTCTTTTATTGGTGTAAACTGGGGGTTCGAAAACATTTTGCTGTTTGCTCCCCCTAAGCCTTTTTGGAGCTTAGTTTGCTAGTTCCGATATTTCCACACTAGGTGCAGAAACCAGTTCCTCTTGCAACATTGTTGGTTTCTTCCTCCAGGTTTTGTTCATGTCCACTTGAACTATTTGAACATCAATTTCTCCTTCTTGAGTGACCGGTATATCATCAGATATACTCTTTCTGCTTCTGCAGAATCTTGCAATGTGACCCGGTTTGTTGCAGTGGTAGCAAACCAATCCAGGTGCTCTCCAAGGTCCATTGTTCATGTTTCCATTCTTCCTTTTGCATGTTGCAACTGTGTGACCATGACCATGACAAATCCAATAGTTTTCTCTCCATCCGGTTGCCGCTTGATGGCCACCGCTTTTTGACTCATGATTGAAGACATTAAACTGGTTGTAGTTCCAGTTTACAAAAGGTTTAGGACCAACTCCTTGGGTCCTTTGAGGATATCTTCTGGTGTTGTTCACCATAGACCTGCATTCAAATGCTCTATGCCCAAACTTGTTGCATGCATAACAATGACCATTGAACTTATTGGATCTAGGTACATTGTTAATAAAGTAAGGAAAATTATTGTAGGCTTTGCTCCTACATACATTGGCAGTGTGTCCTTCTTTAAGACAGTTAAAGCAAACAGGTTTGAATTTTTGCTTACCTTTTCCTTTGAGTGCCAGTTGCTTCTTTGATGCTTCAGCATTTGTTCTTGAGGATTCTCCTTCCTCATTTCTAGAGAAACCAAGTCCATTGGTATTCTTTACCGGTCTTGATGACTCAAGCTTTTTCTCTAGCTTGATAGTGCTTTTGCTGAACTTAGCAAGTATTTCCTTTGACTTAGAGAGTTCTTTGGAAATAGCAGTGTTTTCCCCCACTAGACTTGCATTTTCAGAGATGGCTAATTTCAGTTCATCTTGTACTCCTTTTTTCAATCTGCTCTTATGAAGGTGAGAAGTCAGTGCACTAACCTCTTGTTTCAACTTGGAGATCTCATGATCTCTGTCCTTTACCAGATCTTCAGCTTTCCTTTGGTTCTCAAGCTCTTGACTAAACCGGATAGTTAGTCCTTCTAACTCCTTTCTCAGATTGGAGTTTGAATCATTCAGCTTATTTACTTCTGCAATCATGGCTTCCATATTTGCTTCATCTTCAGAACTATTTTTAGATAGCTCCATTAGCCTCTCTGCATGTTCTCTCCTTTTTGCTTGAGATGCCTTGTATTTGACCATAAGATCATCATAGGCTTGCTTAGACTGAGTGAGCCATTGAGTAAGTTCCCTCAAGGTGTATTCCCCCATATCTCTTTCCAGGTGGTTAAAATTATAGAAAGGTTGGCTCTGATACCAACTGATAAATACTAAGAGGGGGGGGGGTGAATTAGTATGCCAAAAATCTCTGTACTTAAACACAAAAATAGTCTGAAGATAAATCGGTAAAACAATTTGACATATAGACCGGTTATCACACATGCAAACCAAAATGCAAACAAAGCATTCACCCACAAAAGCAATACAACCATAACACAAGATATTTGACATGGAAACCCAAATGGGAAAAACCATGGTGAGATGGAACTCACAAGTCACTATCTGCAGAATAGAAACTAGACTGGTTAAGGTCTTACAATGTTCTTCACCAGAATAGATCCTGTTAGGAATCTCAATCTCTGTTAGGAGATAAGTCCAATTAAAGACTACCTTGCTAGAGGATTTTAGATTCATAGAGGTGAACCACCCTGTTAGAGGATTTTACAAAGGCTTTTGGGCCTACTTGGTTAAGGGCTATAGACTTGTCAAATATGTGAATAATCAACAAGTGTTTGATCTATCTAATAGCACAAACTGCTTGGTTAGATCCAGTATAGCTCATTGCTAATGCATTCCAGCATTACTTCAGTCTTCTCTTTCTCTCACTTAGTTACAATTTGATCTTCTCAGATAAGATCACTCTTACAACAACTCATCAACCACCTTAAACCCTAGCATGACATAAACCCTTTCAGCAACAACCTAAAACCCTAGACATGATGTCCTTTTAAAGGAATCTAATTTCATGTCGGTCCAATAGGATTACATTACAATTTCCTAGGTTCAATGCATCTAGACATATTCTTGTAACATGACACAAAAAGCACCGCCAATGTGTCGGCACCATCAAATAAATGATGGATTGGTAACTCATCACAAAATGCTGGTTGGTAACTCATCATAGAGTATTACTGGTTCACACAAAATACCGCTTGCCAGTTTGACAAATGAAGACTAGTAAGAATGTGTTGTGCCGCTTATATCCCTCGTACCGCTTGAGATCTATGAACCGCTTGGGGTCGACATGCTGCTTTAGACTAGGAAACACATTCTGCAAAATCACTAATAGTCTAAAGACTAGAATGCAACATGCCGGTTGGAATAGTTACCGGTTGAGCTCTAGCTCATACATATAAAGTGGATCTCAATGCAAGTGTGTGTCCATCAATGACAATCACAACATAAACATCAAAAATGCCAATATTTTGTGTGTTTGCTTTGTTTTCTTGTCAAAGAAAAATCAAAAATCAATTCCAAAACAAGTATTCATCCAATGCAAACATTTTCAAAAATACCAACAAAAGAGCAATAACAAAAAGTATCAAACTATATGACCATTCTTCACATCTTGAGAAAGAAGAATCTTCATCAACACATCAACTTGAAGAAAACACCATTAAGCTTGAAGGCTCTTATCAAAAGGAGGAAATTCTTCTATCTAAATAGACAAATTTTTGTCTCTAATAGAGCTTTTCTACATCACATGCGTCTTTATCTTCAAGGGAAATCAAACGAATTTGAACAAGAGTCATTAAACCGCCGAGCTTTTATGCAATATTGCGCTTTGAGTTATCACAAAAACAAAGGAGGCAAGATCAACTCTGACTTCTTTCCAGACATTTGTATCACATATAACGTAGCTCGGGAAGAACCTCCAACCCCCAAAAGAGAAGAGGTAGAATTTGTCCCATATGTAACATGAAGTTTCTATTGAAGTTAAACATTTCATCCATTTTTCACCTTCACATCATCAATCTATTTCAACTCTCAAAACATCAAGAGGTTTTGAGTTCTCTTTCGACATTGCTTGAATCAAAAACACAAAAAAATCCCTTTTTAGAGTGTCTCTACATCTAGGATAAGCTCATCCTAAGAGACATCTCTACGCAGGTTAAAACTAGTCTATGAGTGGATCCTCTCATTACTAGGTAGTTAAGTCTGTAACACATCTCAGATTTCTCTAAACCTTATCAAACCTTATCAAACACAACAAGCATATCAAGAAATAACTTTGGTAACATCTACCTTTAAGTACAAGAGATCCATATGCAACACATTTCACCAAACATAAATCTCTCATTTCATCAACAACTCATCATCATTTTCACCCAACTTCAACAAAGACTTGTGAACAAAATGGCTCATACTAGATTAAGAACTAGACAAATGGAAATTGAGGAAGAAGAGGAGGAAAACATCAATGAATTCCAAGAAGCCCTTGGAGGAAACACAAATGACGAAAATCCAAGTACTCCTACTCCTGCGACAATAGAAAGGGCACAACACAACCCTCTCTTTAATCGATTGTTTGACGAAATACTCAGGAGCAATGTTGATTCTCACTTTTTGAGACTTGCTCAAGAGGGAGCCAAACTCCCCTCTAACTTTGATCTTGCACAACTAAGGCAAGCATCAGAATGACAAAGTCGCAATGAGGAAGAAAGAGGTAGAGATCCCATCAGGTACAACCTTCATCAAGGTAATCCACCACCTCCTCCTCCTCCAAATGAAATAGAGATATTGCGGCAATAAGTTGAAAATCTTGCCCAACAACTTCGTAGTGGTGTGAAAACTAATCAATTTTCACTCAATGACATTTGTCCCTATCCCTTTGATAGGAATCTTCATATGACACCTTTTCCACGAGGGTTTGAAACACCCAAGTTCAAAAAGTATAGAGGAAAAGGAGACCCTCATGATCATGTCAGAGAATTCCATTCAGCTTGCCTTGAAGTGGCATACGAAGATACGTACCTAATGCACCTTTTTCCCCAAAGCTTGGGAGGAACAACCACATCATGGTTTTCCTGATTACCAGGTGGCATTAGGACATTTGAAGAATTCATCCAGAAGTTCCTGGCACATTACTCACACAATATTGAACATGATATCACTATGGCTGATCTATGTAACACTAAACAAAAACTAGGTGAACTATTTTTAGTCTTTCTGCAATGATGGTGTCAAATGTCTAGCAGACGTTCTCTTCAGTTACCTGAACAAGAACTAGTGGAAATATTTATTTCCAACTTAAACGAAGAAATGGAATTTCACCTAGACATGAAAGACATGGACTCTTTCAATGACATGATCACCAAAGACTTAAAATGTGAGCGGGCTCTCATCAAGAAAGGACCTATCAAAATCTACAATGAGCCAAAGGATGGCCCTCATCCACGCTTTAATAGTGACAAGCCTAACTTCTGGAACAAAAACAAAAATATTGTCAACGACGGGGTTGTGGATGCAAGGACTATCAAAAGTGCACAACCTGTGGTCTGATTTGTAGGACAGAACCCCCCACCTAAGAATAACATAGTTGCTCCTCCAAATCAAGGTCACACCACATCTCAAGATGAACCCAGATAGCATCAGCAAAATTTTAAACCAAAATGAACATACACTCCCTTAGGGGAACCCATCGAAACAGTGTTACATTAGTTGGTTTCTCAAAATCTAGTAACCTTACCCAAAACATCAAATTATGAACCTCAAGTCAAACCTTCATGGTGGAGGGATACTGAACATTGCGATTTCCATCAAGGGAAAGGGCATAAGACAAGAAATTGTCACAAATTGAAAGATCTTATTTAGGATCTTATTGACCGAGGTGAAATTGAAATCGAAGGACATGACCCAAAGACAACAAATAATGATCATCTAATGTTCAAAAATCCACTTCCATCATAAGATCAAAGAGGTCCTTCCACTTCAGGGAGAAACACAAACACCACTGATTATACACAAGCGGTGTATAATTACACTATGAATCACCTATACGATGCCAGTGAACAAATTGCAACTATTACCTTTAAAAATCCCAGCTCCACTTGCAATGTTGTTACACGTCGCAGCAAGATTACCATAAAAGTAGCTCCACAAGGCACCACATCTATCCCAAAGCAGTATAACCTTGTAGACCAATTAGATAAAACACCTGCACTAATATCTATCTTAGAGCTATTACGCCTATCTCCATCTCATAAAACAATCTTGGATCAAGCTCTCCAAGAGGTGTCAGTCCCTACAAATTTAAACACAGATTAGTTCCAAGCCATGGTAAAAAATCTAAGGTCATCACCTTGTCTCACTTTCTCTAAAAGTGACAACACATCCTTCCAGCAACCTCATAATACCTCACTCCACATTGAAGGGTTTATCAACCAGCATAGGATCAAGCGAGTCTTGATTGACAATGGAGCAGGCCTAAATATCTGCACACTACAATTGGTCACAGCATTGGGATATGAAATTGAATTAGTGGATCCCCGTAAGAAGATAACAATCAAAGCCTACGATGATGCAGAGCGTTCATCTAAAGGAGCTGTGGTGTTACCAATCCGAGTGGGCCCTATGGTGAAACACATCATCTGTCAAGTTCTGGACCTTCCTCTGCCATACAATTTATTATTAGGAAGACCTTGGATACATGCCATGCAAGCCGTTCCATCCACCTTCCACCAGTGTATCAAGTTCCCACATAATGGTGTAGAAATCACAATCCTGGGTGATTCAAACCCATTTGCATATTGTCATAATATAAGTCATCAACCAGAGATTACCGTTCCCAACAATAGAGAAGCCATCTCATCCACATCATATGTAAGTCCAACCTCTCTTTCCAATTCAAACACCACTATACCCAAGCAAGAGAATCTCAAAATGAAAATAGCAGAGGAAGGTCCTGGGAAGTACAATTTGAGCCAACTCTTTTGTGTTGGACAAATTCCTACTTCTCCTAAGACGCATGGTAAACCTCAACAGTTACTTCAAACACCACTAGTTAAACCAGCATGTACTTTGACACCATTCATCCTTGGAAAGAGTCAAGAAGAAGAGACCAGAAATAAGGACTTAGCAGAATGGATCTATAAAGATCCCATCACCACCGATATTCCGCAAGCTAAGCTTCCTACAGGTCAGTATGGCAAAGGTCTTCTTATTATGCAAAGATTGGGTTATGATGGTCAGAGTGCTCTAGGACCTTGCAAGCAAGGACAACATGAACCACTACAACTGAAATTGAAGCCCAAAGATAACACTGGCCTAGGCTTTCAAAAGGAGATCCTTCCTAAGCTCTAATTCAAAGGGAAACCCAACAAACTACTATATTAGCCTATTACAAAGAGGTCACCTTTGATTATAAAAGCAACATCAAACACCCTAGCAACTGCCCCATTAAGGCTAAAAATCCTAGCAAAACCATCTACAACACTCATCATCCCACCAATCAAACCAAAAATCCCATAAGAAGTAGGAAACACATCAATAGCACCCTCAGCATCGACAACTATATCAGAATTCCCAACAGTAACAACAACACTAGCAATTCCAACAGAAGCAACAGATTCAACACTACCAATACTTCCCATATCGGATTTACTAATCCCTATAATTCTTCTTGCAGTACCAATCATTTCACCTCCAAAGGTACATCAACCGATCACAGCTGCAGTGTTTAACTCAAAGGACATCCCAGTATGGTGTAGTAATTGGATACTAGAAAGTGACTCAGAGATCGATTCAATGAGTGGGAATTTGATTCCGTGCATCTAAATATTTCAGATGAGGAAGATGCATCACCCCCTCCACCTCACAAAGACATCCCCGTTTATGGAGAAGCACAGATTAAAACCTCTTGGGTTCCTGAACTAGAAACAACTTCCACATACCCTATGTCACATCCTATGCCTGATTCTAATAGGGAGAGTACCATTAATGACCTTGACCATAATGTCTTAACCCTCACAGACACATCTAACGAACTTAATCTAATTGATGAGGTAATGCCTATTATCCATCCTGAACTCATCGAATGGAACCAACCTAATCCCCCATGTCTTGACTATTTTCAAAATGATGAGGTGATCATCGACTTCTTGGAATTATGGGATAACATACCAAGTGGGGATCACAAAGCTGGATTCGCCATAGAACTTAATAGTGCATCATACTTTGGGGCGGATGCCAAACCTTTCAGCTGCAAAAATATAACACTAAAACATGGATCTTCCAGTGAAAACCACACTGTAGCACTGTTTGATCCTACAAAAGTAAAAAGAAAGAGTGTATCTAATGGTGAAAACCTCTCTGAGGCGCTCGAGGATGAAAGGTTTGATATCCTTCCCTCTAGTACATGGCAGGAATGGTCAATGATTCTTATTGAAGAAACCAAAGACTACAATGTGGGGACTCCTGACACTCCTCACCACATACATCTGGCCTCTCTTTTTGACTCCAAAGGAACAACCCAAGTTTGTCGAATTCTTCTAGAAGCGTCAGATTAACTTTGCATGGTCATATGCAGACATGCCTAGTCTTGATCTAGATTTAGTCATGCATCACCTCACAGTAGCAGAAGGAGCCAAGCCTGTCAAGTAGAAGCTTCACAAGATGCATCCCTAGATTGCAGTACTAGTCAAAGCAGAACTTAAGAAACTTCTGGATGTTGGTTTCATTAGACCAATTGATTATGCAAATTGGATCTCCAATATTGTGCCCGTCGGGAAACCAAATGGGGGTATCTGTATTTGTACTGACTTCAGAGATCTGAATAAAGCATGTCCTAAAGATGACTTCCCCCTACCAAATATCGACATCATAGTAGATCTAATAGTAGGACATGCCATGCTTTCACTCATGGATGGTTTTTCAGGATACAATCAGATAAAGATCGTACCAGAGGATCAACATAAGACAACCTTCACATGCCCATGGGGCACATACTGCTGGAATGTAATGCCTTTTGGTCTCAAGAATGCAGGAGCGACCTATCAAAGGGCAATGACCACTATCTTCCATGATATGATGCATACCATAATGGAAGATTATGTTGATGACTTACTAGCAAAATCACTCACAAGAGAAGGTCATCTGGAAATATTATACAAAAAATATTTGATAGACTGGAACAATATCATGTTAGACTCAACCCAAAGAAATGTGTCTTTTGAGTAACCTCAGGGAAACTTCTAGGATACATTGTCTTAAGCAAAGGTATTGAGGTCGATCCAGCAAAGGTCAAAGCAATCATGGACATGCCACCTCCAAAGAACATCAGCCAACTAAGGACACTACAAGGGCGACTTCAATCTATCCGAAGATTTATTGCACAACTGGAAAATAAGTGTCACCCATTTACACACCTGCTACACAAGAACATCTGCTTTCAGTGGGATACCAAATGCCAACAAGCATTCCAGATGCTTAAGGACTATCTCATGAATATACTATTATTGATTCCATCAGATCCAAGCAAGCATTTATTGCTCTATATCTCAGCAACCAATACAACATTAGGAGTGCTACTGGCACAACACAATGTAGAAGGGAAAGAGTGTGTTGTTTACTACATTTCTCACACACTGGTTGGCTATGAACTCAATTACACCCCTATTGAGCGAGCTTGCTTAGCAGTAATCTTGGCGACCACTAAACTAAGGCACTATCCGTTAACACACAAGGTACAACTCATTGCAAAGATTGATCCATTCAAGTACTTACTCAGTAAAGCCACATTGACTGGCCACTTGGCCAAATGGGTAATGATTCTCAGTGAATTTGACATCAAGTATGTAGACTATAAGGCTATCAAGGGTCAAGTCATTGCAGATTAGTTGGCTGATGCACCTCTCATAGGAGATCATCCTCTCATTTCCAATTTTCTAGATGAAGAGATATTCATGATCATAGCAACACAACCATGGAAACTATACTTTGATGGTTCATACACTAGGCATGGCTTGGGGGTAGGCATTCTATTTATCACACCTCAAGGTGACAGCATCCCAAAGTCTTATAGGCTCACATTTCCATGCACAAACAACATAGCTGAATATGAAGCCTTGATCACAGGACTCAGACTAGCCATACAATGGAAGTTACAAGAACTACAAGTATATGGCGACTCCCAACTGGTCATTCGACAAGCCATGGATGAATATTAGACCAAGGACGACAAAATCATGCCGTACAAACAAATGGTGGACAAATTAAAGGCATCATTCACTACTATCACCTTTGAG
The DNA here is from genome assembly GCF_030272615.1 of Cryptomeria japonica. Lineage (NCBI taxonomy): Eukaryota > Viridiplantae > Streptophyta > Pinopsida > Cupressales > Cupressaceae > Cryptomeria > Cryptomeria japonica. The sequence continues at coordinate 629,816,145 of NC_081405.1, read as the reverse complement.
AAGATACCTAGAGATCAAAATCGAGCTGCTGATGCTATGGCTACCATCACATCTCTCCTAGATCTTCCACATAATTCAACATGCTACGAATTTTTGGTAGAACAGCTTTGGATTCCTGCTTATGATATCCTTGAATTCGAGATGATGTGTCACCTTGTCGGTTCTGAATCCCCATGGTACGGTGAGTTCTACACCTACCTCTGTGATCACACACTTCCTCCTAACCAATCGAATACCCAACGTAAAACCTTCATTCGCCAAACCGCTTGATATACCATTATTGCTGAAACCCTATACCGACATAGTCTTGATGGTACTCTCCTTTGATGTCTAGAACAGAATGAGATAACAAAGGCCTTGGAAGAGGTACATGAAGGAATTTGTGGAACTCATGCAAGTGGCCTGTCACTAGCTAAGAAACTCATGTGCACTAGATACTATTGGCCATCCATGGAAAATGACTCCTACCATTTTGTCAGAAAATGCAAGAAATGCCAAGTTCATGGAGACCTGATACATGGACCCACACAAGAATTACAACCAATCACAACACCATGGCCTTTTTTGTCAATGGGGACTTGACCATGTGGGTAAAATCCATCCATCTTCATCCAAGCCACAAATTCATTATTACTGCCACCAAATACTTCACAAAGTGGATCGAAGCTATTCCACTTACCCAAGTCACTAGTAAGCAGATTGCCTCATTCATCCTTAATTACATCATCTGCTAGTATGGTGTACCCATGTCCATCATCACAGATAACTGTCTTCCTTTCAAAAATCAGGATGTCCATGAACTTTGTGAGAAGTTTCACATCCAACACCTCTTTTCCACTCCCTATTACCCACAAGGCAATGGTCAAGCTGAAGCATCAAACAAAAACATATTGAGAATGCTCAAGAAGATAGTCAATGATGTTGGCCATGATTGGCATGTTCAATTGAATCCATCACTATGGGCATATCAAACTAGTATTCGAACCCCTACAGGTGCAACTCCCTACTCATTGCTCTATGGTGTAGAAGCTATCTTACCTATTGAGGTTGAGCTACCATCACTACGGGTTTCCTTGCATAATCTAATAGATGATGAAGCCTACAGAGTATCACATCTTCAGGACTTAGAGCTACTTGATGAGAAATGACAAGCTGCATACAATCACCTAAAAGCCTATCAGTAGCACATGAGTAGAAGCTACAATCATCGAGTTAGACCTCGAACATTTGAGGTAGGTGATCTTGTTCTATGAGAGAATCCTCGTAACCAACCTAACTGAGAACATCAGGGAAATTTTTGAGTCAAATTGGCTGGGTCCATATGTTATCACTGCTGTATTTGGGTCTGGAGCATATCAGTTGGCCACTTCAGAAGGAGAATCGCTAGCAGATCCGATCAACAACATGCACCTCAAAAGGTTTTATACCTAAGTTGTATAGAGCATCAGGCTCCCGTACATACTGGAAAAATACCAAAAACATTCTGAAAAATATCCTGAAGAAAATACAAAAACATCAAAATAGTAAAGAAAAAATCATACATCCAAACAGTGAACAACCACTTCGGTGGCACCTTGGGTAAGTGTGACGGTGAAAACCTGGCAAGCAGGCGCCACTCGTAAAGGCTATGGCTCCATTGTCTTTCAGGATTTTTGTGATCACATTCATTACATACACACATCCATCTGTCCAAACCATGGCTTGTTATTGATCTGCAATCAAGAACAGTACTTCATGTGTCTTGCATCCCGCTTTTTCATAGTCATATCTAAACTGGGGGCAATACCCTAAATCTTGTTGATGGAAGTGGATACTAAATTGTCTTGTGATTCATTGGGTCTTCATTCAAAACTGTCTCACAAAATACCAAAAACAGTCAAAAATTATCTCAGAAAATACAAAAACATTCAAAACTATCTCACAAAATCCAAAAACATAATAAAACATCAAAAATCAATCAAAAACATGGCAACACATTGTACATACTCATTCGAGCAGATACCAAAACAAAACATTGTGAAATACTCCATCGATGACCACTTATCCGATCAACCAAACAATCAACATCAACACACAAACTGTCTTAACAAGGATACATCCTTCCTTACCAAAACAAAGACATGATACCTTTTTCTGTTACAAGAAAATTCTGTTTAAGCTATCAAATACTTGGTTGATTTGTAGGTTATTCATTTGTTTATATATCTTAGGTTCCTACAACATTTTTTGTGTATCTTCTTCGAATTATTTCGATGAAGTACTGGGGCATGTACTAATGGTGTCTATGTGGGAAGTTCACTAAGCTACGTGATCTTATGCGAAATACAATCATAGATCACTATGGCTTGCTGACTATAGCGTATACCTCGACCATATGAGCATGAACCATTATCGAGGGTCCATATTCTTTATTCTTTATATATGTTGTTTGTTTGTAGGTACCATGCTCTATTCTTGGTTCCTACTACCTCATCCAAAATGGTTTATCTCTGATTACAGTATGAACTTGTCTCAGGATATGATCGACAAAAGATCAAGGAGGATGTTCCAAGTCATGCATGAAAGGAGATAATCCTTGTCTATTCTGCAAGCAATACTCAAGTCAACTTGATCCATTATATCAAGTTGCTTGTATTAACTTACTATATCAAAATCCATGTAAGGAATACTCAGGTCATCTTGAATCATTATGTCAAGTTGCTTGTATTTTCTTACAACATTTTAAAAGCTCAATGATGAAAATAAAAGCACTATGGATGGTCATTTCATCTCATCTGTTTATATTGCATTCCATCCATCCATACATTCATACATAGTACTGACAATGGGTGCATACTGTATTTCGCTCTTCTTCCATAGGAATAGGTCCTCCAAATCTTCTATCTAACACTGAATCCCCCCCTCACCCTCCCCATCTCGATAATCAACATCATACCCTACATCATTTCCCATCAACCCAATCAAGCAAGTTACTCTATCTGCACAAGTAAATTGACTCACGCACACCTAGACTATCAACAGATACTTTGATCAAGTATCTTCGGGTCTCAATAGGTAATAGATTATGGAAAACCTAGACTACAACAGGCATTTATCATAATGACCTAGTCTCAACGGGGCTGCCATGATTCCCCACAACCATCCATCACACGCACACACTATCAATTGATCAATCAATCAAACACAATCACAAAGGACAATTACATCAATTGTCTAAGTCTCAATGAGTATTTTGCTTCATATACCTTGACTTCATTGGGAAATTACATCAATTGTCTAAGTCACATCAGGTCACTTTGATTCACTTACTCAGACTTTATCTTGTCCAAGCGACCAACTGACATCAATTGTCATGCTTTGACTCGATCGGGGCAATTAAACCAATTGCACCAGATTGTTCAACCAATTTTAATCAATTGTATAGCATCAATCAAAAGCACACACCACATTTGCACCATATATTTTACTTGACCTAAAGGTACTCACTGGCTTGCCATTTCTCCGTATTCACTTTGATTTCTTCAATTTTTTTCACCAGCATTGCTAAATTCTTCTCTTCTACCACCCTACCAATTTTCATTCTTTTACGAGAGATCGCCCAATTTTTTGAAATTTTTTGGCCCATCTCTCGAGGGGGCATACCACCCATTAAATTAGCATTTATGGGGCATATTTCTTCACACCTATTTTTCTTTCTTTGAAATGACACGATAAACTGCACCGTCTCAAAGAGGGGCAAATGTAGTCACATAAATCTGTCCATTTTAATTAAATGAATATTTGCTATTTATTTGATTAAAAACCCACTAGCCATCAGTTAATTAAATTAATATTTAATTAATTCATCTTCAAACATTCTCCTATTAATTAAATAAATTATTCAATTTATTTTAATTAATTCATTATACCAAATTCACAATTCAATTAAATGAATAAATCCTATTTATTCAATTTAATCCCCTTTCTTCTTTTAAATAAATTAAATAAAACATTTATTTAAATCATTTATCCCCCCCACTTGCATTTTCCTACAAATGCAACTTGCAACCACAAGTTGAAATAAATTAATTTTATTTTAATTAAAATTCTATTTTCCCTCACCCACCAAATCCACTTGCACTCCTAAACCCCCTTCTAGATTCTTCTAAACCCTTCCTAATTAACCTAATTCATCCCCTAATTATTGTCACATTCCTAAGCAACTTGGAGTCACTTCTCAAAGACTTCAAAGTCTTTGAAAAGCATTTAATGCTTTGTGTGTTCAACAAACTAACCTCTAAAGTCTTCTAAACCACTTATGACTCTTACATGACCATTTATGGTTAACACCTAACTCAACCCTCATATGACTCATGTGTCTCCTCAAGCATTTATTGCTTTGACCATGGTTATCCCTTTTACCTTTGCACAAGAGTTTATCCATTGGATAAAAGCTTTATTCTTTGAATAAAGAATTTATTCATTCAACCCAACCTTGACCTTAACTCCCAAGTTAACTCTCAGGTCATGTCAAGCATTTAATGCTTATTCCCTCTCCTCTCAACCCCTCTCATATTGACACTTGTCATCCTTGGATTGGGTTGAAAGCCCTCACATGGATTTGATATCATTCAATCTTGACCCTTGTTGAGATTACTCAATCTCAGCCATCCATTGCTCCATTTTTCCTATAAATAGAGCCCATTTCTTCATAGCCATAATCCTGAAAACTTGTATGCATTTAATCTATAGTCAATTTTAGAGAGAATTTTAGCATAAATCACTAATATATTGTCATTTTAGACTAAAATAAATCTTAGTTCATTTCATAATCTCTTATTTTAGCTTGTTTTACACTTGCATAACATAAGTTATAAACATTTTCAATCTTGAATCTCCCTAAGCATCCATAGTGAAAAAAGCTGCTAAGAGCTACACTAATTTGGAACTTGGAGAGGAGAGGAACAAAGGAGAAGGAGCTAAGAGCATGTTAAAATACATTTGGAGATGTCTTGTGGTATTTACTTCCATAGTTAAATCTTTTATCATCTTTTTAGTGTCTCTTTTGATATGCCTGCTTAGATTAGTTTTTGGTTGAATAACACTAACTTTGATCCTTGTTTCTTGTTATTTTTGTGTGTTATATGACCATAGGCTTTAGTCTAACCATTGTGTATTTTACAGAGCATTAGAACCCATTTTGTATTTGGACTTTATCAGATCTGAATCTTCCCTAAACATAAATGTGCAATTAAAAGCATTGTCCGATTCAAAATCCTCACAATAAAGTTACCTTTCTTTAACTAAAATATCACAAAATTTTTTTGACAAGGCTATAAGTGACCCACGAATCAATAAAAATATAGACAAACTAATATTCATGGACCTATTACGATTCATCAATCGACTAAAGGAAAGACTAGCCTGAACAAATGAATATCAAACTACAATAGGAGAACTTGAATCCCAACTTGGAATCTAAGAACATGCACAACAGGCTCAACAAATAGTTCAACTTGATCTCCCTCTACAAATAGATCAATCCTTAGAACACACTTGGCAAGACCTAGGGAAAAGACCTCACATTGACTAGAATCCCTCAAAGGCATCCTTCAAAATTTTTGATAATTCCTTATTCAGTACTGCATCATCAACATGACAGATGGATCCATATAAGTTGTTAGTGTCACAAGTAACAATGGGAACCTTAGAAAACACTATTTGACTGCCAACATCAAATGTTCAACAACCCTTGGTCCAAGAAATGGTTGTTGGCATTGTGTTGTCATTGATGTCAATCGGTATAGGATGTTACCGGTATCACTGACATTGATGTCAACTTGTGAACAAGAGGTTGTTGGCATTAGATTTTGATGTCAATTAGAATAGAAGATGGACCTATATGGGAGAAGAGTTGATATGTTGTCATTAGTGACAACCAAGTGACCATCTTCATGTAGAAGGTAGAACCGGTGTGTACCGGTATGCTAGAGGTGCAGTGAAGTGACCACTCTGTAAAAGGGTTGTTGATATGGTGTTGCATACAACCAGAATGAAGAGATTACATGTTGGGCATTGATTGTGTTGAAGTGGTAGAATTATATTTGGTTCACATCAACACTGGAGGAGAAGTATGAGAAGGCCACCAGATGGCTAGGTGATAGGTTAACATAGTATGTTGCCTCTGAGTGCAGGTTGACTTATGGAAAACCATCGAGACATATGTTAAGTTGGAGATACATCTGCATAATGACAACTATGTCATGTTTGTGCAATATCGGATGCAGAAGGAAGGTGAGTGAATGAACAAACTAGATGATCAAGTAAAAGATGAGAATGCTTCTAGAGTTTGAGATCAGTTAAGCCTCCAGAGAGTGTGATAAAAAATACACACCGGATAAGCAAGTGAAAACAAGGTGTGCTACCCCGATAGTGAAGGAAGAATGAGGAGTTGAGATGTGTTGGTGTAAATAATTAGTCATCATGGATATTATTACACTATACTTAAGTTTACTTAGGTACATGCATATCATAGTAGTTTGGGTATGAGACACTTGGGTGTTTGTGCCACATTGGTATAGTGTGTCTAGGAGAATTTCCACCTTTTATGGTGTTGATCTTGTTGTTACACTCCACGTTCGATGGGTGATCCACCTCATGTGGAATATTATATTGTTTCTCCTACCTACCCACACCTATTTCCTACCTACCCTTGTTTCTTATTGATCCACATGTCATGTTTATGTGCTCACATATCTATATAGCCTTGCCTATATAAGCAGGCTCATCTACATTGTTTTTGATTAAGTAAAAATAGGTTTTAAGGGACCCGAAACCCAATTACATTCGAAAGATAGACAAGAAGGAAACAAAACAAGACAGCTGCAAAAGACTAGCACAAAAACTAGTAGCAAAGAAAAAGACAGCAAGAGGCCAGCAATAAATTGGCCCCAAGCCTAGTGTTACAAGTTAATTAAAAACTTTTAATGGATTCTTTAGCATTCTAAACCAAGAGCATCATCACCTTGCCCACTTCCCTCAGGTCGTTGCTTTCTTATCCCTGCTGGCTCTCTTTCATTTTGGTGTCCTTCCTAGTAGTGGTCTACCTTGTTTTGTGTTTGGGATTTTGGTGGGTGGGGCTGGAGGTTGGAACATCTTCTATGATTACCAAGTTCTTATCCTGATTTTTCCTTTCCAAGTGATCCACTAAAGCATTCATGTTCTGGGATGAAACTTTAAGGACCTGGATGCTAAGGTTCATGAAGCTTTTCAGAGCCTTCTCAATGCGGGCAACCTGGGTGTTGATGTTGTCTTTGTCCTCCTCCACCTGTTCCTTCAGACTTCTAATAACATCCTCCAAGTGTTTCAGGTCCCCTTTGATTAAATCTTTCTCCAACCAATCCTCCATCTCAATTTCCTCCTCAGCTTCACTGTTTTCCATATCATCATTCTATTTACCAGAGTTTGAATCCTTAATTAGCTTATTAATCTTATTTTCCAGCTCCCTTTGCTTACCTTGCATACTAGTGATGTTGTCGACCACCCATTTCTGGAAATTGAAGGACTCTAGAGTGCAGTTACGGGCGGTGTTCAAAATGGTGTTCACAGAGTCCTTGCCCTGTTCAGAGCCCACAGAGTTAGGGTTGTCATCCAACTTAGAATTTAGAGCAGCATTCTCACTTTCCGAGCCATTAGGGTTAGAGTGAGGGTTTTCAGAGTTACCCCCCTCCTCCCCTTCACCAATGTCCACATCCTTATCATGCTCCATTTCAATATCAAAGTCCTTACCCTTTTCCTCTCCCTCAACATAGTGCACCTCCATTTCCTCATGCTCTATTTCAACTTTCCTTTTTTTGCAGGTAGGGGCATTAGGTTGATCCTCATCCAAATCAGAGTCTTTGCAGCTCTCAGAGATATGAGCGTTAGTGATCAGGAGGTCATCTTTGGTTGCCCTAGCCTTGTCCTTTAGATGTTCATAGATTAGCAGAATAAGCCCCTGGTAGGCTATAGGGTAAGAGTTAGGATTTTTAGCCTGGTTGGCAAGACTCTCATTAAAGAGGATGCTAAGTAGAAAGGCAGGGATATTTTGGCCCCATGATGGAAATGGTTCAAAATTGCAAAATGATAGTTATAAATTTTGGTAAATCTACCATCAACAATCAAATACTCCATTAAGACCCTTAAAAATTTTTGCCAGAAGGGCTTTACTTGTTGGGGAATTTAGTAGGAGATTTTGTCTTTCTTCATAAGCTTTCCCTTCTCATCCTCTGATTTCAGGAAATTTTTGAAAGCTTCAGTTGCATACTTCCGGTCTCTGTAGAACTTAGTACCCTCCGTCTAAAGCCCCATGACCTCTACAACCAGGTTTTCATCAATTTGCCATATCTCCCAAAACAAGGTAACTCTATTGTTACTCCAGCTTCTGGAAAACCCATGCGACACAGAGTTTCTGCTTCCGTGAAGCTTTTCCATATAGTCAGTAAAGCCGTATCTGTGAAGCCTTCTCTAGACCTTTCATTCACTCTTCCAGTTTTCACATCCTGGAGGCTCGTTCCTATTTAGGTTACAACCCATTTTGAACTCCAAGTAGAGATACCCACAACTACAATTCACAGTCCGTAGATAAAACCCCAAATGCTTGTAATTTTTGGAATTCCAGTGTAGAGACTTTTTTGTTGTTTTGAAATTAATATTTTTGGCCGCACAAACCCAACAATTATTAGTATAATCTTCCTCATGCATATGATCATGGAAATGATGCGAAAAAACACTCATTAATTGATAGTTAACTTGCCCCCAAAATCGGTCTTTGGAACTCGTTCCCCTACTCATCTACATTGTTTGTACGGGCAATCAATTAATGATTCATGATCCAGTTGATCACATTTTGCATCTTGATAGAATAGAGTTTATTCCTATCATCTATTTTGTTCTTGTTAGGATTCCCAAAGATACTGAGAGGGGGGGGTGAATCAGTATCTAACCAGTTAATGGATTTTTTAAACTTATTTAATGAATTGCATGCCAAAACAGTGTATCGGTAAACCATAAATAATGCAGTAAATAAGATTAGTAAACACAACATAGAAAGCACACCACAACACAATATTTTTAATGAGGAAACCTAGTGTGGGAAAAAACTTGGTGGGATTTGTGACCCACAATATTCACTTACTGGCCAATAAGTGAATATTACTTACAAATGTGGTGTTGCATATGCAGGAAGGCTCACTGCTCAAATACAAAAAGGGAAGTCTCATTAACTTACAAAATGGATTATGTAAATGCAATATCATGTACTACTTTGGTTCAACATCTACTATGCTAGGTTCAGTACCAGTTTAAACTCATACAACTTCCATAAACCTTATTCCAAAATTTGCCTTAATATTCGCATCTACCTGTTACATTCCATATATCCTTCTACAAATGATTTACAAGATCTCATACTTATATGATTCCTATTACAATTCACCTTGTCAGCTTTACAAAAAATATTTTACAATTAAATAATAAACAAAATCCTGTCGGCTGGGGTGCTGGTAAACATCTTTGCTGATGCCGCTGTCGGTGCTTGTGCCTATGCCAGTGTCTGTGCCTATGCCAGTGCCATAGGATTGTAAGGTTACCATCAATGATAATACCTTCAATCACCTACAATTTCTCATTGGAGTGTGCATTTGCCAACAATCTCCCCCTTTGGCATTGATGGTACCACTCATGAGAAAAAGCCAAAATTGTATCCAAAAAGTGTTGTTCAAAAATGTCTACTCCAAAACTGTCTTACCAAAACTGTGTGCTCCCCCTGAGGAGATTATCTCTTTTGTCATACATTAATTGTGTGCCCCTTACTCCTTTTTCTCATCCTCTACTACTCCCCCTTTGGCATCAATGACAAAGGCTATCATTCAATGTCAATTGAGTGTAGTTCTTGTTTGGATCCCTGTAATCGACTGGTTACAATCTGATACAGATCCGCTAATGCAAAATTTAGGCTGTTATAGAACCTCTCACTATCCTTTAGTGCTTCTTCTATCCTTTGGATTGTATCGATGAGTATGTGCATTTTCTCTTCCGGTGTCTTAAGTCCTGGAACAAGAGCCTCAAAAATCTCTTTTCTCAAAGAGATGAGGATATCTAGTTTAGGACCTAGTCTGCATTTCAGTTCCTTTGCCTTAAAATTTAATCTCTCCTTATCTATTTCAAGTTTTTCAATTTTCTCTTCATAGCCGGTAATTTCCTGTTCTACTACCGATATGGTGTCTGATGAACCTATTAAATTATCGACAATATTATTGATTTCCTTCTGTGCTTTGTTGATCTATGTATCTATATCCTCTGTCAAAATATTTTTCTTACATGTATCTCTGTACAATTTCTTGAAGTCCAAAATTGTCTTTCCTAGACCGGTAATAATGTATCAATATGTTCCTTACTCTTCTTTACTGTCTCCTCAAAGAATTTTTCCTTCTCTTTATTTATTTTCTCTCTGAAAGTCTCCTCATTGATCTGATCAATTGTTAGTAGATTATCGGTTATATACTTAGACAATGTGTCTAATTGGTTTAAAGAATCTTTGTTTTCTATGTTACACTTAGGTGCAATCATCTTCAAAATTGGTATGGTGCCATCAATTGCCTTATATGCAAGTGCATTGCAATCAATTATTTTCTTAATTGAATCAAACAATACCTCTGTTACATTGGTTGGCCGGAATTCTATAAGTGAAGAACCAGATGATTGACCAACTATCTTAACAATCTGTAATCCGCCAGTGTGAGGAACATCTTTTCTTATGGTGACCTTTGGTAGGTCAGTTTGAGTCTGCATTTCTACTAGCAAGAGTTTAGGTTTCTCATCTGATGCCGGTGGCACAATCTCTGTCTGAACCTTTAGCTCATCCTTCTTCTCTTCTAATTTCTCAGTATGTACCTCAGTCTGTTTCTCAGAGCTTTCCACTATAAGTTTTTCTGATTGTGACTCTGTGTTTTCTACCGATTTCTCTGTGTTTACCTCTAAAATGTCTACAGCCGGTATCTCAACAGATTTTTCAATGCTATCAGTTGTCAGTTGCTCAATAGATACTTCAGTATGTATAATAGTGGTATCTGTCTTTCCTGTGTCTAGGGGGTTAGTTGACTATCCAGTTTGTTGCTCAGCCCCAATTTCAATATTGCCAACAGAGTCCTCAATATTTGTCTCAACTGTAATGTCTTCTACTGGTGGCTCGGTTGCCACATCTGTCTTCTCACTTGTCTCCTTATCAACCACAATGTTGACTTCCCATGTGTCAATATTAATTGTATACAACACCTCAGAATCAAGATTTGTGTCCTCATGTGTTGTCTCCATACTCTCAACATTATCTGTTGCTGATGGAGTATCAGAAGAAGGTGGGGGCAAGTTATCTATTATCTTTATGCTCGGAGGTCCACCTACCTTACCTTTACCTTTATCCTTTTCTTTTTGATAGACTTTAAAAGTCTTTGGTCATTTAAGCTCTTCTTCTTTTTCCTTTTCTACAAAAAATATATCCCACTTATCCGCTGTCTCTTCTGTGATCTCATTTACTCTGCCAACCATTAATGCTATATGCCAATGACCGGTTGAAAATATTGTCCGATTTGCCTCACTTATTAGTTCATCAATCTCTTATGTTGAATTTACTAGGTGAACTACAAGTAGTTTTTCTATCTTAATCTTCTTGTCTAGTTCCACAATTGCTAACCTTTTAGCATCTAACCTTCTGTACAAGTCATTGGGTAAATCATCTACAACCTTAATCAAAAATTTCTTGTAGATATCCAGGTGTAGGATAACACTGTTTTCTATGCTTTCTTTTTCTTCATTTGAAAATGTGTTATACAACTTGCTAATGTTTGATAAGTTACCATCTTCAGTTATTTCATGTAGAAGATTGTCAAGTGGAGGGATAACTTGTTTTTCTTTCTTCTTTCTTGGAGTTATCTTCTTTGTCGGAGGCCTAACTACCTATTGTTTCTGTCTTGTTCTCTTGGGTATAGGAGAGGGTATCAGTGAGGGTTTTCTTTTTCTTTCTACCTTTTTAAACTCTGCCGGTATTTCACTGTCAAAGGAGGTAGCAACCGGTGAAAGATGTGTTTTCAGTTGTAATCCTTCCAAGTCACTCTCCTTAATACTAGTTTTATCCAATATATCTTCCTTGATTGCTTTTGCCTACCTTGTTCCTTTTCTAACTATTCGTTTAGTTTTCTTTATTCTTTTTTGTGACTGAATGTTGCTTTCAATTATTTTTGCATTTCCAAATACTTTCTATGTTGGTTCTTTAGGGGCTTCTAGAAGGGCTTTTGCATAAGTTTCTATTATGTTCTCATTAGCTTCATATCCCATCTCTGTAACCCAAATTGTCCTTAGGACCACTACCTCCATCCAGATTTCATATTTCTTTATCAAAAGTATATCTCCTTTTGATATTTGTCAACTATAGATTGAGATAGCCTTATCCTGGTTTTCATCCTAGCCTTCAGTGCCTGAAAATGTTCATTTATGTTCTTTTCCCTATCATCTCCCATGTTGTTGAGAATATCTAGAAGTTGTTTTCCTACCGGTATGTCAAATCCAAAATCCTTTTTACCAATACCGAGAATTTCCTTGGTCATATATAGAAATAAGCATACAAGTAAGTTTCCAAATCTGAATGTCCCTTTCTTGTCCCCTTTGATTTTCTTCAGATTGTCTATTAGCTCATCTTTTAACCATTCACATATGTCAATCTTTGCATTGTTGTTTACCATGTCATAAGCACTTTTGATACATTAGCTAGAAACATATTTTAATCTATTGGCATGTGTAACTTTGTATCCAAGAATCATGCTAATTAATCTTATATTGATATCCTTTACATCATTTACTCTCAGGGATCTCTTATCAAAGGTTGCGTTGGTTAGGGTCATTACAGTTTCATTTCGAACCTTTTTAGTTTTTTCAGGCTTGCTATCGGTGGAAGGTAATCCTATCATTGCCCTAATTGTCTCTTTTGTTATCTTGTGAAAGGAATCCAACCAAAAGAACTCCCCATGAACTCTGTTTAACACAATCCTTATAACATCTTTGGAAAATTAGGGATACTAAGAGTCTCCACAAAATCTAGGGTTTCAACTATCTTATGTTCTAGTTTCACATTTCCATTAACATCACAAATTAATGTTCTATACATGTTCATTATCTCTTCAGCTCCCAGTTCTTCAATATGACAATGTATGTAAATTCTAGGATCCTCAACATAAGCAACTCCTTTGGGTATTTTTGAAAATGCTCCGAGGGTATCGTCTTTCTTCACAATTTCGGGAATGATTTTAAATATAGGTCTAGGGCGCTTAACAACTTCAACTACAGTAGGGTTTGCAATGAATTCAAGTGTAGAGGAGGAAGCCATTGTATAAATACCTTAATCTGCCTTTAGGTTTGAATGATTTGCTTCATTTCTCACTGTGGATGCCTTCGCTCAGGATTTTTACACTCTAAGGAAATTTGAATACTCGGTGAATGAAAAAGAGCCAAAAAACTTTCTTTATAATGTCATTTCCTTCAACTACCACATTAAATGCTTGCCGGTTAAGTGAAACTTAACACATCTGCCAATAAAGAAGTATTTCAACTTCTCACCATCAACCGAGGGTAAATTAGCATGTTTTTCAATTTGTTGCCATACCCCCAAAAGGTTTCTTTTCAGTTAGATGAATAATCTCCTATCGATGAAGGAATAACTTCATTAACATTCATATTTGACTTTCTAATCCATTGTTTTAAAAATTCTTGTTTTACCTCTTCAACCTTCTCTTTAACTTTCAAACTGGGTCCCTTGTTATTTGCTGGTGATGCCTTCTACAAAATTTTGCAATATGTCCAATCTTGTTACAAGCATAACAAGTCATATTGTTTTTTTGAATAGCTTTTCCATATCCTATGCCGGTATGTGTTCTGCATTGATTAGATAAGTATCCAAATCTTCCACAAACATAACATCTTACATTCATTCTACAATTTTCTAAATTATGACCAACTTTGTTGCATTTAGAACATTGACCGGTGGGTGCATTGGTGTTCTGATAATTTGTAGATCTACACTGATTTTCTCTATGACCATACTTGTTACAGTTAAAGCATTTTCCATTGAATTTGTAGGCATTAGGTTGTCTTACCGGTTTACTGTAATCATGATTGTTTGTAGTACCGGAGCTTTCACCAATTTCAAAGCCAAGGCCATTTGTATCTCCATTAGGTTTCTGATTTTTCAACATGTCATCAAGTTCCTCTGAAATTTTCTTGAATTTCTCTTTGTGTTGATTTGCAGTAGCCAACTCATTTTCTAAGAAATCTTTCTGTCTCATGAGTTCAGTCTTATCATGCTCCAAGTGAATCATATCTATTTTCAACATATCATTTTCATGACTGAGTCTTAGATTTTTATTTCCATCATCATTGATTCTCCTAACCAAGCCATCTTCATTCTTCTTTCGGTCTTCAATATCTTTACAAAACCTCATAGTCATATCTTGCATCTCATTCCTCAAGGCCATTTTTTCCTGCTTCATCTTGCTTACAAGATCATTAAGAGTTTCTTTTTCATCATTATCACTCTGTATCTTCTCATGGAGTTCTCTTCTTTTGTTCCTAGCAATAGTGAGATTTTCCTGAAGTCCTTGAATGATTTCTTGTGCAGCCTTCAATTTTCAAGTTTCATATTTTTCAACTTTTTTGCATCATAATCTGCAAGAGTTGTTTCCAATTGCTTTCTCAAGTTTTCCATCTGTACCAGTGTCAGAATCTTCCTCAAGTTGTTAGGCTTTTGAAAACAGAGGACCAGGCTCTGATACCAATTGTTAGGATTCCCAAATATACTGACAACGGGGGGGGTGAATCAGTATCTAACTAGTTAATGGATTTTCTAAACTTATTAAATGAATTGCATGCCAAAACAGTGTACTGGTAAACCAAAAATAATGCAGTAAATAAGATTAGTAAACACAACATAGAAAGCACACCATAACACAATATTTTTTAATGAGGAAACCCAATGTTGTAAAAACCTCAGTGGGATTTGTGACCCACAATATTCGCTCACTAGCCAATAAGTGAATATTACTTACAAATGTGGTGCCTGCACATGCAGGAAGGCTCACTGCCTAGAACTCACTGCTCAAATACAAAAAGGGAAGTCTCACTGACTTATAAAATGGATTATGTAAATCCAGTATCATGTACTGCTTTGGTTCAACATCTGCTATGCCAGGTTCAGTACCAGTTTAAGCTCATACAACTTCCATAAACCTTATTCCAAAATTTGCCTTAATATTTGCATATATCCTTCTACAAATGATTTACAAGATCTCATAGTTATATGAGTCCTATTACAATTTGCCTTGTTGGCTTTACAAAAAGATTTTACAATTAAATAATAAACCAAATCCTATCAGCTGGGGTATCGGTAAACATCTTTGTCGCTGCCGTTGCTTGTGCCTGTGTCGGCGTCTGTGCTTGTGTTGGTGCCATAGGATTGTAAGGTTGCCATCAATGACAATACTTTCAATCACCTACAATTTCTCATTGGAGTGTGCATTTTCCAATAGTTCTCTCTTATTTTTTCTTTCCATTGCCTCTAGATCTTGGCAAAATCGTTCATGGTATTAGAGCCATTAGAGTGTCATTGATTTGCCAATTGAGAGAAATTTGATGCTATTTGGGGTTTGCATTTTGGAGCTTTCTATTGTAGGTTATTATTGAAGCTTGATGGGTCAAATCTAAGGTCATCATTAGATTGAGGAGGTCCAAGAAAGATAGTTTTGCCTTTTGTTTCATCCAAATCAGACTTCAAAGGCCAAATCTAGAGGCATTTGAAGTTTGAAGCTGCAACGGAAATTTTCCAGAATTTATAATTTTGCAGGCAATTTTCAAATAGTGATATCTCACTTATCCGGACTCATTTTTTTGAGAAATTGCTTTTGTTTTGGGGTATAATTTCATGATCTATACAGTGGTGCAATATTTTTCTAATTTTCGGGTACAAGATTTTTTGAAATCGTGAAATCTCGATTTTTACAACTTTGGAGGCTTCGTTTGGGCTCATATGGACTCCTTTTCAGGTGCTGTTTTTTTTTAAAGTGCATAATTTTTCATCTACTTTCATAATTAGGAATTTGGTAATTGTATTTTGCTTGGATCTCAGTTTAAATCACTAGCAGTATTTTTTGAAGTCTCTTATATCTCATTTTGAGAAGTTGTAAATTAGAAGTCCACTTTGCCATTATTTGCAAGTGCCAACATGATCTTTTTATGGGGGGTTAGTTGTTCGTTTATATCTCTTGGTGAAATTCCATTTGGAGGCATCTTTTTCTGCAGTACTCTATAGGGCTTCTTTGGTGGCATCATCTTCATGTTTCCATATTTGCACTATCATGTTGTGTGCTCTTGCATGAGCAATGTTGTACTCGCACTATCATAAACTGCCACACCTCTTTGTATCTTGTCATTGTTGACATATTTGATGCAATCCTCTTGTACACATAGATTAGGAATATCTTGTGAGACTTGGTGCATGGCTCCATTTGAGACTTAGATTGTACACATTTGTGCATGGCTCCCATGAGACTTAGATTGAACCAGTGTTTCTGCCATTTATGAGTATCCAAATGATGTTCAAAGAAAGTTGTCTCCATGCCTGATCTTGATTTTGTTGCAGCGAGTGATTCATTGTCATCGACTTGGTACCTGGTTTTGTCACACTTTGACATTATTGGTGCAACATTAACTCTCTTTCTTCCTTATGGGGAGGTATTTTGGTCATCATCATTGGACCATCTTTGTAGGAGATTCGACACTGAGGGGGGGCTTCATGGTCTCTTCTCTCTTATGGGGGGGAATTTTTCCTCACATGAGGTTTTGTTCTTCTCATTCATCATTGAGATCATTATGTGGTTTCATCATCTCTCTTTTTGGGGGGAGTTTTTTCCCATTGGGTTTTTCTCTCTTTCTCCATTTATGGGAGATTGCATTTGCAATTGTACATGGGTACCTAACATGGCCTCATAGTCGGGACCCATCTTGCATTGCTTAGTTGCATTGTAGACTTTAGTGCATTCCCCTAAGTTGCACTTAAGGGGGGTTGTTGGTGTAAATAATTATTCATCATGGATATTATTACACTATACTTAATTTTACTTAGGTACATGCATATCATAGTAGTTTGGGTATGAGACACTTGGGTGTTTGTGCCACATTGGGATAGTGTGTGTAGGATAATTTCCACCTTTTATGGTGTTGATCTTGTTGTTACACTCCACCTTCGGTGGGTGATCCACCTCATGTGGAATATTATATTATTTCTCCTACCTACCCACACCTATTTCCTACCTACCCTTGTTTCTTATTGAGCCACATATCATGTTTGTGTGCTCACATATCCATATAGCCTTGCCTATATAAGCAGGCTCATCTATATTGTTTGTATGGGCAATCAATTAATGATTCATGATCCAGTTGATCACATTTTGCATCTTGATAGAATACAATTTAATCCTATCATCTATTTTGTTCTCTCTTATTTGTGCTTTCCATTGCCTCTAGATCTTGGAAAAATCTCACAAGATGGTGTTTTTCTCATCTTGACAAACCAGTTGAGAGGAGAACCGGTTTGATGAAGAAGGATGCTAGTGAGTCTGCAGGAATATACATGGTGATACTGGGATGCTGAAGGAAGGTTGATGCTGAACAATTGGAGTGTGATGACTTGGTGTTATCAATGTGTCTCTTTGGCAAGAAGGAAAGTATGTTGTTCACTGATAGAGTAGTGAAGTGTAGACATAAGGGTTACACCGACAGGTTAGAAAAGGTGATGGTAGGAAGGATAACTGGCAAGGTGGTTAGTGTTGGTAGGGTTAGTGAACCGGTATGGGTGTACCGATTATGTGTGTGGTCGGTGACCAAGCTGAACCGAAAGAGTAGTATGATGAAGTGGATACCCACTGTGATGCCACACGAAGCTGAGGTGGTGAATATGCAGAGGTCGGTGATGTCTGGTGTCAAAGAGGTAGTTATGATTGGTCGACATTAAATGTTGATTACGACAATCACAAAGGAGTTGTAGAGTGTGCGACTTGATGAAAGATGAACGATAGAGGAAGATCAGGGATCTGTTGGCACCATGATCGATGTCTGATATCCGATTGCAGATTGACCTCGAGAAGGAAATAGCTAGATCATAAATGTGTTGACTGATTTTGAGGTGAAAGAACATGGTTAGATTTGCTATTTTTAGCAAATATGCATTGGGTGATGGAGAATGCATACATATGCATTCCTCCAATGTAGGTCATTGATCCAAGGTAGATTGGATCAGATCTGATAAAGATTTGATCAGTGGAAGAAACCCTAACTGACTGACGTTTGAATTGGTTTTTGGCGGGAAAACCTGCTTATATATATGAAAGCCAAAATCAATGAGAGGTGCTGGTTGAATGATGTTGCATGGGAAGACTATGCTAGATAGAGTGTTGGCATACCTCTGTGAGTAATGAAATCAATCTAAGTCTTCTTGGCGAAGATATTAAGTGTCTGAGTATTAGAAGGACAACCGGTAAGAGGGTTTAATCGGTAAGGTCAAGGGTACTAGTGAGAAGACGATAGAGAATGAATGCAAGTTGAATTAAGAAACAGAGGAATCCAGTCAAGCAAGAAGAAATGATAGAGAACCGATAGTGACAGATAGTTGTGGATAAGATAGAGGTAAACCGGAAGAGAAGAGGCAATATGTTGAGTGAAGAAGGAACCGGTAAGCAGAAAAAGTGTGAGGAAGAGAGCAAAGAGTGATAGAGGAGATCCAGAAAATAGTGGCTAAGTTGTTGAAGATTTAGTCAGAGTGAGTAGAGAATTGGTAAGGCAGAGAAGACACCTTACCGATAGGAAGGATTGTGTTGAGAGGTTACAAGATTCACTTGTAACTAGATTATTACCTTTGTATTTGAATATAATGTATTGTGTTCACTGAGTTGTAGCTTGGTGCAGGGGTTGGTTGTAGCTCCTTTGGGTTGGTACCCATAAACTAGTAGGGGTTGGTGCTCCTTTGGGTAGCCCATAAATTAGTTAGGGGTTGTAGCTCCTTGGGTTGGTGCCCTAAATCAGGGGTTCGTACCCTAAACATTGTAACTGAGTTTCATTGTGAGGCTGGATTGGAGCAGTAGACTCCAGCAGCATTGCTCACTAATTTTTTTCCCATCTTGGGTTTTCCTCGTACATACTGGTGTTATGTAATGTCTTTTTGTGTGAATGCAATTGTGATGAGTCTCCCCACTAACCGATAAGTCTGCATTGTATTAGATTCCATAACCGGTATACTCACATAAGTCAGTTAAAGGGAAAAAGTTTGAGAACCACTGATTCAGCCCCCCTCTCAGTGGTGCATTGTGTCTAACAAAGCCTAGGTACCCTGTTTATCAAGCTTTCTCTCGCTTGGGTAGATTTTGCCTTAAGGACATAATGGTTTGTTTAGTGTCAATCCTTGCTCCAGTGTTTGATGGTTCAAACTATTCTATTTGGAGTTGTAGAATGGAAGTCTACTTGTCCTCTCTAGGGTTTGATGTATGGATGTCGGTTGTTAATGGTCTCCATAGGAATGTTTGTCCTCCCACCCGTTTTGAAGAAGATGCATGTGTAATGAAGAAGCCATGAAGGCCATATTCAGTGGACTCACTAGTGATGTTTCTTCACAAGTGGATAAATGTAGATCGACAAAGAGTCTATGGGATAGACTAAAGAAGTTGTATGGAAATGAAACCTGCACCACTGGATCAGTTTGTGAGAGTGAAAAGAGCAATGCTACAAACACGTGTTCAGATGACAAAAGTAGATCTAAGTGTTGTAGTAGCAATGGTGATGAGGAGACTCATCTCTTCATGGCCCATGAGACAGACATTGGGGATAATGCAGATAGATCCCACCAGTATGATGTGTTTGACAGCGACACTAAAGAAGAAGAAGAGGAAGGAGACAAGGTAGATAGATCTAGCCAACAAGATCTATTGGGAAGTGATAATGAAGAAGAAGAAGAAGATGTAGAGGTTGATCTAGAAGGTGAGCTACTAAGCACCCTTGATGAACTTAAAAATGTTAGAAATAAACTTAAGAATTACAAGAAATCAGTTCATGAAGAATGTAGCAAGTTGAGAACCTGCCTTGAAGATTCAAACAAAAAGGTCATCTTATTGACCACTCAACTAGATGAGGAAAAACAAATGGAAGATGATTTGAAGTCTATCTTGGATGCCAAGGAGAGAAGATGTGAGGAGTTGCTGTTAGATATGAAGTCTAAGGACAAAGGATGTCAAGACCTAAACAGTGAAATGGAGAATCTGGAAAATGAATGCAAGTTGTTTAAGACTGCTGCAGTTGTTGAGCAAAAATGGTTGATCAGATGCCTTGAAGAATCTGAGAAGTGTATCTCAGAGTTAAAGAATCAACAAAAAGACACCAAGGAATGCAAGTGCAAAGATCTAACAGCTGAGCTAGAGACAAAGGATAAAGAGCATTAATAGATAATAGGTGAAATGGAGTCCCTCAGGAAAGAACTCAAAAAATGTCAAGATGAGCTCAAATTGAGAAAGAAGTATGATGGTGGCATTGAAGCCTTGGATAAGATGTTAAGCAAACAGAAACATTCCAAGGACAATGGAGGATTAGGATGTGGTACTAGTGAATGTTATACAAGAAAGGAGACCTCCCACAAAGATATTCAATTTGTCTCCTCAAATGGAAATGGAAAGGGTCGGACCTTCACTGTCAAAAATGCTCCAAGAAAAAGGATTGATCTGATTACAACCAGTGAGGACATGAAGAAGAAGACCAGTGCTGCAAGGATGAATAATGCAAATACTAAGGGAAAAGGGAAGCTAGGAGAAGATAGCTTCACCGGCAGCAGGAGTAAGAGAAGGAAACCTAGAAGACCTTCCACTAGTAGAAGACAAAGAAATACTAGAGACCATCAATGCAGTCAAGTATGGAAGAAGAAGGGAGCTAACGGAAGAACTGCACAAAGTGGTCATCCAAGGAACCATCCTCAGAGAAGAAGATATGGAGATACTAAACCAATAAAATCACCTCATGTTTGGAAAAATAAATTTGTAAGTAATAAGCCTCTCTTCTCTGGTTATTGTTTTCCATGTAAATATTATGGTCATAGGGCAGAAGAATGTAAAATGAGGTCTAGGAATAGATAGAGTGTTCTTCCTAGGTATAATAAATTAGGTGGCTATAGATTTCATACATATAAGTAGAATGTTTCACAGAGTATAAACATGCATGTTTCCTTTCTCAATAATGCTAATAAGAATCCATGCACTGCTCCTAAAAATGTAAACATTGTGTGTTATAACTACAATGGATTAGGACATAGAAGTTGTGAGTGCAGGAAGAAGAATATGCATTCCTATGGGAACCTGTGGAATAGTCATGATCAACATAGAAGTAGTCATAAAAGATATAAGTAGCAAAGACCTACATGGAACATGATGAGTGGTGTTCCTACTCAATTAAGATATTCAAGGAAACCGGTAACCGACCAAAATGGCACGATCAAAAAAGGAAGAGAAAACTAGTATGTTAGAAGGTTCCCCAATCATGAGATTGGCATGGATGTTGTATGCTACTATAGAACTATCTATAGAGAGAGGAAAAATGAGGAGAAGAAGGTCAACTCTACTGCCAAGTTTTCAGATGTGGAAAGGAAAGAAATCAAGCAGACATGGAGGAAGAAGATGAAAGATAAGAGCATGGACCGACATTGTTCATTCAATGCACAAGTGATATCTCCTATGGCTTAAAGGAGATGAAAAACTCGGGGGGAGTTACATATTGACTAGATCATTCACCCCTTAGTTGAAAGTGGACAAGGAGATGAACAAGCTGCTACTGGTAAGAGGAAGAAAATGAGATGGCAGTGTGTGTGTGTAGTTACCGCCTTGACTACACATGGAAGATGGTTTACTACCAAAGGTGAAGTGAATGGTAGCAGAGGTAATTGGAATTGGGAGATAAAGGTAAAGAGGAAAGTGTCTCGATAGAGATAAGAGATCGGTATGTGCAGCATGTTACCGATACAGATGTTGATCAGTGTTGTAGATTATGTAAGTCAATGAGTTGAGGGATCATTGCAGTAACTCTGGTAGCTTGGATGTATGAGGTTATGTCTAAGGTGGTATTGGAAAGGACCTAAATGACATATGTTGGTTTGGGAGTTGATCTTATGTGCATACATCTTTATGGGTCAACCGGTTGGATATGTGACATGCAGTTGGAATTTTGGTCATGATGGTGGATGTCATAGGTATAGATGTGAGTCCTGGTTTAGGACCTGACAAAATACGATGAAGATCAGAGGTTTGTGTTTCATGGAGAGTTCAGAGAGATATCTTCTGATAAATACCAGACAAGCTGAACTCATTAGTTGTTCCAGTAGTTGTTTGACAACATAGCTAAGGTATGGTGGTGTCTAAGTCTTCCATCTCATGTGCTGCTAATTGAGATGGTGTACAGAAAAGGGGGAGAAAGAGACTGCAGAGATAGTAATGCAAAGCATCAATTAGTCTCAATTGGTAGCTGACCTAGGTTCCTTGTGTGTTGCCAAAAAGGAGAGAGTGCATGTAGTGTCCTAGATGGAATGACCCTTTTCCATTGTTGTCAAAGGGGGAGAAAGATACTATAGTATACCGGATACTACATGTGTTTACATCAATGCTAAAGGGGGAGATTGTTGGCATTTTGTTGTCATTGATGTCAACCGGTAGAAGATGTTACTGGTATCACTGTCATTGATGTCAACTAGTGAACAAGAGGTTGTTGGCATTAGAGTTTGATGTAAATTAGAATAGAAGATGAACCGGTATGGGAGAAGAGTTGATGTGTTGTCATTAAGGGGGAGATTGTTGGCATTGTGTTGTCATTGATGTCAACCGGTATAGGATGTTACCGGTATCATTGACATTGATGTCAACTAGTGAACAAGAGGCTGTTGGCATTAGAGTTTGATGTCAATAAGAATAGAAGATGGACCGGTATGGGAGAAGAGTTGATGAGTTGTCATTAGTGACAACTAAGTGACCATCTTCATGCAGAAGGTAGAATTGGTGTGTACTGATATGCTAGAGGTTCAATAAAGTGACCACTTTGTAAAAGGGTTGTTGATATGGTGTTTCATACAACTGGAATGAAGAGATTACATGTTGGGTATTGATTGTGCTGAAGTGGTGGAATTCTATTTGGTTTGCATCAGCACCAGAGGAGAAGTATGAGTAGGCCACTAGATGGCTAGGTGATAGGTTAACAGAGTATGTTGTCTCTGAGTGCAGGTTGACTTATGGAAAACCACCGAGACATATGTCAAGCTGGAGATACATCTGCATAATGACAACTATGTCATGTTTGTGCAATATCAGATGCAGAAGGTAGGTGAGTGAATGAACAGATCGGATGATCAAGCGAAAGATGAGAATGATTCTAGAGTCTGAGATCAGTTAAGCCTCCAAAGAGTGTGATCAGAAATACACACTGGATAAGCAAGTGAAAACAAGGTGTGCTACTAGGACAGTGAAGGAAGAATGAGGAGTTGAGATGGTGTGTATGTCATCTTGGCAAACCAGTTGAGAGGAGAACCTTTTTGATGAAGAAGGATCCTAGTGAGTCTGTAGGATTATACATGGTGATACTGGGATGCTGAAGGAAGGTTGATGCAAAATAGTTGGAGTGTGATGACTTGGTGTTATCAATGTGTCTCTCCAAGAAGAAGGAAAGTATGTTGTTCACTGACAGAGAGGTGAAGTGTAGACACAAGGGTTACACCGACAAGTTAGAAAAGGTGATAGTAGGAAGGATAACCGGCAAGGTGGTTAGTGTCGATAGGGTTAGTGAACTAGTATCGGTGTACTAGTTATGTGTGTGGTCGGTGACCAAGCTAAACTGACAGATTAGTATGATAAGGTGGATACCAACTGTGATGCCATGCGGAGCTGAGGTGGCAAATATGCAGAGGTCCAAAGAGGTAGTTGTGATTGTTCGACATTAAATGTTGATTGCGACAATCATGGAGGAGTTATAGAGTGTGCAGCTCGATGAAAGATGAATGACTTAGGAAGATTAGGGATTTGTTGGTGCCATGATTGATGTCTGATATCAGACTGTAGATTGACCTCGAGAAGAAAATAGCTGGATCATAAATGTGTTGACTGATTTCGAGGCTAAAGAATAGGGTTAGATTTTCCATTTTTAGCGAATACGCATTGGATGATGGAAAACACGTATAGATGCATTCCTCCAATGTAGGTGATTGATCCAAGGTAGATTGGATCGGATCTAATGAAGATTTGATCAGTGTAAGAAACCCTAACTGACTGAAGTTTGAATTGGTTTTTTGCGAGAAAACCTGCTTATATATACGAAAGCCAAAATCAATGAGGTGTGTTGGTTGAATAATGTTGCATGGGAATAATATGCTAGGAAGAGTGTTGGTATACCTCTATGAGTAATGAAATCAATCTGAGTCTTTTTGGAAAAGATCTTAAGTGTCTGAGTATTAGAAGGAGAACTGGTAAGAGGGTTTAACCAGTAAGGTCAAGGCTACCAGTGAGAAGGCGGTAGAGAATGAATGCAAGTTGAATTAAGAAATAGAGGAATCTAGTCAAGCAAGAAGAAATGATAGAGAATCGGTAGTGACAGATAGTTGTGGACAAGATAGAGGTAAATTGGAAGAGAAGAGGCAGTATGCTAACTGACGAAGGAACCAGTAAGCAGAAAAAGTGTGAGGAAGCGAGAAGAGAGTGATAGAGGAGATCCAACAAGATAGTGGCTAAGTTGTTGAAGATTTAGTCAAAGTGAGTAGAGAACTGGCAAGGTAGAGAAGACATCTGACTGGCAGGAAGGATTGTGTTGAGAGATTACAAGATTCACTTGTAACTAGATTACTACCTTTGTATTTAAATATAATGTATTGTGTTCACTGAGTTGTAGCTCAGTGTAGGGCTTGTATCTCCTTTAAGTTGGTGCCCATAAACTAGTAGGGGTTGGTGGTCCTTTGGGTTGTAGCTCCTTGGGTTGGTGCCCTAAACATTGTAACTAAGTTTCATTGTGAGGCCAGATTGGAGCAGTAGACTCCAGCATCATTGGTCACTGAGGTTTTTCCCATCTTGGGTTTTCCTCGTACATACTAGTGTTATGTGATGTATTTTTCTGTAAATGCAATTGTGATGAGTCTCCCCAATAACCGATAAGTCTGCATTGTGTTATATTCTATAAATGGTTTACTCACATAAGTTAGTTAAAGGGAAAAAGTTTGATAACCACTGATTCACCCCCCCCCCCCCCCTCTTAGTGGTGTATTGTGTCTAACAGTGGTTATATATACAAAAGGGATACCATATATCCCCCCCTTGAATGAGACTACACAAATGACTTCCCTTACACAAACATCAATCATTCATGTTCCATCTAATCCAATGCAAACACAGTCCCATGAACCAACAACTAGTATATATTGGTCGACATTCCCACAACACGAGTCAACACCAATATGAAACAAAACCAACCAAGTAATGTTCTACCCTAAGATGGTGTAAATATGGTATTCCAACCTAGGCCTTATAAACATCAAAAATAGAAAATAGACATGCTTGACAACTTGCTTGGATGATTAGGATATACACAACCAATTGCTCAAGAACAAAATGTTGCTACATGTTACCAACAACAAGTACAACCTACTATGCAAATTAGTGCTCCATATCAAAAAGTAGGATTAACACATCAAGAGTCACAAAAAATAAGCGATTGTTCAACCACATCAACAACAAAAATCCATGCCTCAATATCAACAACAAATAACTGAAGTTCTTTGATTTTAATAATAAATGACACAATCAGGAACTCAATAACAAATACCAGTGACACAAATGCAACAACAATGTTGCCCACTGCTTAGAATTTGAACTCAACAACAACCTATCCAACAAATGCACAATTTTAACCTCAAGTCCAAAATGTAATGTAGTTTCCACAATCACAACAACAAAATTAGTACCAAGACACTACTGCAGCGCAATATGGTGACCCATACCAAGACACACAAATCACAAGTACACCTCAATCCACTATTCCTGAGTATCAATAATAAAACCTGTTTGGAGGAATGATATACAGACAACGAGGTCATGTAGGAATGAATGATGAACCCCCTAGACAAGGACCTTCAGATGTCATGCCATAAAAAATTGATAAACTTTCCAAGAAAGTTGAAACATTACAAACAAGAGGAAAAAAATAAGTTACACATTGCAAGACCTATGTCCTAATCCTTTCGATAAAATTCTGCACATGCCTCCTTTCTTGAAAAATTCCAGTGTCCCTAAATTTAATAAATACTAAGGAAAAGGAGACCCAAAAGATCACAATAGAGAGTTCTATGTATCTTGTATGGAAATTCACTATGACGACACATACCTCATGCATCTATTCCCACAAAGTTTATCCGAACAAGCAATGGATTGGTATTCCTGATTACTTGGTAACATTAAGTCATGGAATGAGTTAGCTAAAAAATTCATTTGCCACTTTGCCTTCAATATTGACAACAAAGACACTATGACTAACCTTTGCACTACCAAACAGAAAATAGGGAAATCCCTTGTCACATTCTTACAAAGATGGCAACATTTAGTTAGTCGTTGTCCGTTCGAAATCCCTAAAGAACAACAAGTCAATTTGTTTATTGAGAATTTAATACTGGAACTAATATACAAATTAAAGATCAAGAGTCCTAGTTCTATTAACAAACTTATCAACAAAGGGACAAACATTGAGAACACTCTTATATAGAAAGGGCTTATCAAAATCTCTAAAGATAACACAAGCAATGATAAAGGAAAATTCTGGTCTAGAAACAAGAACATTACTAATGATGAAGTTGTAGATTGAAAAATAGTAAACAACACACAGACAAAACTCATCCTCAAAGGAGCTACACCATTGAATACTCAAACAAATAATCAGTCTCCTCTACAAAACAATGTATTCACTTAGCAAAAAGATCAAGTGGCCAATACCATGCAACAAATCCAACAACGATGACCTCCTCAAAATAGAGATAGACCTCCTTGCCAATATACACCATTACAGGAAACCATTGAATCTGTGTTAAAATAGTTACTCCAATCAAACCTTGTATAGCTACCCAAGATCAGAAATGAACTAGTAGTAAAACCTAGTTGGTGGAACAATAGTCAATATTGTGAATATCACCGCAAAAAAGGACATAAAACTCCTTCATGCTTTCAATTAAAATATTTGATACAAGAATTAATTGACCAAGGTTTGATTAATATAGATTCTCTAACAACTTCCTCAAACACAAATTATACCATTTTTAAAACTTTGTTACTTTATCATGATAAAGGAAAGGCCTCTACATCGAATTTTGACTCCAAAGGAAATGTCAACTACACCAATTCTTATCATTAGTAAACCATCAATTATCTTCAAATGTCAGTTAATTATGTATCAACTATATGAATTAAATATCCAATTTCCCAATGTGTGATAACTACTCGATGATCTAAAGTTATTTTACAAGGAGCTCCTCCTGTATAACATTCTTGACCATTTAGGAAAAATGCTTGAATAGATCTCTATCTTATATTTTTTGTGCATCTCTCCCACTCATAGATAAGTCCTTGATAAATCATTGCAAGAGTCTCCACCAAACCCAATCATAATGACTCTTTGCACCTATAAATATTTGTCCATAATAACAAGATAAGATGAGTCTCCACCAGTTCTGATGCCTTTGATTGAAAATAAACCATTTATATTATATATATTAGCAATTGTAATAGCATTAGGATCTCTCCTAACACAACATAATGAACATGAAAAAGAGAAATATATATATTATATCAATAGAACTTTGTTTGGCTATGAATTGAACTATACAACAACTAAACAAGCTTTCCTAGCAGTTGTCTTTGCTACTCAGAAGAAGAGACATTATATGTTGAGTAATAAGACTTTTCTCATTGCAAAGATAGATCCCTTGAAATATATACTCAATAGGGAAACACATAGTGGTCATATTGCTAAGTGGGTTATGAGGTTAAGTGAGTTTGATAACTAGTATGTAGACTGCAAGGCTATAAAAGACAAGAAATAGCAGATTAGCTCGCAGAAGCTTCAATACAAGATAATAACCCACTATTGTTTTATTTTCTAGATGAATCCCTATTCAACATAAACTCCACTCCTAATTGGAAACTTTATTTTGATGGTTCACATAAATAACATGGCTCAGCAGCAGGTAAAGTATTCCAGACTCCATAGGGAGATGCAATTCCTAAATCATAGAGAATCAACTTTAAGTGTACAAATAATATTTCAGAATATGAAGCCTTAGTCACAGAATTAAGAATTGTAGTATAGTGGGATATTAAACATATTGAAGTTTATTGTTATTCTCAGTTGGTCATTTGGCAAACAAATGTTGAATATGAAACAATGGATGAGAAGCTCATTCCTTATAAAAAGTTGGTTAATTTCTATAAGACCAAGTTTGTTACATTTACTTTTAGTCAAGTACCATGACTACAAAACAAACCTCTAGATGCCATGACTACTATTGCCTATATTCTTGATATTCCTTAGAATGATTCTAAATGTGAGTTCTTGGTCAAGCAATTGTTGATCTTGGCCTATGAAATTCCACAATCTGAACTCATGTGTAAAATTGTTGGTCCCAATTCCTCCTGGTACCAAGACATAATACAACTATTTGAGGACCCAAACATTACCTCCTGGCTTGTCCAAAAACCAATGTCATTCCTTCCTCCATCAAACTACTAGATATGTTATCATTAGTGACACCCTATACCATCTCTCTTTTGAAAAAACCTCCTCGGGTGTCTTGATTCTAACTAAGCATAAACTACATTACAAGAAGTCCATGATGGTATCTATGGGGGTCATTTCAATGGTTTAAGTCTTGCTAAGAAGCTCGCAAGAGGAGGATACTATTGGCCTACTATGGAACCCGAAGCTCACACCTTTGCAAATAAATGTTGGAAATTTTAGATTCATGGAGACCTGATTCATCCACCAACACAAGATCTCCATTCTATCATATCTCTTTGGCCCTTTTCTCAATGAGGACTTGATCTCATAAGTAAGATTAACCCTACTTCTACCAATGGACACAAGTTCATTATCACAACTACTGAGTACTTTACCAAATGGATTGAAGCTATTCCTATGACTTACATCACTAGCATCCAAATTTCTAAGTTTATCCTCAATTATATCATATGTCATTACAGAATCACTTTGGCTATTATTACTAACAATTGTCTCCCTTTCAAATACCAAGATGTAAAAGAGCTCTACATAAAGTTTCATATCCAACATTGCTTTTCCTCTCCATATTATCTGCAGAGTAATGGTCAAGCTAAGGCATCAAACAAAACCATCATCAAAATCCTTAAGAAAACTCTCAATGATGTTGTGTGTGAGTGACATGTACAACTTAATCTTGCATTATGGGCATACCAAACTAGTATCCACACACGAGCCAATTGTATTCCTTATTCACTAGTTTACGGTACTGAAGTTTTTCTTCCCCTTAAGGTCAAGATCCCTTCACTAAGAGTCTCCATGCATAATATAATTAATGATGAAAAATATAGGGTATTTAGATTGCATGAATTAGAAGTATTGGATGAGCAACACCATACCATTCTAGTTCATACATAAATTATACCAAAAATTTAAAGGATATGCATTTTGAAATCAGAGACTTGGCCCTCAAGATGAATCAACAAGAAAGGTAGAAGCCAAGAAAATTTGAACCTAATTGGCTTGGTCCCTATGCGATCACTGTAGTGTATGGGTCTGGTGCTTATTAGCTAGGCATGTCAGAAGGAGAATCATTATTAGAAACAATCAATAGCATGTACCTTCGCTAGTACTATGCTTAAGTCAATATGATCCTGAAAAAAAAGAACAAAAAGATTGATATATGATCTTGAAAAAAGAACAAAAAAATTTAAAAATGATCATGAAAAAAGAACAAAAAAATTGAAATATGATCCCGAAAAAAGAAAAAAAAAATTAATATATGATCCTAAAAAAAAGAAAAAAATAAATAAATATGGATCTTGAAAAAAAAAAAGAGAAGAAAAAATCATTCGCCCACTTGTGAGAACCTAGCAAGCAGGTGCTCTAGGTAAGTACCATGGTGAAACCTAGCCAATAGGCACCATGTGTAGCAAGACATTTCTCTATCATCTATCGACACCCTATTTAAATCTTATTTATATCTATGATAGATTTTCCATCCATCTCATCATAAAATCCCCCTTGAATCCTACCATCATGGCCTAGACTTGGTCGATGTTTATTGTCTTTCCTAATGCACAAACCAGTATTGTATATAACCCTTTTGGCCATTGTATATAGTTTCTCATAGATTGGAGGCATCTTCTTTATCATGATCAATAGATGGAGTCTTTCTCGCTATTTGAAATGGAGAATGACATATGTACATAACCTAAATGATCCTGAAAAAAAATCCCTAAAAATTGAAAAATGTCCTGAAAAAATCCTAAAAAATGCAAAATGTCCTAAAAAAAATACCAATCAACATCCTCAAAAAAAAATTCAAAAAATATCCTAAAAAAAATCTCCAAAAAAAATCAAATATTCAAGAACCCTAAAAATTGGAAAATAACTAAAATCCAAAAACAATCATTTTAGTCGATCAATAAACTTGTCCTTTGCAAATAGACATATATTTGAGCAAACACGGACATAAAAATTGTAACATTTTTCTTATCAAATCACGCACCAAAAAACAACCTATCAATCAAATCAACACGTTAGACATATCAACTTGTCGCATCTATTGATCAATCAACCTATCAACTTGTCCTTTGTCCAACTATCAATTGTCTTATATAGGGTGCAATATACTCAAAACTAGGTTGTGCTAGTCTTATACAAGGTATTTCATTCCTGAAACCAAACATCATGATCATACTATCAAACACAAACACAAAATATCAACTTTGACAACAAGATCAGAATGGTTGCTGTCTCCCTTGGTCTAGTGAGTCTTATCTTTTCCTGATTTATCTTTGGTCATGTTCCTATGCTACTCGAGGATATCACTGAGTGATGAGAGTAGCTAGGATGGTTCATGACCTTTCTTGTTATTGTCTTATGTTTGTGGGATATTTTTCATGATGTTCTAAAACATGTATCTCTTGGGTGTCTATGTTGGTTCCATCACTTTGTGACTAGTGCACATACCTCAACCCTTGACATACAAACCAAATTTTCAAAACACACCATGGATGCATTACTTGTTTGTAATGAATATATATCCCATTTGCAAAAGGACAGAGCAGGAGAACCTAGGACTTAGGCTCATAGTATTTCTACAATTTTGGCTTGCATTGACCTTCACCAAGTTAGGTTTCTAATAAGGACTCTAGAAGGGTCCGAGGTGTGTGTGTAATGATTGGTTTGAGTCAAGTGTAGGCCTAGTTGTGTTAGTTTCCTTTCTAGGTTTCCACTTTGTGAGTAGGTGTTAGGGTGACCAATTAAAATGGCCTTCTTGTTGGTCAAAAGAGGCATAAATTGGTGAGAGAATTAGAGAGGTTTATAATAGTATTAGGAATGTTGAAAAAGACATGAATAATGACTTGTAATAGGTTGCCTAAGTTGGCAAAGAAAAATTTGGAAAATTGTAAAAGTTGTCATGACAACTTTGGTCCTAAAAGAGCTTACCAGTGGAGTTAGGGTTAGAACATTGACCTAAGATGCCTCCACATATGGGTAAGACTATTTAAACCTCCTCTTGTATGGTTACCGAGGTTGGAAGTTTAATTTTTGGTGAATGACAATCTGAAACCACTCATTTTCGGACTGTTATCATTGTTTTTTTCTTATTTTGCATAAAAAGTGAACACAAATGGATTGAATCCAATCATCCAACTTTGGATAGTTGTTATTTGGTATGTTCTAGTACAATTTGATTCATTTCATGCTTTGTTGATAGTGTTTGTTAGTACTTTTATTGTTTTGTTTTCAAACAGCCAATTTTGGCTTGTAAATAGCAATTTTGTGTAAAAATGGTTGCCCCATAAAATCCCTCCGTGATACCATCACAACCTATTGGGACATGGAAGGAAACCCTATGTACAATGTAAATATATAGGGAGGAGTTCTGGAAGTTAAATTCATCATAGTTACCACCTTGTTCTAGATGAGTCCAGGAACAACCCGACTAGACAAAACAGGGTGTAAATTGAATGTATATTGCAAGGGTGGATCCAAAAACTTAACCTAATTGTTTGGGATGGTTCATGAGGTCCATACAGAGTTGTAGTTGTAAGGGGAAGCCTTGAAAAGTCCTTTTGATACCCTTTTCACAAAGTTGGACAGTCATTGTCCTAGAAACCATTGAAACCCTAGTCAAACCCTCATTTTTAGGTTAGGGAACTGTACAACAAGTTGGGAGACTAAAACAAACAAAATATCTTGGGTATGGGTGAGTGATTGAAGAAAAATAAAACTACTTGCAAGGTCTTTTGGACCGTAAAACTAGTAACCCTTAAAAACCAGATTTAGGAGGCCTAATTGGGGCTCATCCTTGTAGCCCTATTTCTAGGCAATTTTATGAAATCAGTAAGGGAGTTGAAGATTGCACAATCCCAAGTGGACCTAGTTGAACTCATTCCATGGTAAATGTCATCTTCACACCTCTGCAAGATCTTATAATAGTATGGGGGTGAGAAGTGGGAAGTTGACAAGTAGTTGTCAAGGTTGAAAGATGAGTATTTGAGAAGCACATTGAATTGGTAGAGTACCTAGTCAAAACACTTGGCGCAAACACAATAAGATTGGTAAAGATAAATTCCTAGTAGAGATTGGGAAGGACTTGGAGGTCTTGAAGCATAGCTAGACTTGGTGAGGTTGGTGGAATTGAGCAACACCAAGTAGGTGAAGTGTGAGCAAGCTAGGTGAACCCTATCTGTATACACCTAAAAATGATATGAAGATAGTTAATTAAATACGCAGTTATTTGATTAATTCCCCTTCCTAATTAATTGAATTCACAAGCAATTTAATAAATTTCTCTATTCATCTACTAGTAAATAAATCTAAATGATTTATTTATATAGTTCATTTCATATCCCCTTTGATTAATTAATTCTCAATTAATTAATGTCTCCCCATATTAATCAATTCTTCTAATCCCTAATTAAGATTAACAAACTCAAGTTTGTTGAGATTAATTACCATTTTCCAATTATTTGAATTTCTAAATTCAAATGAGCACATGGCTCCTAACTTTAACCACCCAACCTAACCATTCCCTAACTTGCACTTTTGCCACATGTCTCCTCCCTTGGACACTCGCCCTCTCATGAGCAAGGCTCCTTGACACTTGGCACCATAGAGATGACAAGTGTCCCTTCCTCCAACCTCTTCTCCAACTTCCTCAATCTTGGCCCTTGATATCTTCAGATCAAATCTGGACAGTCGATTCCTACCACCTCAGCTTTGGCCTTAGAATTTCTATAAATATCCCCCATTTTGGAGCAATAAGGATCCCATGTCATATCAATTTAGGCATCATTACTATAGGCAATTTCCATTTCAATTATCTAGTAATTAGATTTGGAATTGATCATAGCATGTTAATCTAGTTTCTTACATCATGCATTTCATATCATCTCCATAGTCAATCATGATCAAATAGCTACTCAACTCTTGAGTTGCCACTTTGGAGGTCATTGCTCCGCTGAGAGCCCATCAATCCAACACCTTAAAGGTCCTCAAGAATAGAGGAAAATGGGACATTTCAAGGAAGGCTTATGGTTTGCATTTCTAATATAGTTTTCAATTAAGCTTTTCAATTACATTTTATTGTCTCATTATATGTGTATGCCTCTTATATACCACATTTTTAGCATCACATTAATTGGTGCCCACCATGGGGCCTAGCCCCTTTGATCTTTAACAAGTTTGCTTGTAGGAAATTTCATTGACAGGTTGATTAGCTCTTTCAGAGTGCAGATTAGCTCTCTTGGGCTCCCGAATCGCGTTCTTGGCTTCTTTTGTGGCATTCCGGCACCTCAAATGGCATTTATGGGAGATTCCTCAACTTTGTTCTTATGATTTTCTATACTTTAGCGCTTTCAGTCTGTACTTTAGCATTTTTGGTATGTATGGTGGCATTTTTGGTACATTATTTCAGCATTTTCAGTCTATTTGACAATGCTTTTGGTTTGTAGAACAATGTTTCTGGTTTGCAGAACAATGTTTCTGATGTGCAGAGCAGCATTTCTGGTGTGTAGAGCAACGTTCTTGGCACATATGATGGCGTTCTTGGTCAATTTGATGACATTTTTAGTTTTTTGTTAATTTTGCAAATATTGTATGTTGCATTCCTCATTTCTGCTTCTAGAATGTCATTTTCCTGAACCTAATTTGTAGATTGTTGGTTTTGTAGGTACTTATTTTGCTGTGAAAGACTGGAGTTATAAAATATTTCATCGCCAAAGAATACAATATAAACTACTAACTTTGTTTGCAGCCACGAGATTTTGCACTTATATTTGTTAAATTAGGCACATAGACTAATTACAATGGAAATGAACAAACATGTCTTATGTGTTTTGATGATAGGTGAGTATGCTCTCACCTTTCTTAGGTGATCAGAAAGCTAGACTCATCCTTTGCTTCAATAGTGCATATCTTTAGCGGGCCTGTCACAGTGGGAAAAAGTAATCACCCTATGAGAACGACCCAAGTGAGTACAACTGGACTTGAGCATTCCAACTCACTATAATAAATAGGTCTCTGATAATTAAAGTCTCAGAGAATGGGACTATTTGAGTTTTCTCTTTGAGATCTCTCATATCAAGCATTTTGTAGGGCCTCACAGTCTCAATCATGTTTACGTGACTACAACTTGTCTCGGTACCTTGTCGGGCTATAGGCCTCAATCATGCTTGCGTGACTTCAAGGGGTAATTTCAAACGGAATTCCTGACTAAGAACTATAGAAATAGAAGCTACCTAATTCACCTTCGAAAGGGTGATAATCTTTGTGCAAGAGAGATAGTAACTCTCCCAAGAAACTTTCCATATCATGTCCCCATTAGCGTTTGGAGTCGGATAATATGGCATTGAGAATCCATTGCGTGATCCTTAGCGGCCATATTCTGATTAGCTATTGGGTGTGTACCTAAGTCAGCAAGCAAAGGTTTTCATTCTCAGTCAATCTCGTTAGGATAGACTGATTGATGTGTTTTTAATTGTTAAAAACCTTTGGAACAAAAATACAATCTAATTTCTATGTTTATAAGTCAAGTCAAGATCTCATCCATTGAAATACAACAAACATTGAAAACTCAAACTTCAAACTGTTAAATTCACAAGTTTTGCAGCAGATTAGGTCTTTCAGTCCAAACAGTTTCTCTTTTAGTCCAAACATTAGCTTTTACAGTTCAAACATTAGCTCTTTTAGTCCAAACAGTCGCACCTTCGGTCCAAACAGTCGCATTTTCAATCCAAATGTCAGCTCTCTTGGTGTTAATGTTAAATTTCTCATATTTCAACATTAACTCTCAAAGGTTGAGCATATCAGAGTTTTTGGTTTGTCTATCAGAGTTTTTAGTCTAAACAATAGAGTTCTTGGTTTGTTTCTCAGCATTTCTAGTCGGTATAGTAGCGTTCCTGGTCTAAACAGTAGCTCTTTTGGTCTAAAGGTCAGCTCCCTTGGTCCAATCAGCAAATCTTGTAAGTTGCACATCAAATAACTCATGT
Source organism: Cryptomeria japonica (assembly GCF_030272615.1). NCBI lineage: Eukaryota > Viridiplantae > Streptophyta > Pinopsida > Cupressales > Cupressaceae > Cryptomeria > Cryptomeria japonica. The sequence continues at coordinate 629,780,275 of NC_081405.1, read as the reverse complement.
TGCAGCATTAGATCTCCTAGTTTGTACTTGTCAAGTCTAAATAGCCATTTTGTGAGTCTGAAAATCACAAAATTGGGTCAAAATTGTAATCTCCTAAGTTCAAACACTCAATTTGCTAAACCTACATATCATTATTTGAACTTTAGAGTCACTGTATTGCAAAACAGAGTTCCTGGTTTATCAGTCAGCATTTATGGTCTGTATGTTAGCATTTCTAGTGAGTATAGTAGCATTTTTAGTAAGTATATCAGAGTTTTTGGTCCAAACAATAGTGTTTTTGGTCCAAACAGCAGCGTTTCTGGTTCAAACTGCAGCGTTTCTGGTAAGTTTGTCAGTGTTTCTAGCCAGTAAAACAGAGTTCCTGGTCATTTTGTCAGCGTTTCTAGTAAAATACATCAAAATCAGAAAACATAGAGAGTAGGTCATCTTGTTGGGTCATTCAATCAGGTTATTTTCTGTCAAAATAGATTCAAGAACAAGACAGACAAAGGTCTCAAGTATTCACCTCAAACAAGTTAAAGATCAAACACCTTAAAGTGCAACTTCACATTGTCTTTGATAAACTGATCATTCAAACATAGTTTCTCATTAGGATATATCATCCTTTAATCATGAAACTACAACGCTTGGTCAAAATAACCTCGTTCTCTATCATAGGATATATCGTTCCTATTGAACTTGGTCATATCAAAAATCACAAAAATCTGCACTCCAAAACTAAGATCAAAAAACTTGTAACCAAGAAAATACTTCAAAAGATCATTTCATGTCTATCCATTTACAACTTTCACCTCAACAATTGATCACTTATAACAACACATTACTCAAGATTTAAACCTCGAAAAACATTCAAAACACGTGTATGCCCATTCTAACCAGGGCTCAGAGACGGAAAATTGCAGAAATAGAAACAGAAACGTTTGAAATAACTAAAAACTATAGAACCATGGAACACGAAGATGAAATACAAGTTGAAGATGAAATACAAGTTGAAGAGGAAATAACAGAACAAAATATTAGAGACATCAAGAAAGATCCTCAATTCAACAAATTTATGAAGAAATTATTGGAGGGAGAAAAAGAAAAACATTTCCTAATGTTAGCCAAATCTGGTGCTACACTCCCCCAAGATTTTGATGTAAACAAATTGAAACAAAAGAAAAGTGGTCCTCCTCCTAATGATGAACAATATGAGGACATCTTTGGTCTCAAAATGAATAACACATCAATTCATAATAACACCACAAACAATGAAGAAACTTACATTCCCATAAGAGATGAAGTAGAAATTCTAAATAACGCTCAATCGAACGAAGATACAAGAAGGGATAGAGATGATACAAGAAGAGATCAATATCTTCCTAGAATGCAAAATAATGGTCATACAAGAATAAATCATGTGGATAATCCTATCATGACTCTCACACAACAAATACAAACAATGCAAACACAAATTCAAGATATGCAAAGAGGAAATGTTAGACGATACTCCCGTCAAGAAATATGTCCTTATCCATTCGAAAAAAACCTGAACATGAGACCCTTTCCTATAGGTTTTGAAACCCCTAGGTATGCAAAATATGATGGAAGCACTGACCCTCAGGATCATATAAGAGAATTTTGCACAATGAGCATGGAGTTTGCACATGAAGCTACATACTTAATGAGACTATTTTTGAAAAGCTTAACTGGATTAGCTATGGAATGGTTCTCTAAACTTCCACCGGGAATCAGATCATTTTTAGAGTTGGTGGATAAGTTTGTATCCCAATATTCCTACAACATACAACATGAGGTAACCATGCTAGACCTGTGTAACACAAAACAAAAGAGTGGGGAACCCTTCATGACATTCTTACAACAATGGAGGCGGTTAGCTTCGAGGTATCCTCATACAGTACCAGAGTATGAAAAAATGGATATATTTATCAACAGCTTAAATGATCAAATGAGTTATTACTTAAAAATGTAAGGAAATCAAAGTTTTGCAAAAATTATTGATAATGGAATCAGAATGGAGGAAGCCATGATAAAGAAAGGTGAGTTGAAAATATTCAAAGAAGGAGTTCACCCTCCTAACAACAATACCAACAACAATCACAATGATAAACCAAAATTTTGGAATAGAAATCATAATGTCATCAATGATGGGATAGTGGATAACAACAATGTAAAACCAAAGAAATTGGTTTTCAATTTATCCAATCATTCAGCAAAAGCTCAGCAAAACGACAATCACCAAAAAGCAACTATCAAAAATTTCTTTCGAAGACAATTTACAAACATTGGTGAACCCCTTGGGTCCGCATTAAAAACACTTATCGCAAACAAATTGATTACTTTACCAGAAGAAAGAAAATTTGAACCCAAGGTAAAACCTGCTTGGTGGAATGACAACCATTATTGTGATTTCCATCAAAACAAAGGACACCAAACAGATGCTTGTAAACGATTAAAGCATGTCATCCAAGATTTGATTGATAATGGAATAATAATTGTGGATGGACATACAACAAACGAATCTCACACAGCTTTCAAAACTCCGCTTCCTAATTATGAGAAGGGTGAATCATCAACAGGGTAAAATGGTAAAGGTAAAGCAAAGGTAAACTATGCTCATACATATGACAATGTGGTAAATGTGATCGTGGTTAAAGAACAAAAACATCAAGAACCTGCTCATGTTATCACACGTAGCAAAGCCAAAGTGGTTTTTTTGGGTCCTACAACAAATGCATCATCCACTACAACAAAACCATACAATCTAGTGGAGCAACTACAAAAAACACTCGCATAGATCTCTATCTTGGAACTCTTAAAGCTTTCACCAGCACACAAGGAAATTCTTGAATGAGCATTAGTAGATACAACCGTACCCAAGGACTTTGATATCGACCAATTCCAGACCATGGTGGGACACCTCACAACCTTGCATTGCTTGTCATTCACCGAAGAAGATGATATGTCCTTACAACATCCCCACAATGCTCCCTTGCACATTGAAGTCCTTGTTCACAAGACATGAGTTAAATGTGTTCTAATAGATGGTGGAGCTGGCCTAAATATTTGTTCATTAAGTCTTGTTTGTGCCTTAGGATATTCAGAAGATGCAGATGATCCTCGCAAAAAGATCACCATAAAGGCCTATGATGAAGAAGAACGTTCCTCCAAGGGAATTGTGATACTACCCATCAGAGTGGGACCTTTACAGAAAAACACAGCATGCCAAGTTTTGGACTTGGACTTATCATATAATATACTTCTGGGGAGACCATGGATACATGACTTGCAAGCAGTTCCATCAACCTATCATCAGTGTGTCAAATTTCCCTATAATGGACAAGAAATCACAATATTTGCAGATTCAAATTCATTCCAATATTGCAGCAATCTAAAAATGGCTCAAGAATTCATTGTTCCTCACAACAAGGAGGCATCATCTTCAAATACACAATCCAAAGAACAATCCTTTGCCTCTATTTTATCAAGTATGGAAAAAAAAATGTAGCTAAGAGATCGAGGAAACGGAGAATACTCAATATCACAATTACCACTCTCTCCTAAATCCTTTGGAAAACCATCAAACTCTAAAAAACAACCAATTGTGAAACATCTTTCAATATTTGATGGAGCATTCATTAGTGTTGGAACCTTATTAGAGGAGACAGAAGACAAAGATGTGCTACAATGGTTATACAAAGATGAAGAAGTTCAACAAAAGGTCAACAATGTCAGAATACCTAAAAAAAAATATGGAAAAGGATTCAACATTCTTCAAAGGATGGGATACACTAGAATAGGTCCTATAGGAAAAAGAAAAGAAGGTATCTTAGAACCTATCCAACCTCCTACTCAGCAGGCCAAAGACAAAGTGGGCTTAGGGTATGGACAAATTACTCTACCAAAAGACATATTCTCCAATCAGCACCAAGAGGAATATGAAAATAGACAAGAACAACTTGTAGTTGGAAGGGAAGAAGCATTTACAAAGCAACGAGCACAACCAAACATGAAATGGAAAAAGAAACAATCCTCAAATCAACAAGAGAAACAAACCAATAATACCACCCAAGCAGCATTAACTCTTAATCAAAACAAGCATGAACCTAGTACTAATCAAGGAGAGCTGATAGTAAAGTTGACAGAACTCAATCTCAGTCCAGAAGAAGTTGAATATGAAAGAAGGAAAGATATAGCAAGACAAACAGAAGAAACACATCAAAAACTATATGAACAAATTTGTAGATTGCAAGCTGCAAGTGAGATAGATTCTGAGGAATGGGAATGGGATTCTTATCATTCTGAAGAACTAGCTGAAGAAAATTGCTTTAAAGAAGATGTAGGAGTCGATGTAGTTCACACATATGTAGGGCAAATGTTAGGAACTAGTTCACTTGAATTAGAATCACATTCGGCTGACTTGGACTTAATTGAGGATGATCAATAACTTCTTGGGTGAGGTCATTCTGATGAGGGTACCATTCTAGACATTGATATACATATTGAAAACTTTGATAACTCAATCATGATGCTAAATACTCTCGAAACATCCCAGCTTGATGATCCTTTACCCCTAATCTACCCTGAACTTATTGAATGGGAAAATGAAGGACATGCTACCATTGATACCTTTCTGAATGACCATGCCATATCTATATATCTTAATGCAATTGAACCCGCAACAACTTCCACTAGGAATTTCAGCAATGCATCTTCTAGTCAAGTGGGTGCCAAATCTCCTAGTCGCATAAAGGAAAATAAAGAAAATAATATCAGGTCTAATGCTGAAAACCATTTCTTGGCAACATTAGATCAAGAAAAAGTAAAAATAAAGGACACATCTAATGGTGAAAACCTCCTTGAGGCACCGGAAGATGGGAGATTTGACACTTTACCTGAGTACTATCAAGAAAGGTCATCAATTTTGATCAAACCAATAGAAGCAGTTAATATTGGGACAACAGTGCAACCAAAGATCCTACATCCAGCAACTTCTCTATCAGAAGAAGAAAGGAAAGAATATATGGAATTCTTTAAATGATGACAAATCAATTTCGCCTGGTCATATGCAGACATGCCAGAGCTCATTATGCATCACTTAAATGTCAATCCAGGAGCCAAACCAGTCAAACAGAAATTAAGAAAGATGCATCCACATATTGCTCTCTTGGTCAAAGCAAAACTTAAAAAATTAGTAGATGTAGGATTCATCATACCTATAGCATATCCTCAATGGGTATCAAACATTGTTCTTGTTTCAAAGCCAGACAAAAGTATCAGAGTATGCACAGACTTCAGAGATCTTAATAACGCCTATCCAAAAGATGACTTTTCTTTGCCTAACATCGACATCATTGTAGATTTAACAACTGGACACTCCATGTTTTCTCTAATGGATGGTTTCTTGGGATACAATTAGATTAAAATAGCACCTGGAGATCAAGAAAAGACAGCTTTCACATATCTGTGGGGTACTTTCTACTGGAGCGTCACGCCTTTTGGACTAAAGAACGCAGGTGCCACATATCAGAGAGCTATGCCAATGATATTCCATGACATGATGCATACATTCATGGAAGACTATGTGGATGACATCTTGGCAAAATCATACAATAGAGAAGAACATATTGAAATACTAGAAAAGATCTTTGACCGGTTAGAACAGTATAAGCAACGGCTAAATCCTAAGAAATGTGCCTTTGGTGTCACTTCAGGAAAGCTATTGGGATACATTGTTTCAGCTAGGGGCATCGAAGTAGATCCAGCTAAGGTCAAAGCAATCATGGAAATGGCATCTCCCAAGATCATAAGTCAACTCAGATCACTACAAGGAAGACTCCAGTCAATCAGAAGATTTGTGGCTCAGCTAGCAGATAAATGTCAACCATTTACTCATCTATTGCATAAAAATGTTCATTTCAAGTGGGACCATCAATGTGAGGATGCATTCAACAAGATCAAGGCATATCTCATGTAACCACCCATTCTAATGTCACCAATTCCAGACAAGCCATTATTGCTCTATGTATCAACCACTGAAGTATCATTAGGAGTTTTGCTCGCACAACAGGATAATGAAGGAAAAGAGCGAACCATCTACTACATCAGCAGAACACTATTGGGATATGAGCTCAACTATTCCCCAACAAAAAAAGCATGCTTGGCGGTAGTTTTTGCTTCTCAAAAATTAAGATGCTATCTATTATCTCACTCCATCAAGTTGATAGCTAAAATCGATCCATTGAAGTATTTGCTCAGCAAGGCAACATTGACAAGATGACTAGCAAAATGGATCATGATCCTAAGTGAGTTTGATATTGAGTATGTAGACAGAAAAGCTATCAAGGGACAAGTCATTGTAGACCAACTAGCTGAGTCACTGCTTCAAGATGATCATCCTTTGCAAATTGAATTTCCCGATGCTGATATCCTAATAGTCACAACAAAAACATGGTAACTATACTTTGACGGTTCATATACACAGCACAAATTAGGAGCAGGAATTCTATTTATCAGACCACAAGGTCATACAATTCCGAAAGCATACAAATTAAGCTTCCCATGCACCAATAATACCGCAGAGTATGAAGCTTTGGTTACAGGTATCAAAATGGCTGTGGAATGGAACATTACACAACTTCAGGTCTTTGGAGACTCTCAGCTTGTCATAAATCAAATCAATGATGACTATCAAACAAAAGATGACAAACTCATGCCTTACAAAAAGATGGTGGATGACTTCAAGAAATATTTTGTTGAAATCAGTTTTGAATAAATACCAAGAAATGATAACAAAGAAGCAAATGCCATGGCAACACTTGCTTCTCTATTACAAACACAGGAAAATCAAGAGCATTATGAATTCTTGGTTGAAGAGTTGTTTTATCCTTCTCATAATTGTCTTAATTCCCAAACCATTTGTCAACTTATTGGACATGATTCCTCCCGCTATGGCCAAACTTACACATACCTAAAAGATAACATCTTACCTCCTAACTTATCAAAAATTCAAAAGAAACTTTATTCGCCAATCCTCCCATTATACTCTTGTCGTGGATACCCTATTTAAACGAGGTCTAGACGGTACTCTTTTAAGATGTCTCGAACAAGAAGAATCTAAGAAGGCTTTAAATGAAGTCCATAATGACATTTGTGGCACTCATTCAAGTGGTCTTACCCTTTTGAAAAAACTCATACGCTTGGGCTATTATTGGCCAACTACAGAACAGGATTATTTTCAGATAGCTAGAATATGCAAACAATGTCAGATCCATGGGAATTTGATCCATGCACCGGTACAAGAACTTCATGCTTTGGCAACATCTTGGCCTTTCTGTCAATGGGGTCTTGATCTAGTAGGAAAAATAAATCCTTCTTCATCTAATGGTCACAAATTCATCCTTGTAGCTATAGAAGATTTCACAAAATGGATTGAAGCAGTACCTCTCACAAATATCATAGGAAAACAAATTGCTGCATTTATCTTGAATTACATCACTTGTTGCTATGGAATACCAATGACTATCATCATTGATAATGGGTGACCATTCAAGAATCAGGATGTACAAGAGCTATGTGAGAAGTTCAAGATCCAACACAGATTCTCCATAGGGGAATGGGCAGGCAGAAGCATCTAACAAAACTATTCTCAAAATACTCAAAAAGACAGTGAACAATGCTGGGAAAGATTGACATATTCAACTAAACCCTGCTCTCTGGGCCTATTGCACCAGTATCCGCACACCAACAGGTGCCACACCTTTCTCTCTTGTATACGATCAGAAGCCATATTGCCAATCGAAGTAGAGATTCCCTCTCTACGTGTATCACTAAAAGGTCTCATCCCAGATGATGAACAAAGAGTATCTAGACTGTAAGAGTTAGAACTGATCCATGAAAGAAGACAAAATGCCTTTGATCATCTAAAGGTATATCAGCAAAGAATGTGTCAAAGTTATAATCACAAGGTCAAACCACAAATCTTTCAAGTGGGAGAACTAGTACTAAAGGAAAATCCATGAAATCAGTTAGATCGAGAAAAGAAAGGAAAATTTGAACCAAACTGGTTAGGTCCGTTTGTGGTCACAATAGTATTTGGGTCAGGAGCATATTAGCTATCAACACAAGATAGGGATCAGCTCGAAGAACCCATCAATAGCATGCATCTGAAGAAGTTTTATGTCTGAAAAATCCAAAAATAGTGAAAAAGCAGAAAAATCCAAAAACAGTGAAGAAAGCAAAATCAAAATCCCCCAAAAAAAAATCAAATATGAGAAAAAGTGCAATAAAAACAGATGGTGAAAACCTGGCAAACAAGCGCTATCTGTCGGCTAGCTCTGCCATCTATTGGTTCATGCATTCTTCCGCTTGCATTCTTTTCCATCAGCATTGTTCATCTCCATCATAAAGCCTTTGTACATATGCAAGCATCCAAGGTGCTTTCTTGTCATGGTTTGGATCATTGTATATATCATAATAAAGGTTGTTTCTAGGCTGGGGGCAAAATCTTGAACCTAGCTGGGGGCAAAAAGTTGAGATCATTTTGAGCTTAATCAAACAGATAGAACAACAATTAGACAATGCTTGTCAAACGAAAAATTGAGATACATCCAACATTACACATAAGACCACATTGTCAACCATTAGCTATCAGATATCAATCTAAACATGACAAAACACATATCAAAGGATGATATATCTTGACTCATGATTTTAACACTTTGGCAATAATGGTTCAACTATTTTATTTGGATTTTCGCTATCATGATTTCTGAGTAACTCCAGGATGTCATTGACTAGAGGAACGAGGAAGGAACATGATATTTTTCTTGTCTACTATCTGTAAATTAATCATTAATATGTGTAAATTTGTCTAAGGACATGATCATCAGAGTATCATGGAAGACATTTCAGACTTGCATATAGAAATGGTTAATATTGCCTGTTTTACGCAAGCAACACTCTAGTCATCTTGGTTCAATTATACCTCGATTCTTGTGCTAACTTGCAATATCAAAACCTAGGAAAGTAGTACTCAAGTCATCATGGTTCAATTATACCATTGATGTTTGCACTCACTTCCCACATTTTAAAGGCTCACTGATGAAACAAAGCAATGACTCCATGACCGGTTCGATCACTGCATTGCATTTCATTTTGCATTTGCATTTTAAGATATATTTGCATTTCATTCTGCATGGGATCACAATGCTCATCTTTTCCAAGGCCAAAGCTAACATGGTGTTATCTCTCTTATTACGTGATTGAGTACATTGGACAATAACAAAAATAATCAATCCATTCATCCTGCATGATAAGTTAGTTCATCTCAAGTAACCATTGCATACCAAGACATCATTCATTTAAAGCATCAAATCATTCATTCATTTAATAAGATCATTTCATGACATTCATCTAATCTCAAATCATATAAGGTATCACCATTGCATTGCATTGCATCCATCTCATATTGACATGCATGAGAAAATCATAAAAATATCATAAACATAGAAAGCATTGCATTGCACATGCATCACATAAAAATTATAAGCATCACCATACATATTTGCATACATCATGTAAATACTGCATCATCATATATCTATCATCTAGAATTCATAAGCATATAGAAATTAAAGCATACATCATGAAAGTAAACTGCACATCATATTCATATATCAAATAGAATGAATCCATCATCTCATAGGTCATATAGAGAAAATAAGATCGACTGCATATCATATCATCAAAACAAGATCAAATGTCCAATGTACAATGATATCACAACATATAGGAGATACATCACAAGATATAGATCGCTGGAATCATCAAATATCTCATCACAAAAAGGTGTGTACATGAATGGATCAATGTCCCATATCAATGGGACCACTAGGACGCGGAGCAGAACTCTGTCCTGATGTGGTAGGTAGAGTAACACCAGCTGGTCCCCTGGTACCAAAGTCTCCACCAGGGAGAGCTCTCTGAAGTGGCCTTGTCACTCCTCGACTCTCAGTCTGACTTTCTCCCGATCCACTATGAGAATCCTGGAGCCCTCTGATCAGGAGGAACAATAGTAAAGTATAAAGTCCCGTAATACTTAGCCTCTCAAATCCCCTGGCGCATCATCTTTAGGGCAGTCTTCCCTGACATAGACTCTCCTAACAATTATACCTGTGCCTCAGCCTGCCGACACCTATCCCTAGCTGCATCTCTCTCGATTAGGAGAGAAGCCATCTGAGCCTCTAGTTGGGCCATCTAAGAGTCCCTCTCTGCTAATCAACTCTCTAGCTGCTGAACCTGAGCCTATAAATCCGTAATTTGAGCCTACTTCTAATGAGATGACATCCTAATGAGGATCCGTTGAGGTCACTCTGCCTATGGCTGCTCAACCCATGATACTGTCATAGGTACCTGCTCAACCAGGGGAACCTCCTTCTTTGGGACCTGATGCCCCTGATCTCCTGCATCTAACCACTCAGGCCATCCAATCTGTATATATATCTCTAGCAGATCTGGAACTGCTAGCTCTTGGTTTGCTTGCCGCTGCCATAGCCACCACTCAACCATCTCCCTCATCATCATCTCCCCCATCCCCCCCATCATCATCTCCTCCATCATCATCCCCAACACCATGATCTCCTACATCTCCTCCATATCCATCTCCATCTCTGTCTCTACCATCCCTCCATCATCTAGGAGCTTTGCGTCATAGCCTCTTATCATCCTCATCAAAAACTGGCTCTGGCTCATCCAGACATGTCAGCCTCGAAAACCTATGTATAGTACAGTGCATGGCGTACTCTGGTGTCATCCCACTATCCATCACACCTGGGAGATAATCCCAATAAACAGGCTCCAATGATCGATACTCTGCGCAGGCCTGGTCATATAAAATAGAAGGCCCCCAAGTAGCCACATCCAATCTCTGATGAGCATAATGAGTTGTACCCTATGGTATCCCCTGTATCCTGCCATACTGTCTCAACACCCTCATACAAGGGAATCGCTCGATGACATAAGGTGTCGAGCCAATCAGATATCGTGTCATGAATACATATGGCATCTCCAATGCATCCTCGGGCCAAATCTCGTAGTCCCTGTATGGCCTCTATATCATAGTATCTAGGTCATCCAAGGTCCGTCTCCAGTACTCTAATTTGCCCAACTTTCACTGGACAATGACACCGGGATACCCCTCTGCATAAGGCCTCCCTATAGGCCTATCTCTGTCAGCCAATGGTTGTGTGATAGGTAAATGCTCCCAGGCCCATATCTGAAGCACGATCACCCCTGCTGATAATGCAGCTGATCCTTGGTACACAACTCGGTGCAAGTCATGATATAAGTGCGCTAACATGCATGACCCCAATGAAAATTGGGTCCCCTCTGTCACCATCTACTCAAGCAGGTGACCCCATCCAATAGATAATCCCTTTGACCTATGATCAGGACAAAGGAAGCCTCCAATAAATCTGGCAAGCACAGTCGGTAACGTGGCATACCCTAGCTCTAACATCTCTTGCCACGCAATATCATACCCGCCTATCTTGTCATCCTCAAACATGCGACAAAGTGCCTTTGTCCCACCCTGCTCGCGGAGATCATAATATACTAATTCTCCCATCACAGGGATGTGCAAAATTTGGTAGACATCCTCGGGTGTCACCGTCATCTCTCCAGTCAGCAAGTGAAATGTGTTATGTTCACTATGCCAGCGCTATGCTAAAGCTATTAGTAATCCTCGATTTATCAGAGGCCGGGGCATGTCAAGAAGGGAAGATAGACCACATCTGCTAATATGATCTTTCTTTACCTGACTAAGGTGAGGTATCAGCATCCATGTCTTCGGGAAATGTTCCCGAGACTGAAGAACGGTAAAGTGCTCCTACAATCAAATCACCTCATCGTATCAGTTTCTTGATTTATCTATCTAACAAATCAATATATCTATCAGTCTCTTTTGCTCAATTGTGATTTTTATCAAATCTCATTGGGCCTCTATCAATGACGCTCATCTATCATGAGGTCATTATCAAACTTATCTCATCTCGCGCGTGCATAAAATAATCAAAATTGATCATCAAATTTATCAATCAGGAGCGTTTAATCGAAAATCAAATCTTACCCTATCAAAAATCGAAGAATCAAATCAAATCTTACCCTTTCAAAAATAAAAAAATTCAAATCCAATTGATAGCAAATTTGATGAATCGACCAATCAAATCCAATTGATAGCAAATTTAACGAATCAACCAATCAAATCAACTCATTAAAAATCAAAAATCGAAAAATCATCAAAATGCCGAAAAAAAATCGTCAACATCGAAAAATCCAAAATTGAAAAAATCATCAAAACGCCAAAAAATCAAAAAAGTCATCAAATCGTCAAAACCAAAAAAAAATAAAAAATCAGCACCAAAAAAAAACAAAACCTAAGCCCCCCGGGTTGGCGCTTGCGGCGCCACCGCCCTAGGCGCCTGCGGTGGTGTCGGCGGCACCGCTTGCAGCGCCGAAGGCACCCGCGGTGGCGCCAATGGTGGCCGCCACTGGGGCTCTACCTCCACCTCTTCTTTTCCCTCTTCCCACCAAAATTTCAAAATTAAAAAAAAAACCATTTTTTTAAACGTATCTTTTTTATAAAAAATGCATGAATAATTAATTTTTTTGGGGGTTCAAATGAATTTTTTTTTTAAATCCGAAAAACCCATTTCACTAATCGAAAAACCCATCTCAAAAATGTAATTTTTTTCCCAACCCATCTGACGAAAATGCTAAAAAAATGATTTTTTATGTTAACAGCTAAATTTTTTAAAAAAAAATTAACAAAGCTGGGTTTTCTCAAAGTACGTACCGGTGGACTGTATGTCGGAGGACACTCATATCACCAAACTTGCTTGAACCTATGTTGGTGATACGAAATCGCCATTTCCTTCCTCCAGAGCAATTTTTCTCCAACAACTGTAGTGCACAAATGAGGAGTGGAAAAAATAATTCACCTTTTTAAACTCATAATGGGGCATTTAAGTGGGATTTTTATTCCACTTATTGTTAATCATCTAATCAACTAATCAACCTAGCAAGACAATATTTTCAAATTTCTTATCGGGAAATGAATTGGATTGACTCTAAAAATTAGAAAATCATTAAAATTTACAAATTTCAAAAATTTCAAAAAAATAAAAAAATCGCGAAAAATTCAAAATGATTCAAAAATTATCCGATTCATCTCCCTAGGGGGCATCCTCACATTGATATCTATCAATCAGCGTTTAGGGCATCATATCGAGATTTATCATCTTCAAGATCAAAACCGCATCATATCGAGATTTATCATCTCCAAAATCAAATCGACATCATATTGAGATTTATCATCTCCAAATCAAATCAGTATCACATCGAAACCAAATCCGCATCAAATCAAGATCAAATCTCCATCCTATCGGAATCAATATCAACAACATCATCAATCAATTTTTCTTTGAACCAACACGTCGTTACACATTGCTTCAAAGAGGGGCAAAATGTATACACCTAAAAATGGTCTGAAGATAGTTAATTAAATACGCAGTTATTTGATTAATTTCCCTCCTAATTAATTGAATTCACAAGCAATTTAATTAATTTCTCTATTCATCTACTAGTAAATAAATCTAAATGATTTATTTATATAGTTCATTTCATATCCCCTTTGATTAATTAATTTAGCAGTGACTCCACCAGTTGTCGGAGATGTAAGAATTGAAATATATAGTAAATTTTTCTCCTTTTTATATGTATGCAACATAGCAACTATTTTATTCATTTGCATTAAGCTAAAACTTCCTTCTTGCATGCGCGCTCCGCCAGAAGCACATACGAGAATTAATGGAAGAAAATTTGATCTGATTTTTGAGTCAGAGATATTCCGAACCATGATATGTTCAAGATAATAGTAATTAATGAACAAAAAAGACTCGTACAAACTATTGAACTAATGCTATCTCCGATGGTCCAGGGAGGGGCATAATTAGGATATTTTGAATTATTCATCAACATCACGGCAAATAGAATCAAAATATTAACAACTCCTATGTAGATTGAATCATTTTGATGTCAAACGCCGTATGTTTTTTCTCTAAAACATCTATACTAGATAACTTCATGTTTATAGAATGCCAAGTGCCATTATCAATTAATAGTTCAATTCGCTCTGAACTAGTCATTTGCAGAGTTGCTCCACATTCTGCACAAACACCTTTTTGTTCTAGTAAAGATTTTTTATATATAAGGGTCTCACAATTCTCGCACAAAAACATATAAAAAGTTCCATAAATTCTAGTTATGGAGGAATTACATGTATAGAGATCCTGAAACAGACCGAATTAATTTCGATAAATATATATATTGCATTTGTCGACTTGTTTATCGAAAAAAAGGGCCAAGAAAAAAAGGAAAAAAAAGATGACGAACAAGAAATTAAGCAATTAAGAAAGGAAGTACAAAATATGCTTGATTCTATAAATAGAAAACTTGTCATTTCTATAGAAAAAGTGGAGAAACCTTATAGAGAACCCAAAATTCTTGCGGGAATAGAATTAATGTCTCCCCATATTAATCAATTCTTCTAATCCCTAATTAAGATTAACAAACTCAAGTTTGTTGAGATTAATTACCATTTTCCAATTATTTGAATTTCTAAATTCAAATGAGCACATGGCTCCTAACTTTAACCACCCAACCTAACCATTCCCTAACTTAACCCATTCAATCTAATCTTGGGTCTAACTAACCCTATCCTATCTTGCACATCCTAACCTCCTTACCTTAACCTCCCATGGTGTGGATATTCTCTCCTTGAGACACATGGCACTTTTGCCACATGTCTCCTCCCTTGGACACTTGCCCTCTCATGAGCAAGGCTCCTTGACACTTGGCACCACAGAGATGACAAGTGTCCCTTCCTCCAACCTCTTCTCCAACTTCCTTAATCTTGGCCCTTGATATCTTCAAATCAAATCTGGACCGTCGATTCCTGCCACCTCAGCTTTGGCCTTAGAATTCCTATAAATATCCCCCATTTTGGAGTGATAAGGATCCCATCTCATATCAATTTAGGCATCATTACTATAGGCAATTTCCATTTCAATTATCTAGTAATTAGATTTGGAATTGATCATAGCATGTTAATCTAGTTTCTTACATCATGCATTTCATATCATCTCCATAGTCAATCATGATCAAATAGCTACTCAACTCTTGAGTTGGCACTTTGGAGGTCATTGCTCCGTTGAGAGCCCATCAATCCAACACCTTCAAGGTCCTTAAGAATAGAGGAAAATGGGACATTTCAAGGAAGGCTTATGGTTTGCATTTCTAATCTAGTTTTCAATTAAGCTTTTCAATTACATTTTATTATCTCATTATATGTGTATGCCTCTTATATACCACATTTTTAGCATCACACTATCAAATTGGTATTAGAGCCTATAAGATTTGGACTAGGAGAGTAGATGTCCTTAGTGGAATCTATAGGAGACAACACCATGGTTACCGATGCAGAGTTGGAAAAGAAAGTGGATGATCAGGAGGAAGAGAGTAGGCTCCTGAAGGAAAAATTGGTAGAATTAGAAGGTAAGCTTGGTGAAATTGAAACCAAGGCAGATGAAGTGTTGGTAAAGGTTGAAGGAGCAGAAGGGAGGAGTAAAGAGGTGTCAGAAGTAGACAGAGTACCTAAACCTGATCCTATTTTAGAACAAGAACCTTTCCTAAAGGCATTGAAAGCCTTAAGTGGTAAATCACTAGAAGGATTGCCATTGTTCACTAGCAAGATGTAAGTAGAAGTGGTTCTAGAATGGATAGAGGGTATGGAGAACCATTTTGAATGTGAAGGCATGATTGAAGCTCAAAGAGTCAAAGTGACCAGGTCTAGGATGAGGGGAGCCACTCTCACATGGTGGAAATTAATGCTGGATGAGAGGAAGAAAGTAGTTAAAACTCCCATCTCTTCTTGGATAGGGATGTTAGTAAAAATCAAAGAAGATTATCTCCTTGATGACTATGATGTGCAGATCCATAGGAAAAGACAAAACCTAAGACAAAAAGACCTTGATGTAAGTGGTTATATGGAGGAGTTTCACAAACTTAGTCTTAGGTCTCATGCCATGGAAGAAGAAAGCCTTAAGGTAGCTAGATACCTAAATCAACTAAGATGGAACATCCAAGAGGAATTCAATCTATTGAGACCAAAGATTATTCATCAAAGCTATCAACTTGCCCTCAAAGTGGAAGAAAAAATGAAAAGAAAACATGATTCAAGTAGTAATAGGGGTAGAGGTAGAGGAAAAGAAAATAGAGGCCATAGGGGAGGCTTTGGAGGAATAAACTCAGCGCAAAGAACACAAGGTGAGTCTAAACTCACTGAGCAACAAGAAGGTGGCATTGGTAAAGGAGGATTCAATAGAGGAAGGAGGTCAAACAGTGGTTTTAGAGGAAGGTCTAGTGGACAAGGTAGAGGTTCTTCATATTTTGCCTCAATGAAATGTTACCATTGCAATCAGCTTGGTCATCCAGCATATAGGTGTCCAGAGAAGGGGTCATCATCACATAGTAGTGAGAGGAGAGTAAACTACCTTCAAGAAGAGTCCTTAACTTGCAAGACTTCAGAGGTTTCCTTAGAATCATAGGTAGGTGACAACCTAATGGTAAGAAGAACTTTGATAAAAGAACCTGTCAAAGAAGAGCCTAGCCAAAGGAGATCATTATTTAGGATCAAATGCAAGATTATAGACAAATCTTGCAAGGCAATCATTGACTCAGGGTCAACAGACAACATTGTGTTAGAAGAGGTAGCGAGTATGCTTAAATTACAAAGGATACCTCACAACAACCCATATAGGGTCACTTGGATGAACAAAGGCCAACATGTCCTAGTCAATGAGAAAGCATGGGCGGATTTCACCATTGGGAGGTATAAGGAAAAAGTGTTGTGCGATGTCCTACCCATAGATGCATGTCATCTTCTATTAGAAAGACCATGGCAATTTGATAGACAAGCTATCCATGATGGAGCCAAGAATGCATATTCATTCAAGAAAGATGGAGTCACATTCAAGATACAATCTATCCTTGAGGAAGGTGAAAAGAGGGCAGCAGGTCCTAATGTCCTTTTGGTGAGTGAAAAATAGTTCTTGAAGACACTTGAGGAAGGTGAAGGAATAGGGTTTGCATTAGTGATGAAGCCTAAAGAGGAAGACAAGAAAGAGAAACAAGATTTGCCAATGGAGGTTCAAGACCTATTGAAAAAGTTCAAAGGGATAGTGAGTGATGGACAACCAGCCACCTTACCTCCTAAAAGAGCCATAAGCCATCGAATTGACTTCATACCCGGAGCATCCTTACCTAACAAGGCATATTACAAGATGAATCCCCAACAAAATGTAGAAATTTCTAAACAAATCCAAGAGCTTTTAGACCAAGGCCTAATTAGGAAAAGCATTAGCCCTTGCATTGTACCTACTATCTTAGCCCCAAAGAAAGGTGGTACTTAGAGATTGTGCACTGACTCTAGGGCTATAAATAGGATCACCATTAGATATAGGTTTCCAATTCCTAGAATAGAAGACCTAATGGATTACTTATGGGAAACCAAATACTTTACCAAGATTGATTTTAAAAGTGGATACCACCAAATTAGGATTAAGGAGGGTGATGAATGGAAAACAACATTCAAGACAACAAAGGGTCTTTATGAATGGCTTGTAATGCCATTTGGCTTATCAAATGCTCCAAGCACCTTCATGAGGCTCATGAATGAGGTGATGAAGGACTTCATAGGTAAATTTGTGGTGGTATATTTAGATGATATTCTCATTTTCAGTAAGGATAAGGCAGATCATATTAATCATTTGCAAATTGTACTACAAATATTCTATGAAGAGAAGCTAACCATGAACTTAGACAAGTGTGAATTTGTTAAGCAAGAGTTGGTTTACCTTGGGTTTGTGTTGTCACAAGGAAATCTCAAGATGGATCCTAGCAAGGTTGAAGCCATAGTAAACTGGCCTACTCCTAAGTCTGCAACAGAGGTGAGAAGCTCCCATGGACTAGCTCAGCATTATACGAAATTCATTAGGCATTCAATGCTATATGTGCACCAATGTTGGACACTATTAGAGGTGGAATTAAGGAAAATTTTTAGTGGAATGAACAAGAAAATAGAGTTTTTGAAACCTTGAAAGAAAGGATAGCCACTCAACCGGTGTTGGTGTTGCCTAGTTTTGAAAAACTCTGCCTAGTTTTGAAAAACTCTTCACAGTGGAATGTGATGCAAGCAATGTTGTAGTAGGTGTTGTCCCAAGTCAAGAATAAAGACTAGTAGCTTTCCATAGTGAGAACCTAAGTGATGCTAAGAGGAAATAATCCTCATATGACTTGGAGTTATATGCATTAGTGCAGGCTTTGAGGAAGTGGAGACACTATCTCCTTCCTAAGGAATATGTAGTCTACACAGCCAATCAAGCTTTCAGCTTTCTAAACTCACAAGACAAACTCAGTCACAAACACATGAAGTGGGTAGAATATATGCAAGCCTACACATTTACAATCAAGCACAAAAAAGGTCAACTAAATAGGGTTGTTGATGCATTAAGCAGTAGACTCTTGACAGTCCAAGAAATTTAGTTAAGGAGCATAGGTGTTGACAGTTTTAGAGACCTATACTTGGATGATGAAGACTTCTCAAATGCCTACAAGGTATGCAAAGAGTATCAAAATCATTTTCATAATGAGTATTCTGATTTTACCTTGCAAGATGGATTATTTTTTAGAGGGCAACTTTATGTGCCTAGAGGATCAATAAGAGAAAATCTCATACAAGAGAAGCACAATGGAAGTCTTAGTAGTCATTTTGGAGTCAACAAGACTCAGGAGTTAGTTCAAAGGTATTACTATTGGCCTAGGATGAATCAAGATGTTAGGAAGTATGTGGAAACTTGTATTGTTTGTCAAAAGGCCAAGGGAACTTCTTCAAATGTTGGTTTATACCAACCTCTTCCAATACCTAATAGACCTTGGGAATGCATTAGTATGGATTTTGTAGTAGGTTTACCAAGGACAAAGTAGGGATTTGACAACATTTATGTCATAGTGGATAGGTTTAGTAAGATGGCCCACTTTGTACCTTTCAAGACCACTCATGATGTATGTCATATAGCTCATTTGTTCTTCAAGGAAGTGATAAGGATACATGGTTTACCCATGAGCATTGTTTTAGATAGGGACTCAAAGTTCAAGAGTCATTTTTGGAAGACACTTTGGCAAAAACTTGGTACCAACCTATCCTTTGGATTAGCCTACCATCCACAAATAGATGGGCAGACCAAAGTGGTTAATAGAAGCTTAGGAAACTTATTGAGGTGCCTTACCAAGGAGTATGGTTAGACATGGGATCAAGTGTTGTCACAAGCTGAATATGCCTACAATGACAAAATAAATAGAACCACAAGCAAGAGTCCTTTTGAGGTGGTCTATGGTCTTCCAAGGGGTATACTGGAGCTAAGGGACTTAGGAAATGTAGTAACAAGGAGTGGATATGCTGAAGATTTTGCTCAGTCAATGAAAGAGGTACATGAATTAGTCAAGCAAGCATTGAAGGAGAACACAAGTAAGATCAAGCAAAAGGTTGATGAGAGAAGGAAGAACCTACAATTCCAATTAGGTGAGCTTGTCATGGTGCATCTTAACAAGGCAAGGCTACAACAAGGAGTACCTAATAAGTTGCAGATGAGAAGGTTGGGTTCATGTGCCATCCTAGCCAAGTATGGAGAAAATGCATACAAGGTGGACCTACCAAGTGAAATAGGATTGTCACTGGTTTTCAATATAGCAGAATTAGTTGCTTAGAAAGGACCAATTCCAGATTCAGATTGTAGTCACTCAGAGGTATCAGATGATGTAAATAACCTTCAAGTACCAGCAAAATTAAGTCCAAAGGCTGAAAGGGTATTGATTTCAAGGATCGCTAAGAAGACAAGACACCAAATTTATTAGGAGCACCTATTCAAGTGGCAGGGTATGGATGATTCTAAAGCTACATGGATGCTTGAGACAGAGTTCAAGAAGTTAGGCATTGATTAGATTCTGATCCCCAAAGAGGTGACTTAATTTCCTGTTCTTTGGGAGAATGGTGCAAGAGCACCTAAGACTTAGGCTCATAGTCCTTCTATAATTTTGGTTTGTACTATCCTTAGCCAAGTTAGGTTTCTAATAAGGACTCTAGGAGGGTCCAAGGTGTGTGTGTAATGATTGGTTTGAGTCAAGTGTAGGCCTAGTTGTGTTAGTTTCCTTTCTAGGTTTGCACTTTATGAGTAGGTGTTAGGGTGAGTAGTTAAAATGGCCTTCTTGTTGGTCAAAAGAGGCATAGCTTGGTGAGAGAATTAGAGAGGTTTAGAATAGTATTAGGAATGTTGAAAAGACATGAATAACGACTTTTAATTGGTA
The DNA here is from genome assembly GCF_030272615.1 of Cryptomeria japonica. Lineage (NCBI taxonomy): Eukaryota > Viridiplantae > Streptophyta > Pinopsida > Cupressales > Cupressaceae > Cryptomeria > Cryptomeria japonica. The sequence continues at coordinate 629,759,797 of NC_081405.1, read as the reverse complement.
TCCTAAGTTGGCAAAGCAAAATTTGGAAAATTGTAAAAGTTGTCATGACAACTTTGGTCCTAAAAGAGCTTAGCAGTGGACTTAGGGTTAGCACATTGACCTAAGATGCCTCCAAACATGGAGAAGACTATTTAAACCTCCTCTTGCATGGTTACCAAGGTTGGAAGTTTGTTTTTTGGTGAATGACAATCTGAAACCACTCATTTTCGGACTGTTATCACTGTTTTTGTGTTATTTTGCATAAAAAGTGAACACAAATGGATTGAATCCATTGATACAACTTTGGAAAGTTGTTCTTTGGTGTGTTCCAGTACCATTTGGTCCATTTCATGCTTTTTTTATAGTGTTTGTTAGTGTTTTTACTGTTTTATTTTCAAACAACCAGTTTTGGTTTGTAAATAGCAAATTTGTTTAAAAATGGTTACCCCAGAAAATCCCTCCATGCTACCATCATGGCCTGTTGGTACATGGAAGGAAAACCTATGTAAAAATTAAGCATGTAGGGAGGAGTTTCGGAAGTGAAATTCATCATAGTTGCCACCTTGTTCTAGGTGAGTCCAAGAGCAACTCGGCTAGAGAAAATAGGGTGTAAATTGAATGTATATTGCAGGGGTGGATCCAAAAACTTAACCTAATCATTTGGGATGGTTCATGAGGTCCATACAGAGTTTTATTTGTAAGGGGAATCCTTGAAAAGTCCTTTTGATACCCTTTTCACAAATTTGGATAGTCATTGTCCTAGAAACCATTGAAACCCTAGTCAAACCCTCATTTTTGGGTTAGGGCATTGTACGACAAGTTGGGAGACTAAAACCAACAAAATATCTTGGGGATGGGTGATTTATTGAAGAAAAATAAAACTCCTTGCTAGGTCTTTTGGACCATAAAACCAAAAACCCTTAAAAACCGGATTTAGGAGGCCTAATTGGGGCTCATCCTTGTAGCCCTATTTTTAGGCAATTTTATGAAATCGGTAAGGGAGTTGAAGATTGCACAACCCCAAGTGGACCTAGTTGAACTCATTCCATGGTAAATACCACCTCCACACCTCTGCAAGATCTTATAACAGTATGGGGGTGAGAAGTAGGAAGTCAACAAGTAGTTGTCAAGGCTGGAAGATGAGTATTTGAGAAGCACATTGAACTGGTAGAGTACCTAGTCAAAAAACTTGTTGCAAACACCTTAATATTTGTAAAGAGAAATTCCTAGGATAGATTGGGAAGGACTTGGAGGTCTTTAAGCATAGCTATACCTGGTGAGGTTGATGGAATTGAGAAATGCCAACTAGGTGAAGTGTGAGCAAGCTAGGTGAACCCCATCAATAGAATTGTCGCTTTGACAAAATATATGTCAAGATGCGATGTATTTATTTTTTCCATATTAAAATAAATTTCTTTATTCTGAAGGTGCACAAAAGAAAGAGAAGGTTCTCTTTATCATTTTTCATAGCATTTTCTTTGTCTAATTTCCTTTTTTTACTAACCTTTTATTTTGTCAGTCTATTTTTTAGTCTCTCAATCTTGTACTCTGGTACTCAAAAAAATATGCATGAAAATATGCATCTTCCATCCACAACATGTTAGTACACATGCGTATCATAAATGGCTCACTCATCATTTCATTTTGCATACATATGTTAATAATATTCCCACATAAAATAAACATGCATCCAACCATCATAAAGTAATATCATAACAATCACAATACATATAAAATCAGCATATGTCATATCTATCATCAAAATGTATCAGAGTACATAGCCCCATTGTCTATCTCAAAATGGAGCTCGCAGGCTCGATGTAATATCAAAAAGTGTCTACAAGATGAACATCAAGTTTCTAACTAGAAGTATCATAGGGTGCTCCCTCGGTCCTCTTGGTCTTGTCCCTATCCTAAGGATAAATCTCCTCATGTCCCTTGTCCTATTTGTCTAGCTAGTCCTAACACTCCCACACTACTCTGTGTCCTTTGAGAATGTGTGCTACTCTGTGATCTGCTATGGCTTTGAACCATTGTAAAGGATAGTGCTCTCTGATCTAATGTTACCACCCCCTCATATAGGAACCTCCAATAATAGATCTCCTTGCAACAATCCCTCATTCGATCAAAGGCCTCACACATAGTCATATCATGTAACCCATCAATGAACTCCCAAACTCTATCATTTGATGTTTGTGACCTTATCACTACTATGTCTTGAGAACATATTAATGAAGCTCTCTTTACTGCCCACTCATCCCTCTCTACCCTGTACATGTATCGCTCTACCAATAGTGTCTCTCTCTCAGCACTCAACTCATCCCTCTCTACTATCACTCTATCCATGTTTGCAGTCATAGATTCCCTCTCAACATCCCAAGCTGCCCTATATTGCTAAAGATATGTTTTGCATGTCTCTAATCTTGCAATGTTCTCCCTTTGATATCTAACCTCTACTCTCACAACCCCATCATTCGGGATATGATTGACATCATCTCCTACTGATACATCCTACACCTATCACATCTAGACTCGGACCCCACTTCCTAAGCTACAACTTATTGAACTCTGAGTAGGATACACGTGGCATGATAACTGGACCACAATCTCCTATCTCTATCCTAGAATGTGCATAATAAGACATACCTTTAGGGATATCCTATCTCTCCCTAAGTTGCCTTTGCACTCTCTCTAGTAGATGCATCTCAAAGTCCCTATGTATCATCATCACTATCCCTATCAAGTACCTCTCTTGTCTGCAATAAGGAAGATGCTCATCATCATCTGACCAACCCTTGCAATCCCTGTATGGTCTCCAAGTAAAATCTCTCAAGAAGACTAACAAATGTCTCCAATATAGAGTGAATTACATCAATCTTTGCAATAAGGACCCATCACAACAATAAACATATGGTAATCATGGTCATAACTATCTTTGTGGTATAGGCCAACATATCACAATGTGCTCAAAGGCCCACACCCGTAGTAGCGTCATCCCATAATTGAGTGTCAAAGTATTTTTGTATACTATCTAATGCAAATGGAAGTATAAAATGCCTAACATGCATGGTCCCCAAGTGAATACTATCCCTTCTAACACCATGCGCTCTAGCACTCATCCCCATCCAATAGGAAATCCATTCCCTCTCCTATCTGGTGCAACCAAACCTTCTATGACCATGCTAATCACCATCACCAACCTAAGATGTTGAGATGCTATAGTCTCCCAACTGATCTCATAGTCCACAATGCATAGCTCATCCTCGTCCACCTCAAATAGTCAACCCAAAGCCTCTCTACCTATAGATGGCTCATACACTACTAATTATCCATGAATAGGGATCCTCAAGATGCACCAGACATCTTCTAATGTAAGTATAGCCTCCCTCATCAGTAGATGAAATGATTTTATCTATGAATACTACTACTCTGCTAATGTTGTAATTAGTCCCCTATTTTCCCTTCTTGTAGGCATGTATGTGATATGATGTAACCCTAGATATAAAAGACAATCCCTCTCCCAATCCTCTAGTCGATGACATAGTGCTAGAGATGAAGGATGACTCTCACGAGTCTGCAAAGGTGGTAAGTCGATCTACAACAAGATAGGGGCAAAATCAAACTATCCCTGATCTCTCCAAACATAACCCTAATTGATAATCCTAAATTGGAAAACTCAATTGAGCAAGTAATTAGCCTATCAAAAGCCCTTATTCACCTAGGTCAAACCTCAATTCACCTAAGTCAAACCCTAACCCTTCTACCATCCTCCTTTCCCCCACTAAGAAGTTTACCCAACCAACTGCACAAAAGGTTGACCAACTATGCAAAAGATTGACCAACTGCACAAAAGTTTGACCAACTGTGCAGTTTTTAACCTTGACCCCCCTGCATGCATCAAAAAGACAAAATTAACCTATAAATCCATGCACAAATTCTAAATGGGAAAGTTAGCATCTAAGTACACACCTTTGGTCTTTTGCCCTTTAGTCGTTGGTAGCTCCACACTTGCTCCCCATGATGATTCTCAATTGGAATCTACACCATCCTCACTCCTTTCTCCAAGATTTAGAGCTCCAAATCTTCTAAATGAGAGAATGAAAATGAGCTCTTTTTACCCACCCACCCCCATTTTATACCCCTCTCCCTCGCCTAAATTTTCATTAGCCATGGTCATTTTCATCTTCCCAAGCTTGCATCTTTTTCATCCTAACTTTGATTTCACTTATATTTGATTCTTTGAAATCGTGGCGTCATTGTTGACAAATTAACCTCTTTTTTAGATTTTTTTGGTCAATTTATCGAGGGGGCACCCTTATACCCTACCATGTCTAGGGCATGTTCCACATGATTTTTTCATTCATATCTTCTTTGAAACAAAATTCTCAATCACATTTTCTCAAAGAGGGGCAAAATGTAGACACTAAAATTCTGTATCACCTGCCTTCTCCATTTTTAACCTAATCGCACGTGTAATCTTCATTATTCGCACGATCTTGCCCCATTTCCCTTGTTCCATTTTCAATCCAGATCTTTCCCTTTTCTTCCCTTTTTAGGTTTAGGGTTACATTTTATCCTTAACTTCATCCCTCTTGCATCAAATATTTCCCTTGTCACTTTTGCAATGACGTTTTACCTAATTGTGTCTTGATTAGGGTTTTTTGCTCCTGATTCGGTCATCTCGTTTCACCTTTTCCATTTCCTATCCAAATATTTCCCTTGTCTTCCCACTTTAGGTGTTGAGGTTGAATTTTTACCTCTTCTTCATCCCCCTTGTGTCAGATTGTTCCCATCTCACTCTGGTGATGTTCGATTTTGACCAAGATCCATGTCTCAATTTTAGGGTCCTACCACTTTCCGCTTTCCATTTCAATTTTGTCAACTCTCCTTTCCTTCCTGCTTCTATGCTGAGGTGGCATTTTGATCTCTCCCTCAACACCATGGTGTCGCATTTTTCCCTTCTCCACCCATTGACCCGCTTTGACCTGGTTTACTTGCAGTTGCTCGGTTTTACTCGGTTTGCCCTAATTTTATGATTTTCACCCGAATCTTCCCATTTTCTATCTGAACCTTACCAATTCTTTCCAATTTCACCTATTTTGACCCAAATTGATTTAATTTGACCTAATTAAGAATTTTGGATGTCAGTTTGACTAACCAACCCTTTTAGGTTTAATTAATTCTTTAATGAAGTAAACTTCCCTTTTAATTAATTTTTCCTCTGTAATATTTCATCACACCCCTTTAATATTAATTAAATAATATTACATTATTTAATTAATTTCTATTTATCCCCTTTGATTAAGTAATTTTAATTAATTAACTAAAGGTTCATTTCTATTAATCTATAGCTGAATAATTTAATTAAATTGTTCAATTGTCTATTTATGTCTTCGAAATTAAATAAATATCTTTATTTATTTAATTTTCCTAATTATCTTCTCATATGAGGATAATATCCACTTTTTCAAATTTTTAACTGAAAATATCCTTCTAATTTTTTAAAATAGTAATTATGTATTGGGATTTATCTTTGATTTTTGAAAGTCCCAATTTTTGGAAACATCTCAATATTTTTTCAATTTTTAATTCAAAACTGAGTTATGCATCCTCAGAAAATCTTCTTTTTTCTTTTTATCCGCTTTTTCCTCCATCTCCTTCATCCTTCCTTGAATGGTAGCTTTGTTGTGCATTCAATTTGGTTCATCCACTTGATCAAAAATATTTTTGATCTCGCCCGTCCGTTGAATCTCTAATTTTTTATAAATTGGAGCTCCTCTTTCAATCAAATCATCTGTTTTTTATGCATTTTTATTTTGTCTAATTTTTGAGCACTCGTCTCCATTTTTCTAGTAAATCGTCTAGCTTAGATAAGGTTATTTTTTCAAATTTAATCACTAGAATTTGGTAATTAGCAATCATTTTAACCACGCATTCCTAGTAAATCTCGAACACCGTCCCTTTGCTTTCATTTATTTTGTTCACCTGGAATAATGAGTGTGACATGTCATCATTAGACATGAATGGAAGAGCAACAAAATTTAACTGAAGAAGCACAAGCAAGATGATTTGCATTTGTTTTCATGTTTTGTTTTAGTTTATTCATTGGTAAGATTAGGAAAATTAGCATATAATTCAAGTTTTGTGGTAGTTTAGATTCAATTTCATGTGTTTTGGTTTTTGAACTGATTAATCCCTTTCGCTAGTTCTACAACATGCTTATAGGTGGTTGAAAAATATACCACATGGATTTGGACCCCTATCTCTTTTGGCTTGGCCTAAAAGCTTTCTCCTATCTTGTTTCTGCTATATATTGGATGTCTTGGAGAGCATTTTGTATGTGAAGTTTTTTGTGGGTAATGTTATGTTAGAAAAATCAATTCAAAGTGTTGGATTGATTGTAGAAGACTCATTAAAGAAGCAATGTATGGACATTCTATTTTAATAGTTGTTTTTAATAATACAAAGTACTATGATTTTGGAGTGTGAGGTTTTTCTCCCAATATAATTTTTCCCAAATATATCATTTGTTTATTGTGGTAATATTTATGCATATCTTTTTGTATGTGTTTATTTATTGTAACAGTTAATATTTGTTTGAAAAAGTGTATTATCTCCCCCACTAGATTAGTGTTTGGAAACATTTTTTGCACCATTGCTTCCTTTTAGTTGGTATTAGAGTTTGGTTAAATTTGGTTCCATTGATGGGTAGCAGTTGTTTTGTACTAATCTTAGTTTGAGTGGGAATTTTTGTAGAGTTTTTCAAAATCTTTTGGTAGGAAGAATATGAAAATCACATCTAGAAGAGTTGAAGTTGAAAAATTTAATGACACTAACTTTGAGTTTTGGAAGATGAAGGTGGAGGATATGTTCATGGATAAAGATTAGTAGGTTGCAATATTTGGATCTAAACCAACAACGATGAGTCAAATAGACTGGGACTTGATGGATAAAAAAGCCAAGGGTCTTATTAGACTATGTTTGGAAGAGTCCATGTTACTAAATGTTCATGAAGATTAGACTATGGAGCTTATATGAATGAATCTTGGAGATGTTTGTTAGGGTAAATCCTTGGTAAACAACTTATTTTTGAGGAAGAAGTTGTTTTCCCTAACAATGGAAGATGGAGGATCCGTAGTTGACCATATAAACACTTTCATATGCATGTTTCCTAGGTGACCTCTATTGGTATGAAGATGGAGGAGGATGATCATTGAGCTTGTTTCCTTTGTCAGAATCTTGGGATCACCTTGTGATGGCCGTTGGGAGTAACACCACCAAGTTCAAGTTGGATGAGGTGGTTGCATAATTACCTTCTGAAGAGATACATAGAAAAAGACTTTTGATTCAACTGTGGTTTATTTTGTGATTCATGATAGATCAAAAGAGAGAGGCAAGAAAAATGACAAGAAATAAGAAAAATGTTGATCCAAATCCTGTGGGAGATCTAAGTCTCCTAGAAAGTCCAAGGTAAAATGATGGAGCTGCAACAAAATTTATCATGTCCATGAAGAATGTGAGAAAAATAAGAAAAAGAGAAATCCTTTGGATTCAAATTCAAACAAATCATGTCAAGATAACTATGAAGCTTCTATTGATTCCTTGGCAATGAATGCATCAAAATATGTGTGGTTGATAGAGTTGGTTTCATCTTTTCACATAACTTCTCATAGGGTTTGGTTTACAAAATATGAAGAATGTGATGGTGGGAAGGTTTATCTCAGTAATGAATCTCATCTAAAGATCATTCCTAGTCGTGGAAGAGTCAAGATTAGATTTATGAATGGTAGAGAGGATCAATGGTGTTCTACATATTATCCTAGTTTTGGCATGAAACCTAATTTCTATAAGTAAATTGAATTATGTGGTTGTTTAGGTTGTTTTCTCACAAGGAGGATGAAAGATGGAAAGAGGAGCTATGGTGCTTGCTAAGGGTGTTCAGATTGGCACCTTGTATAAGTTGGATGCATGCATTATTTATTGCAATAGTTCTTCTTTGGAGACAAAGAAGAGATCTTTAAATTCTTCATTTTCATCATTAGTTTGAGTTGTGAAGAAGTATATTTCTTATACATTTTATGGTTATTCTTTTTGGGTACCTAAGGATACCAATCCTTTGGAAATGAAACTTCTAGCAAAAAAGACAATGCTATAACACCAAATGCTCTATCATATTGGTGAGAAGGGTCTTTAATCATGAAAAATAAATGCTTCACTAAGGAGTTTGATGATTTTAGTTTTTATTTTAATTTTTGCAAATACTCCATATATTGTTGAGAAGGGTCTCTAATCCTAAAAAATAAATGCCTCATTGAGGCTCTTGATGATTGCAGTCTTGAGTTAAGTTTTTACAAATGTTGCATATATTGGAAGCAAAACCATGTTTAATTTTACTCTAGTTATCACAAATATTATGGGAAGCATTCAATTTTTAAATCTATGTATTTTGTATCATTTGTTGACGACTATAGTAGAAGGACATGTGTTTATTTTTTCATAAGAAAATTTGAAGTCTCTAGTTAGTTTAAGGAGTTTAAGGGTCTTGTTAAAAATCAGACTAGTACAAATATTAGAGGATTGGCAACAATGGTGAGCTTTTTTCAACAAATTTTGGTAGGTTTCATAAGGACCATGGAATTGAGGGATATAGGAAAAATCAATTTAATCCTTAACAAAATGGAGTTGTGGAGAGGATAAAAATGACTTTGATGGAGAGGACTAGGACTATGTAAAGTGGTGTTGGCCTCAAACAAATTTTTTGCACCAAATTTGTATCCATTGTCTTCTATTTGGTAAACAGATCTCCTATATTAGCACTTGTTGATAAGACATCCATGGAGGTGTGGTTAACAAAGAAGCCTTTAATGTGATATCTAAGAGTATTTGGTTGTGAGGCATATGCTCATGTTCTGAATGAGGAAAGGTCAAAGTTAGATAACAAATTTGTTAAGTGTATATCCATTGGCTATGGTGTTGGTGTGAAAGAGTACAAGATTTGGGATAGAATGACCTAGAAGGTTCTATATAGAAGAAGTGTTATTTTCAGAGAGATAAAACCTTCATCTATCTAAAATTAGAGAAAGAAGAGGTGAGAAAGGATTTAGTTCAAGTTCCACCTACTTTGATGAAAGAAGAACTATGAGTTCCTAATGAACCTAATGATGAGGAGAGCTCAAGCAAATCTAAAAGTGAAGAAGAAGAAGAAGTAGAAAAAGAAGAAGAAGAAGAAGAACCTTAACCTCAACCATTGATGAGGTCCACACATATTAGGCGACAACATAAAAAATTTGGTTATTAATTACATGATTCAAGTTGTATTTTTGCTTTGATTGCCAATAGTGATCAACCTAGGATTGTTAAAGAGGCTATGGGTATGTGTGATGCAAATTTTTGGATGCAATCCATAAACAAAGAGATGACTTCTTTGAAGAAGCATAATACATGGTATCTAGTAGCTTTTCTTGAAGGACATAAGATTGTGGGATGTAAAAGGGTCTTTAAGAAAAAGTATGGACCTTATGGTAGTGTTGAGATGCATAAAGTAGAGTTGGTCACAAAAGGGTATTCCCAGGTTAACATAATAGATTATAGTGGGATTTTCTCTTTGATTGCAAAGATGGCATCCATTTGATTCTTGTTATCACTTTCCATAACCTATTATTGATAAATTGAGTAGATGAATATGAAGCCAACATTCCTTCATGTTGATTTGAAGGAAGAAATTTATATATCACAACCAAAGCATTTTGTGGTAAAAGGTAAAATAAATTTGGTTTGCAAGTTGAAAAAGTATTTGTATGGTCTGAAATAGTCTCCTAGGATGTGCTACCAAAATCTTGATACCTATGTGTTGAGTTTGGGATTTTGGAGGTCTAAACCCAATCATTGTGTTTATTTCAAAATTGATAATGGTTGCATTCTCATTATTGTATTATATTTTGATGATATGTTACTCTTTAAGAATGGATCTTTGATTTTTGACTTGAAGTCTCAATTGTCATGATGTGTTACTCTTTAGGAATGTGTATTGGACTAGCGATAACCCAAGTAGTGGGAGTCCTAAGTCAATATATGGCTAATCCTAGTGTAGTGTCATAAATTATATGATGTATAATTCTATGCTACATAAGTGCCTCTACTTTACGCCAATTGAATATCTTCATTGTCTTGTACTTTTGTTCATCTCACTTGCCCCATTAGCCTTTTCCTTGTCCTTTTCCTAACCTTGTTGATTGCTTGACGTAGACACTAAGCACAACAGAGACATCTATGTGTTGCGCTAGTGTCCCATGAATCTGATAGTGTGAAGGTGGTCATTTGAGCATTACACCTATTCCTAGAAGATGCCTATAACTCCTCTCTATGACCGTCGACATCCGTTTTCATCCCAACATGTTTATCTTCCCCCTTGGAGCTTATTTTGCCTCTTTGTTTGATCATTTGATCTCTCTTGTTTCTTCTCTAACTCTCTCCCTAGAAGGCTATTGGATTTGTGCTTGTCCATTGTCTCATTTTGAAGCCATCTCTAATGGTGTCCTTAGCTCTCACACATTGCTACCATTTTCATGCTTTGAGGAAGACTAGCTTCTTCTTTTTCATCCAATAAGCTTCTTTCTTTGGGTGTGGAAGAGGAGTCTTATTCTTCGTCTATCTTTTGTTATATCCATAGCATATTCGTTAACATCTTTGTTACTGTATATGTTATCTATTATTTCAACCATCTTTTCATCTATCTATCTTGGTTGTTAGTGGAGGTGGAAACACAAAAGTGGGGGTCTGACTTTGGAAGACCTCTAAAAACTCAACCACAACCTTTTCATCCTTTTTCATCTTGTGTGCAGGTTGTTGAGTAGATTTGGTGAGCAAGCTAGAGACTTCAAGTGTGGACTGACTATGAGACTATATATTTTCACTCTTTCCTTTTCATTATTTAATAGATAGTCATATCTACTTTTTGCATTGTTATTTATCTTAGTTTCTTTTATTTGGGCATGTTTTCATTATAGTCCATTCTCTATACAGACTTTGTGACTCTATCCGTATAGGGCACTAGCCTGTCACACTATCATCTTAGACCCATGTGTGTGTCCTTAGACAGAATGTCACTGAGTCACATCAAAGGGTCTCTATGACACATTTAGTGTCATCTAAGGGGTACGTAATAGTTTTACACTTTGTACCACATCCTGAGTGGAGAGGTTGATTAGTGAGCCCCTAATAGGTGTTCACTCACCTATTAGAGTGGTTCACTTTTTCCCCTCTGCACCTGGATGGGTAGATTGGGATGCAGTTAAGAGAGTGTTTAAATATTTGAGGAGTACTTATGGGTATTCCTTATGTTTTCATGGTTATTCCTTATAATATGATTGCTTAAGTGGTGAAAGTATTGATAGTTGTGGTAAATGATTTGATTAATGTGTTAGCAAATCTGATAAAGAGGCTATTAGATCTGATAAAAGAAGTTGAGACATTCTGATAAATGATTTCAGATCTGATATAAGTTTGATTTTGGTTTAAAGTTTCAATTGGTATTAATACTGATTCACCCCCCCCCCCCCCTCTCAGTATTAACCGGATCCTCATAGGATTAACAATATTGAGCAGGGTGATAGGCCATCAGTTACAATGTCTTCAGGGTCGCTAGCTCTAGGTATGAACTTAATGTTCCCTTTATTAATTAACTAAGGGATTGGGAATAAAAGGCTTGCAAATAGACCTTATGCAAATCAAGTCCCGCACAAGGCTAAAGAGCTTTGTAAAATTGACAAGGAAAGCCATCGCACCCAAGGGCCTTGTCATCAGACATGGAAAAAGAAGTTTCCTTGAGGTCCTCATTAATGAGTTATTGATCTCAGAAAACCTTTTAGACTTCAACAAAGTAAATTAAAAACATTTTAATTAATATAATTCACATTGAAAACTTATCAAAATGAAATATTTTTAAAAACTCTTTACAAATTTATTATGTGATTTTATTATTTAATTTATATAGATTAATTTAAAAAAAATCTAAATTTTAAATAATTTTTATTATAAAATTACCTTACACATATTGAAATTGTAAAGAAATTATTAATTTTTTTAATACTTCAATAAATATTTTATTTAAATATATATTTAAAAAATTGAAATATCTCCTATCCTTTCTTGTTTCATACTGTAAAATTGAAGAATGTGTTTAAAGGAAGGGGTATATCAATGGTATTGACATGAATAAGCTTCTTGACATCTTTTATTATATATCAAAAATCTCTTGAAGAATTCCATTAATAGCCCAAAACTCTATATTTATGTGGTAAAAGATTAAGTTTAGTATTTCTTTAAATTGGAACTACAAAATTGATATAACAAACATTTGGTGGTTAGAAATTTTATTGTATATGAAATTTTTATTAAAAATGATAAATTATAAAATTCAATCTTAAATTGTTTAGAAGAAAATTATTTTTAAAATTTATAATTTTTAAATAAAATATATGTTATATTATATATAATTGAGAAACCTAACTTTAAATATTTGACTATTAATAATATTAAAAGAAAAGAAAAGTAAAGTATTCATAGGTTAAATGTAAATCTTAACTTGATTAGGATCAAAATTATTTTTTGAACATTATGCTTGCAAAATAAATAGAATACTTAATTAATTTACAAAATGTACGATAAAAAATGAACATTATTTTCTTTTTAAAGTACCAATTGCAATGTTTTTACTTTAAAAAAATAAATATTTTTAAAACCATCTCTAAATCACATTGAAATACAAATTTAGTAAATGGTATAAAATATTCAATATTGGACAAAAAATGTCATTAAGCCTTAATGTGATGGTTTTATCAAGCAACTTTTATTTTTTATTTTTTAGATGATTATTTAATTAAAGTAATCTTTCAAAAGCTAAAATATATCTTATTTATATAATAAACTATAAATTATAGAATTTTTTATTGTTGTTTAAAATCCCTGTTTATGTGACAAAATCTTCCTTAGATTTTGATTTAAAAAAATATTTAAATGCAACTTTGCAACCATTGAAATTTAAATTGAATTCTGCATCTTTATACTTTAACAGACTTTGATGCGACCTTGCACTTTATTTGAGATCAGTAATATGTATGTACATTTAGTGACTTTGAGTACGAACCCTGTTCTGGTTGTTTACTTGATGCCATTAGAGTTACATTCCTATTGATGATTTGAAGGAGGGTGTTGGTCGGACTAGTCTGCGATGTGTTGTGTGATTTGATGTAGGTGATGTCTCATATCCAAATTGGGTATGTGTAATGATTATCCCTTCTCGAGGTGCTATGCAATATTCCTTGTATGATTCTCTGCTTGGGATGGGCTTTTCTTGATTGGTTTTGTTTAAGGTGGTATCTTTTCATGATTACTTCTGCTTGGCTTCGGGTGGTGTGGTTGCTTGAGGTAAGTTGTTGGTACGGGCCATGTGTTGAGGTTCGTGTGTCTTTACTGGTTGTTTTGGGTTCATGGATTTCAATGTGATGGCAAGCTCGTGTGGTTTATTTATTTATGTTGTAAGAGATTGGCAAATTATGATGTCTTTTCGAATTCTCTTTCATGTGCTTCTTGGCTCTATATATTATGGACTATTGTTCACTTTTGTTATGGGCCTTTATGTTTTTTTATGGCTGCTTATAGTGCAAGTTACAAAATTATTCTGTGCATTAAACTCTATGATTTTCAGGATAGTCATGCCTTCGATGATGAAAAGCTTGGTAGGTTGTTTAATTTACGTCCTCAGGATGTTTCTCTTGCTATTCACAAGGTGGTGAGTAGGCAGTGGTTGGTGGAAAATACTAATGTTTTTCTTGTTGAAGTGGCTTCTTAGTTTGTTACTATTTGTATGGATTTGCTTATGGATGTTGCTTTGGTTTGGGCATTATCAGACATATTCCTACACTCTTCTTTCTACTCTGCTTCTGATTTGGATCGTGCTTTGTCTTCTTATTGTTTTGACTTTGGTGACTTTCCTTATGATTATGGTTTCAAGGGACAATCTCAATGTTTTTTATTAAAAAAATAGTCTTTGTATGATAGTGCTAACCAAATTAAAAGTAAATCATTGAAACACATGATGGATCTCGATTTATTAAAAAGAAACATTTTTTTAATGATAGAGTTGACTAAATTAAAAATACCCTAGAGAATTTAGTCACTAGAGAAATTAGTGAGTAATATCATATAATATTGTTTCTTGAGTCACTAATATCATAAAATATTGTTTCTTTAATCAGTGATATCATAAAATATTGTTTCTTTAATACATGTGCAACTTACTCTAAGAAAATTTAGACAACAAATTTCAATTTATATATATACACGTGTGACTTATTTACAAGAATCTAATCCTCTTTTAATTTTGTGACCAAAAAAGAAGTTGATATTGACCTAAATGGTCTATTTTGAACTTTGATGTAATTTATATTATTATTATTATAAATTATGAGATCTTCCTCTCTACTTTTAAAAATATATATAAATAAACAATATTTTATATTAAAAGTGACTAAATTTTTTAAACAATTCACACATTTCAATATTTTCTATAAAAGAAAAACAAACACAGATTTTAATATTTAATATTCTTATTATTATAAGTTTTGGTAATGACTGCTTTCCCTTGTGTATTTTTTTATAAATAGAATTTATTTATTTACACATTAATGAAAGGGATGGACATTTTAGAAAAATAAATTATAATGTATCATTGACTGATTTTTGTGTCATTTCGCATGAGATTTAAAAGAAATTAAAAGATGTTGAAAAAGAAATGGACATATTTGCAACGAGGGAAAACGTTTTACATACACTGCAATACAATTTTATTTTTTATTATATAAAAATAATTTATTAGAAGTCATTTTAATTTAAGTTAGAATGGTTTTGATACCTGTAAATTAAAGAATGTGTGTTATACTTAGTTTATTATATATAGACTTTTTTTTTAAAGGTTAAACGAATTTTATTTTTAACATAATAGATTAATAATGAGTCTAAAAGAAATTGAGAGTAATAATATTATAAAGATTTATTTTAGAGAACTTGAATTTTAAGAGTAAATTTTAGTAAAAATGAATTAAAGGATTCATTCATTCATTATTTTCAAATGGGAATATTGACTCATTTATCTTTTGTTCAATGTTCTTGTCAATCCATTTAATTTATGAACTTTGTTTGAATTCACTTGAGTTCAATCCAAATTCTTCTAACTTGTCTTTAGGGGTGTTTACAACTATTTTATAGACTTGTATAGTCTTACCAAAGATAGATCAAAGTCATCAAACATCGAGTGGAAGAGGAATTCAATGCATTCTTTCACATTACTAGTTGTTTCTGTACATGAAATGAAATTACTAAGTTTTATATGAAACCCCCCTTGCGAGATTCAAGGGGATGGCCACCTCGGTGATGATTTGGGGGTAGCGCCATCAAAAGCCATATTTTATGTATAATTTAGCATTGTAAATCTTGATCGTTTATCGTTAGGTCATATATCTAATGGTGGATTTTTGTATGTTTTGCGTGCCCTATAAGGAAACCCTATTTTATGAGGGCATTGTATTACAACTTTGTATTTGGATGTATTCTGAGAGTTTGATAGTTGTTGAGTTCCCTCTGGATCTCTATTGGTGATCATCCTTTGAGAAGCTTTCTCTACAAGTATATTGTGATTTGTTGTTGATTTCTAAATAATATATTGAGTGGCTTTTGGAGTGTGGGGCTTTTCTCCTATGATACCTACTTCCTAGATAGGGAGACTCTTCCTATTGATGTTTTGATCATTTTGTTGTGACATGGAGACTCTTTCATTTTCAAGTTACTATTTTGTAATAGAGCACTGATTTTGATACCTAATCAAACATTAATGCTTGTGTATGTTCATGGATTATCATTTTGGTTATGTGGATAATATCAATTACATGATTTGTTAGAGATTTCCTATGTAGCATGTGAATCAATTGTTATTTATGATGGCTATGTTCTTATGTGGATAATGAATATGATCATGGGTAGATAATTGTGAATGCTTATTTTATGCATGTAATGATTACTAATGAAATTTCTATCATGAATGAAATGTATGGTAATGTTAGATAGATAAGATCATGTGATTTGTACTTGCTATTATTCAGTTGTTTCGACTATTTGAGTATTTCATGTTTGACTAACATTTGGATTGAGTGTCCAAGTATCTCATGACTAATGGGACGAAGAGGCAACATGATGACCTTCTGTTAAAACCAATATTTATGACCTAGCTTATATGGAGAGGTTATGGTCTTCCATTAAATAATATTGTGATATGTAATGTGTATGAGGTATAATGTGAATGTGGTGTGAAGTGTGTAAGGTATGTAAATGTAATGTGTAATTGATGTTGTGTAAGGTACGTAAGTGTAATGTCTCAAATGTGTTCAAGGTTGGATATGGCATTTGTATTATGTGAAGTCAATGTTTTCTTTGTGTTAATATGAATTTATCAATCCATTCCCACCCTTACTATGCATTCCTAACATCCTAAGCTATATGAATAGGGGTAAGGGGTGATTTAGGAGCATTAAAGTTAGTAAATTTTGAGTTTAGCCCCTTTTATTTGGCCTTTTCTAATGGTGACATGTTGACCATTTGGATAAGAAGATGTGAGAGGTGTGGAGTAGTGGAGAACACTTGGAAGAATCTTAGGTGACCATGAGGATGGTATGAGGAAGTGGGGAGTGCTCACAGATGTGTGAAAAAAATGGGTGCATAGAGGAAACATACTTAGTATCAAAAAAATGATCATTCTTGCAAGTAGAGGCTTGAGTGTGGAATTGTTGTTCTTGAGTGTGAGAATTGAGAGAGAGGATTTTGAGAAGGAAAGAGGGTGAATATTGAGGAGGAAGAGATGGAAGAGGGTTGATTCATAGAGCTCAATTCTTATTCAACAAGTGAAGAAGACCCATCGAGGTAGGTTGTCCAATTTCCCATCATATGGCTACTTTTGGTTGTATTCATAGTTGTTTGAATGTTTAAATATTGTTATGAAGCTTCACTTTTTTGTATAGTATATGTGTTGCATTTTGTGTTGCGTGTCATGTGTTTTGAGATGGGTGTTAGGAGGAGATTGTTTTTTCAATCAGAAAAATCATCCCATGCATGGAGTAGAGGGAGTAGAGGCAATATGGGAGAGTATTTTGATGGGTATGAGTACCCAAATGACTATGGAGACACTTTTGTATTGTTGGGTATGAGTAGCCATGTGGTTGGATGAGAGTTATGAATTGGTTTTTTGGTTGTAATGTTGTGTTTGTGGGAGGAATGGATTGGTATGAATTATATTGATGTTATGGAGATGTGCAAAGAGGATTCAACTAGTTTGTGACCTTTTCCTATCACCCCAATAGTTGTGTCCTTCTTTGCCCATCTTTGGCTCTACAAAGAGAATTATGTGTAGACTTCTTGGATGAGATATGGTGTTGTATCTATGTAAATATCTGTGGCTCTACACAAAGCCTTGTGTGTAGAATTCTTGGTTGAGATATGGTGTTTTATCAGTGGAAATATGTTTGTATTTTTTGTTGTTTGTGTGTGGTGTATCCTACCTAGTCATTATAGTAACCCTCGAAGCTCAGGGGTGGACTAATTCCCAGTCCTATGTTTGGGAGGTGAACTCCCATTAGTCAAGGCTCAAGAGTATCCTACTTGCTATTATATTTTTGTGTAGGTTATAAGTCAAGAAGATAGGACTATTGGTTCTCCACTGCCACCTTGAAGATTGCTTGATGTGAAAACTATGTAATGAACAGAAATATAGTTATTAAAGGAACATTAATAATAAAGGGGGGAACTATTCAAGTTTTCATCATTGATACATCTACTTTTTGCACTCATACCATCCTGGTTTGGGATAAAAATGCATGTTCAACATCTTGTGGTTTGTTAGCTAGTCATCTCTAATTCCTGGATTCCCAAATATTGATAGAAAAATATGTGTATAAAGTAAATTGTAATAAAATGTAGACATTCCTTTATCAGATTTAAGATGACCTCTTTATGATATGTATTGTGGTGTATCTAATTTTCATGGTAACATTTGGGATAGGAATAAGAAATGAGAAGTTCTTCATTCTTAAATAAATTGCATAATGATATGTGAAATAATAATCTAGAGTGGCTTAGAAATAAACTTGCATTTGTATATGACAAAATTTTTGTATAAGCAATAGAAAGTAAACTAGTTATGCTTCCTTGTTCTTGTTTGAATGATGATAACATGGCCTATTGTTGAGAGATTATTACATATATATAATCTATAACGAAGGATATGTTTTGGAATTAAACAAATAATTGTGTATGCTAATGAAAAATAGAAATAAAATCACCCATGGTTGTATGTATTTCTTTGTTGTCAAAAAATATAAAGGGGTGAAATAAACTAGAAATGCAAGAAGAATAAATTAGACATGTTAATAGCCTCCATTTACACTCCAAAAAATAGAAGTCAGTTGTTTTGTCATATGTACATGTTTGTGAAGGAAACAGAATGTAGTAGCTATACCATTCAAATGTGTTTAAATTCAGCTCATATTTTGTTGACTTGTTTAGGTACATGTATAGTATAACATTCATGAGCTCACCTTGTCCCTGAGAAAGGCTAAAGAAACTAAACTCAACATTATGTGGTAAAATAAAAGTACAACCCAATAATATTGAACAACTGACCATATTTATTTAGAAGGAAATATCTTTAAATACGAATGCTCATCATTTGATACAAGTACCAAAGGGCAATAAACCCTATCTAAGATAGCTCTCCCAGTAAACCAATTACCATCAGGAGGCAGATACATGATTAAGTAGAGTAAGAAATGTATTTGTTTGATGGATGGAAACTTCATTTGGGATTGTGAACACTCCACGCATTCTAAAATATAGAAGGTATTCACTCTATTGGGTGGCTCTAGGTTGGTTTAATGATATCTTCTTATTGAAACATATCCAAAGGGGAATTGTTTAGACAAATGATGGAATTTACCAAAATACAACAAAGAGAAAAGTAGACTGAAATGCTAAGGGAATTTGTCAATGTGCAGTATTGTAAGAAAACATGAAAAATACTCACCACAACAAGTTGGTCAGTTTTAAACTCCACACACTAAGCAATATATTAAGTTTAGAAAATGTCAGTTAATTTTAAGTGTTTAATACTTATAAGCTTAAAAGTCAAAGCTTAGTGTGTGTGATTTAAGCTCTCTGCAAAAGGAACGACTTGAATCACACACACTAAGCTTATACTTCTAGGCTTAAAAGAGTTAAACACTTAGAGTTGATTGACATTTTTAAAGCTTAATATGTTGCTTAAGGTATGTGGTCACACTAAGAATACACTTCTAGGCTTAAAAGTGTTAAACATTTGGAGTTGACTAACATTCTCTAGGCTTAATATGTTGCTTAGTGTGTGTGGCTTAAGGTTGGCCAGTAAATTTAGCTTCTAAATCATGACAAATTGCTTAGTTTGGATCAATATCCCTAATTTGTGAAGATCTTTAACTAGCATTGAATATTAATTAAAATTAGAAGGTTCAACAACAAGGAAATCTTGATGTTATTACACTCTTTAACTCTCTCTACATTGTCTTTAACTAGCTAGTTAAAGATCTTCACAACTCAGGGATAATGATCCAAGCTAAGCAATTTGTCATGATTCAGAAGCTACATTTACTTGTCAAATCAGGGGTCATGAACTTTGAAATGGGATAGTGCAATTTGTACATTATGAACTTATCCTAGGCTATTAACCTACATTAACCATAAATATTGTAGTAAAGGAAATTGCAAGAAAACAACTACTAAATATTATTACCACTAATAATAAAATATCAAAGAAAGAACAAGTGCAATGAAGGAAAAACATGTTGTTAAAGTAATCCTAATTAAGGTAAGCATAACAAGAATATTTGCAAACTATAATTTACTATTAGAGTTATCTTGTATTAGCTAATAATTATTTATTTAATTATTGGTCTATTAAACTCTACGCTTAAGCTAAACTTAAGCATTTAATAAATATTGTAGGTATTTAATAATTATTCTAATTATTAAATACACATTATCCCTTTAGGGTTTCTTTAGGGTTGCATATCTTTAGGGTTTCTATTATCCTTTCATAAGGATTGTATTGTACTTGTTCATTGAACTGATTCCCTCTTTGAATGATAATCTTCTTCTTTAGAGCATTTATGCTTTTTTGTTTTATGTGCCTCCATTCTTCTCTTGTGACAGGTATTTGCATGCAGGTGTTCTTGGGATCTCTGAAGTTGTATTTTCTCAACTTCTTCATGGTATTACAGTCTACATTTGCTGTTGCTTCTTCCTGATTTTTCAGAAGATTTTTTGGAGGGTGGTTTCAAGCTTTTTTAGAGCTTTTTTATTGGATATGGGGTAGCTGTTTTGTTTCTAATCATTTTGGGCTCAAACAGACCTCACAGTTGAGCTTAGAATGCCCCAAAACCCCCCATTTCCATATAAAATTTGTCAACTTTCAACAAATTTGGGTTCTACAATTTTTTTTGGTTTTGCCCTTTTTTTTACACAAATTTCGAGAAATTTGTCAAAATTTTTTTAATTTTTTTAGAGCAGTTTGGGCCAAAAAAGACCTCACCATTGGCTTCTGAAGGGCGTTTCCAGTCATTTTGATATATAATTTGACCTATTTCAGTGACAAGGGCATCTAGGCCATGATTTTTTCATTGGCACGCTTTTCGAGACATAAAAATCCATACGGCTGTACCTGCAAATGCTTCAGAAAATTTTCATCAAAAAAAAAAATAAAAAAAAAAATTTTATGCCCTAAAAGAGGGGTTTTTTTATTTTAGCCATAACTTGGTCATACGGAGGCTTTTTTTCAAAAACTTTATATCGTCAGAAATCTCTTTTCGAGCTCTCTTTAGATTTGGAGGTTTGATCTTCTGATTTTTCTTTTTTGATGGTGTTTTTTGCTGTAAAAGCCAGAAGTTCCTTTTTGCACTCCAGGAGACATAACTTGAGCATCCAAACTCCATTTTTTGAAGTCTTTATATTGTTCGAAAGCTTGTTCTGTGTACTTTCCATCCATATGGGTTTTCTTTCCAGATTTTTCTCTACGAATATTTTTTTAATTTTTTTGCTTTTTAGCACTCTAGTAAATATCTTGGACGTTTCAGGTCCTAGGATCTCTTTCTCTAATTAGGATGTCTCATTTTTTGGCTGTTCTTTCTGTTTCTAGTCTTCTTATCATTGTAGCTTTTTATTTATGCAAACACACAGAGATAAAGTGCCATCATGCATTGTTTACTTGGGATCTTGCACATCTTGTGCCTTATTGTACATGCACTACTTATAAAGTGTCATGGGGGGGTTGGTGTTTGCCTTTTGTTTGCCATCTACCTTTGTCACGTGAGTGTTCCTTCCACGATATTAGCCTCATGATGTGTGTCAAGTGAGTGTTCCTTCCATGACACTATGTACTTTCTCTTCACCTTCAATGTTCCTAGTTCTTCGTCATGCAGTTCTTGTTGGCCGTTCTTTTCAGTGTACATGTCCCTCTCCCTTTTAAACATTATGGGGAGGTTTGTCTTGTTGGTTCTAATGCTTCCTTGGTTCGATTGATCAGCTCTTCAGGATTTGGTGTCTCATGCCATCTGTATCTTTGAGTTTAGTTGTTTGCCTTTGTTTGCCATCTGATTCGAGTAGTGTCATTTGAGGGCACTCATGCAGATTATAGTCTTCTCTACCTGATCATGTTCTATTTCAGTGGAGGTTCTTCAAATCAACATTTATTCTTCGACAGTGTATGCAGCTATTTCCTACTTCAGTGGTGTTCTTCTTGCTTTTCCATCTCTTTTTGGAGTAGAGTTTTTTCCCATGTGGTTTTCTCTATTTCTCTGATTCATAGAGATTTGATTGTGATTGGGTACCTCATCAGGCCTTGTTGCTGGGACCCAAATTTGCCTTCATCATTTAGCTACATTTTTTGCTTTCCTGCATTTAGTTTTTAGCTACTCCCTAAGTTCATCTTAAGGGGGGGTGTTAGAGTTATCTTGTATTAGCTAATAATTATTTATTTAATTAGTAGTCTATTAAACTCTATGCTTAAGCTAAACTTAGGCATTTAATAAATATTGTAATTATTAAATACACATTATCGCTTTAGGGTTGCATATCTTTAGCATTTCTATTATCCTTTCATAAGGATTGTATTGTACTTGTTCATTCAATTGATTCCCTTTCTGAATGATAATTTTCTTCTTCAGAGCATTTATGCTTTTTTGCTTTATGTGTCTCCATTTTTCTCTTGTGACAGGTATTTGCATGCAGGTGTTCTTGGGATCTCTGAAGTTGTATTTCCTCAACTTCTTCATTTACACTATCTAACAAAAATCAATAACTGCTATGGAAATCAACAAAGATTAAAATACTATATGACTATTATACAAATTCTAATAGTAAGTTGAACTAGAAAATCTAAAAAATTATATGCATAAATGAAACTAAGAGTAGCATTACCTCTAGTTGCCCCCCTTGGGTAAGTACTCATTTAGAAGATTAGAAAATCAAGTTTTTCTTGATATCACATCCTTTCTTGTCGAATACCACATTGTATTTGTTATCACACATTTGACTGACACTAAGAAAATTGTGTCTGAGCCCTTTGTCCTTCCATTATCAATCCGATTGAACCTTTTCCAACTATGGTAGTAGTTTCATTTGATCTAAATCTTATCATTCCTTTGCAAGTCTCTTTTAATGAGAGAAATTTACTCTTGTCACTTATCATATGATTTGAGTAGCCGTTGTCAACATACCATGTACCATTCTCATCTTGTGCATGAAATGCAACTTAGACAAGAAGAGTCTTCTCTATGTTCTGCTCTTCCTTGTTCACCTTCCATTCCCTTTCAGTCTCTTTCTTTTGGTGTGTTTCAGATTTAGTTTTCTTTTCTCCCTTTTCATGAGTATTCATTTTCTTATCTTGTTTGGGAGACTTAGTACCACTTCTACAAAAATTTCCTCTATGACCAAGGTTGTTACCTTTATAGCATACTGTAGTGAAATCATGAAAGTATTTCTTCTCATATTAAGTCTACAATCTATTGCCTTATGACCAAACTTATTACAAGAGAAACAATAGTCAGAAAAAGAATGATTGAATCTGAATGCTTGTTGTTGCCTAGGAGGAGGTGATCTTCTAAATCTTCTCTTCTATTGATAACATCAATGAATCTCTCAATTTCTTTTTTTTTCATATTCCTTGTCAGTTGTCATGTCCTCCTTTTCTACAACTAATTGGATCTTCTCTTCATCTTTCCTTTTATCTTCATCTTTTACAAAGACATCACTTATTTTTCTTTTCTTTTATTTGTCATGGTGTTGTTAGAACACTGTCCCTTCTCACGGCCTAACCCAACCAAGATGTTAGACTTTCATTGTTTACTCAACATGTTATCTAAGGCTTTAGTTCTTTTCTCATATTTCCTTAGACATACTATCCTAGCCTCAAGTAGCTCACATTATTTCTCTTTGGTCTGCAACATTTTTGTCAAAGTATCCTCTATCTTCTTCACTTCTTTAATTTTAGTTTTGAGACTAATGATTAGTGCTTCTGATTCCTTAATCTTCTTTTTATATTTTTTATTCTTTTCTCTTGCATGGTCTAGTTCATTCAAGGCAGAAATGAGTTCTCCTTCCAAATTAACCTTAGTTTCTTCTTCTTCATTGGATCTATTTGATTTATTATCATTTTTAGTCTCAACCTTAACAATTGCAATGAACAAGTAATCTTTGTTTCTAGGTTATGTGGCATCATCACTTTCAGCATCTGAGGTACCACTATCTTCTTTGGAATATAGATTCTTTTGGTTCTTTCCTTTCTTGTACTTAAAATTTTTTTATTGATTTTTATTCTCCTTTTTATTTCAGCATTGGGATGCATAATATTCTACTTTACCACATTCAAAACATTTGAATGGTAATTTTCCTTTGTACTTACCTAATTCTCTTATTAATCTCCTTACAAAGTTAGCCTCTTCATGGTCAATCTTGGAATCTTCCACCTCAACAACCTTAAATGTAGCTTTTGTCTTTTATGTATCACCTTTTCCTATTCTCATTTCATATACAAAAAGAAATTTTATCTAGGTCCTTAGCTTCTTCAATAACAAAGACTTTTGAGTCATACCTAGAGGGTAGAGATCTTAACACCTTCTTCATGATCACAACATCCTTACTTCTTCACTGAGTCCTCTGATAGCATTGAAAACTTCATCCACTTTGACCAAATATTTTACAATTTGTTCTTCTTCTTTCATCTTCAATCCCTCAAACTAAGCTCTATATGTCAGCAATTTTGCTTGCTTAACTGTGTCATCACCTTCATAGATACTGTGAAGTTTGTCCCAAATCTCCTTTGCAGGTTTACAATGAATTACCTTGATAAATTCTAAGTTTGATAGTCCATATAATATAGTATTATTTTCTTTTGCATTGTTATCATATTCCTTCTTCTCATCTAGAGTAGATAGAGAATTGGTAGGAGGTGTATACCCAGTCACAACTGACTACTAAGTATAAAATCCAAGAGAAGAAATGTAGGATTCTATTCTAATCTTCCAGAAAGCATAGTTTGTTTCATTGAATAGTTGTGCCTTGTTAGATGAAGTTCCTTCATTACCAACCATGTGTTCAAGACCAATATCTACCTTGAGCGGTTAAGCCTGTACCAAGGCACCTCACTTTGACACCAATTGTTGAACACACAAATACACTGAGAAGGTGGGGGGTTGAATCAATGTATAATTAAATACTTCTAAAAACACTTTTCAACATTCACAAGTAATTAACTATATAATGCAAAAGAACATGCAGATCAATAACACAACACACAACACTAGGGTATTCATGGAAACCCAAGATCGAAAAAACCATGGCAAGAAAATGTTGCTTGGAGCTATTGTCCAAATCCATCCTCACAAATGTATCAACTGTTTACAATTAATTTGAAGGCACCAACCTTTAGGAGATACCAATCCCCCAGACTTTATGGACACCAATCCAAAGGAGCACCAACCCCCTACAATAACTTACTTCAAAATTCGGGACACCAATCCCTTTACAACATTTAAGACTACAATATTGATGAAATAAGAAAATAAATTAAAATGAACCTTTGTAGTATTGCTCTCTCTCTTCAGAAATTTGGTTCACACTCTTTCAAATCTACAACTCTCCTTCTCTGCCGCTCAAATTGATAAAATAATATCAGCTCTCACTCTGTTTTGCTTCTCTACAACTCCTCAGTCTTTCTTCTCAATACAAAAACCATATCTATATCGATTTTTATTCTACTTGTATGCTATGTATTAACCTCCAAAAAGTCAGTCAATACCACATCACATATCATACATGTAGCTAATTTCATCATTTTCATACAATGTGATATGTACATCTTTCTATGCTTGCATTAGGATCATTCATTAAGTTGGTTTACACTATGTTCTTATCAACACAACATAGAGAATCCATCCTATTTTATAACTATCCAATTGCATTCAATCGATAGCTCTCTAAGTTGACTTGTGCAAGTTCCCAAAATGCTTTGTTATTGCACCAAAATAATTTTCTCTAGATCCTTTAAATCTGGACCGTTGATTTGCTTGATTTTACCAAAAAGATTTGTTCATTATTGCCACTGTGGCAGTTCCACGTGCCACATAATTCTATAGCTTGTTAAAACTCCTTGAGATTTCATTTGTATGTCACATTGGAGAGTCATGTTCCACTTTACCTTAATCGTTAGGAACATGTGGCAACATCATGACCTGACGTTTTCATACATCATCAAACCTTGTGAATCTATGCTTTCTTTATTCCTTCTAGCTCTGTTGGCCCCAACACAATACATGGCAATTGGTCACTTAATCACAAGTCTTTCCTACTGAATTCACTTCTCCATGTGATAGTGTGATTTAAATGACAGATGGCAGTCTCTTGCTACTTTGTAGGCTAACATTCCAATGTTATCTCCAAGCCAAGAGGTTGCAACATAACATCTTTTGTGACTATTCATGATTAGATCACAAGGCTACAAGTCATATTGATGGTTATCCTTAACCATAGGGATCATGCACCTAACAGTCCATCGCAACATCGTAGACTTCCCAATGGTCTATCCTGACTACTGCAAACATGCACCCAAACACTTCATAATCCATCACAACATTATAGTCTTCCTTGGTGGTCTATCTTGACAATTGCGAACTTGCACCTAACACTTCATGGAGCCTCGACACTCGCTCTAATTCGAGTGGTAAAAAGAATGCGAGCCATTGCTCACTTAAACCACACTCATCAGTCTATATAAGAACTTGATACCACCACCACACTTCTAATGTGGGATTAATGGTCAAAACCATTACATGCATAGGTCTTCATGATTTGTCAATTCTGCCCGAAGGTGCACATCAACTCTGTGTAAGTCAGCCCCTCAAAGACTTATTTGTTTCTCTTTGTCATGTCAACCCATATTGGTGCTTATTCCTTCCTTTAATAAATATCCTTTTGACATCAATGATGAGATTATTAGACTGAAATCAACACTTTTGATAGTAGATAGTAAGTTGGTGAATTTTTCTTACTATTTATTGCACAACTCAGAAAATTAATAATGATGGTGTTATAAACTTGAATATTCTAAATGTTACACTAGACAAGCTTTATTGCATTGAACATTCAATGGGAAATATTTGCACTGATGTGAAGACAATGATAGGACGTTCAAGTCATGACAGTTATGCATTGATCATGTGACAATGGTCAATTAGTTTCTCCAGCCTGAAAGCTAGAGAGAATTTGGAGCACAACTAAATTTTCCTCCATTGTAATTGTAATTTTATGTTTGAAAGTGATCAACATATATAATTATATTTTCATAATAGTGGTAGCATAAATTATTATTTGTTCTAATGCTTGGATCTCAATATAACGAATTTCATCTTATTTATTTTACAAATAGTTTTCATGAAATGTGAGAAATATAAACTTAACTATTTTTGTAAAACCCAGCCCAAATATCAAAAAGGGGTTTTAGTTTTGTATTGATTTTCCAATTAATGAATACATGGAAGTATTTCTAATTTACTTATTACAATATGTATTTCAAAGTCTAAATAACAAAAGTGGCTTTCATTTTTGTATTGATTTTCCAATTATTTAACACATAGAGGTATTTCTAATTTACAAATTACATTTGTGGCCCCTCATAATTGTTGGTCCACTAGAAGTGGATCATCCATAGCTTTTGTAGCATGCTCCACTACTAATTTGATGGATTTGGAAGTTATTCCAAGTTATTATATCTAACTTGTAAATCTATTGACAATTCGGTCATGATAGTGAAAATTGACTCGAATGTAACAATCAATGATTCATTCAATGATATCAGTGATCTGATAGAATCCAAAAATTTTGCCTCATCTAGGTTTGGGGGAATCTAGTCCTAATCATTCCTCATTTTCTCCTCCATCTTTTTTTATAAATTAAAATTACCAATATATCTCTCAAATGTGTCAAAAGGCTATGGCAAACCAAGCATTGTGATTAATTCAACTTTTTCATGTATTTCCCACAACTTTTTTTCAACTTGATCCAGAAATTCCTTAGTTTCACATAGATTATAACATTTCTAAATCATATTTGATACCTTTATTGAGGCATCAATGCGGTTCTAAATATCTTTCGATGCCACTTCACTATCATTGCTTGTGTAGAGTTTTTGCAAGATCCGAGTAGCCATTTTCTCTTCTAATTTCAAGTCTCTATTGTCCATGACATATTGTTTGAGCTTCTTATAATGTTCCATCAAATTGACCAACAATGAAAAAATGAAATAATTGATTGGTCATCTACATTATTTCCCCCCAAATCTTTTGTTTTATATGCCTTATTATTTGACTACATACTTCAAAAAGTCTTTTTCTACAAGACTCATTTACCTCTCATTCTTTCATTAGGCCTACAACCAACTTTTCATTAGCCCATTTCAAATTGTCATTGTCAAATTGTAATTGAACTCCTTTTTTATTGGCTTGGTCCCTTGCAACATTGGCTTCTGTCAGGCTTTGTTCCAAATTTTTTCTTTGGGCTCTTTCATTTTTCATAATTTTTCTTCATTCATCTAACTTTTTCTTGAGATTACTCAGTTTGACCTATGCCTAATCATTATATTGGCTTGCAAATGTAGAACCGGATTTTGTTTTCCTATTCTCTAAATCTCTACTCTTGTTATCTGTTGCTTTCCTTTTTGCTTTCTCATTTGCTAGGTCTAACTTCAACTTTACTATTTGACTCTATAATTGAATTTTGGTTGTCTCTAGCTTTAGCAATGATGTGTGCACCACTTGGTTGTTCCTTTTTGATACATTGATTTTATCAATATTTTTTATTCTTGAAAAATCCAGTTGGACATTGCTCACGCTGTATTCAAATGGATCCATCTGATGCTCTGGTTTATTGTTAACTCTGGCACTAAAATCATGTACTCCATGGTTTCTTTATCTGGGTTAAATGTAGGAACCACATTGGTTGTTGTAGGCTCTGAAGTTATAGTAATATACTCTAACAATTGTTTCTTTCCTTCTTTATATGTATCTCTTTTCTTTTTCATCTCAACTTCAAATTATGTGCAATCAAAACCTTAGATTGTTGAAACAATCGAATGCTTGAAAGGAGAAATAGAACTACTTGCAGTAATGGTCATACTAAAAACTAGACTTGGAGAGGGGACTTGTGGAAATAATTCCTTTGGACTTTGAGTTGCCATAATCTTTTTCTTCTTTGGAATACTTTGTTCATTGAGATCCTATAGTTGTTCAGTCTCCTCTAGAGTTGGCATCTTCTGACTATCAGTGAGAGGTTGTGGAATTGAAGTTTGAACATAAACAAATTGAACTATTCCTTCTACCATTGTTTTCCCTTTGGCACTTTTACTTTTAGATTGTTCTGGTGCTCCAATTGCCATTTTATCGTGCACATCTCTAGGGGTTACTTCTAGTACATAAAAAGTTCCTTTTGCACTAGATCTCAATGCACCACTATCATAACCCATTTTTTCAACAATTGTTGCTCTTGAAGATTATTTTTCTTTTGTGGCTTCATTGGAAAAATGTTTGTATCCATATTTTACCTGACCAGTACCACCATCATGTTCAATAGTTTCATAATCATCATTAACATCATCACCAACTTCATCATCACTGTCAAATTCATTGGGATGCTCTTTATTCCACAATTTCTACTTCATCCTCTAGGATGTCATCAAGATCTTCAATACTCTTTGGATCACCTAGGTTCTTCCTCATAGACCAGAACTCAATGATTTTTTATTGTGACCAATTACTTTCTTTACAAGCTTTATTTAGTTTCTTTGGTATTTTTTGCATAGTACATGGTTTGGCAACTCTTGTATAGAAATTTTTGCAACTCTTCATTGGCATCTCTGGTGCTTTCTATTGGTACGATTGCATTATTTTGATTGACATTTGATCAAAAGAAACTCCTATCTCAGAGGCGATTTCCTCCATTGTTTTTATGACCTCATCCCAAGAGTTCTTGTTTTTCAATCTTTCTAGCATGGGTTTACTTTCATGTTGAATTAAACTTGCTTTATTGTTATTGGCTATAATTATTTCTTTGATAACATCGCATGGGCCATACTACCAGTGACTGACAAATTCAAAATTCAAAATTTAAAAAAAATCTTGTACATGTTCATTTAATGCTTTTCTATCGAATGTGAACCCTCAACATGAGAAAGGTAAAGAAGGAAATATGGTCTTCTTATATTGTTTTTGGAAGTATATGTGATTTATACTATTTATTTGTTGTACATATTCCAATGCAAAAACCCTCTCTGTGACATGAATGAGAATTTTGTAGGGACATTCTATTGATTCATAAAATCTTAGTACAATATAATCTTCCATTAAGTACCAATCAGCTAATTGTATTTGTGATCCCAATTGAATGCAATTTGTACAAGACAGGCAATCGAGGCATTGGAGTATTTGTAATTGCTTGATACACTAGAGCCAAAAAGTAGTCTACAAAATCTTTGTACGTCCTTCTATTATCATGCATTCTTATCTTTTGGTTCCACTCATATACTACAAGTGGAACCAATGTTTCTATTGTACTCCCATCACCATGAGTCTTATTGAATGTAACCTGAAGTTTGTTGTCCATTTCCACAAACTTTTGACTATATTTTTGCAAAAATAAATAGCACAAGTAGGTTGTGAACATGAATGTCTTAGTGGAACCTCCTTTAGTCATTGAAAATTATTTCTGAATGGTTTTTGCAACATGCTCAATAAGTCTATATTTAGCAAGTGGATTAATAAAATGGATATTATATATCATTTCAAGGAGGCTTGCACCCACTACCTTGTTACTATCCAATCCAAGATAAAATGCTAACTGTTAGGACTATCAAAATTTTGTTGAAGCTTGGTTGGAAATTTGTTCCTTTTTACCCTTTTAGGGTTAGGGTTTTGAAATTTTACCCAAATCCTTAGCTATTTGAATTTGCCCTATGTGTTCATCCTCCTTTCATTTTTCAAGTCGATCAGCTAGAGCACTTATCAAAGTCATTAGTTATGAATTTAAGAGTTCAGAGCCATATGTTTACTGACCACTTGTATTAGGAAGTAAGCACCTTTACAGGTTTAATTTTGTTCATTAATCACATATTATTTTGCCTAAAGTTTGAATTTTTCTAGTGCTTAATGTTTCTATGACCCCTCGACCCTCAAGTTTAAGTGGCCATGTGTAAAATTATGTCCCTTAAGTAATGGTCTTCCCTCTAACCCGTGAGGCCCCTCTTAAGAAGAAAAATATGTTGCAAGGTAGAGGAAAACATTTTGATTTAGTCTTGTGTGCTTCCCCTCACCCCCACATGGCTATCCCAACAATAGAAATGATATCATGGGAGGGATGTATAGGCTTGTTCACTCTGAGTATTGTTACCCCTCTACCCCACAAGGATATTTGAATGACTAAATAAACTGTGAGGTGTAGTGAGACCATGTTTTGTGTCACATAAAACACATTTCCCTCACCCCCACGTGGTTTTATGCATAAGGTAAAAGGTGTTGCGAGCTAGAGGGGAGTGATTGTTGTAAGATTTTTTATGTTATCCTTCTATCCCACGAGGATTTTAAAGGCATAAGAATACCACAAGGGGTAGAGGGGAAGTGTAGTGTAGAGGGTGAAGGGGTTGTCCCCTCATGACTTAGATCAAAGTCAAAATAATGTCACAGGATGGAGGGGAAAAGGGCAAATGAAAAGATTAAAAGGGACATTATGCCTGTGTACCTACAGTATTGAAATAAAAGGTAATGTAATGCTATGAAGTAGAGGGGAAAATAAAAATAAAGGAGATTATTTCCCCTCATTATAATAGGGCCATTGATAAGAAGAAGGTACCCCGCGGGCTAGCAAGAAAATCAAAGGCAAAGGGAAAATGCTTTCCCTCTATCCCTTGAGATAGAAACAGAGGGTAAAATGACCTCACAGGCTAGCAAGGAGAAATTTTAAAGAGGTTAAGTGCTCTCCTCCACCTCACAATGGTAAAATAATGAGAAGAAAGGTGGCGAGGGGTAGAAAGAGACCTTAAGGGAGATAAAAGGGTTGTCATGACAAGGATTAAAGGATGCCACCTCGACAGTCAAATGGAGTCAAAATAAGATCTTTTTTGTCCATCGCTAGATCAACGGTAAAATTCAAATTTCAAAAATACCAACTCACAATGCTCGCACAAAATAAAATTAATGGTGGATGAATTTCGAGCTATTTGTGAGAAATAAAGCCAATTCTATAATTCATTTTCCCATGCAATGATTAAGAGATTGAGTGAAGAATATTTTCAAGTGACCAAAGGCGATTTGCAGGGACATAATTGTGCAAGAAAGCTCTGAAAACACAAGTAATAATTGCAACCCATTATTATATTATTCTGTTAATTTTTTTTTATTAGATTGGTCGTAGGATTTATATGTGTTTATAAGAAGAGAATTTATAACCCTAGTGGATAATAATGGCCCCAAAGCATAAGACCACCACTAAACTGATTGTTGAGAAATCTCTCGAGTAAGGGGAGGGATCCAAACCCAATTGGAAGAAATCTACCACCCCAAAAATCATTGAGGCTACCCCAATCACCATCATTCCTATTGCGCCCCAAATTTCCAATGAGTCTGCTATCAAATAAGCCCCACCTGCCCCATCTAAGAGCTTGAAGCCAAAGAAGAGGAGAGATTCTTCTTCCAAAAAATCCATAGCTTTTCCTCCCATTCAAACTCCACTACTTGCTCAAGACCCACCACCTTCACAAACCCCATATGATCTAGCTATAAGTGCTAAAACCCTTAGCCAATAGATTGAAGAACACAAAGGATGTAAGGGGTCTTCACAAAGGTTTGGTGGACTTATTTAAGGGGTCTACAATGTAGGATTCCTTAAAGAAGGTATTTTCTGACAAGTGTTCAAAATGTGAAGATGCACATACTACAGATAAGGGGTGGGATATATTATATTAATTCTATGGAAATAGAAACAAAGACGCACATGTGTCAAACCCCTAGGTGTTGGACTTGGCCAAGCTAGTGGTTGCAATTTTTTTTTGTGGAACATAAAATAATCAAATTTTTATCAAGATATTATCACCTTGAGTCCATGACAATGATGACTATTGAAGGAAGCATTTTGGTGGATGTTGGTCAAGAGGCAATAATATCTTGTTTTGACTTGAACATAAATTCTCTGAAGGAGATCAATCTGCAGAAGTTTGAGGATGAGTATAATAAGAAGAGACTGGCACTAAGAAGAGAGGAAGTGCCCTGGTATAGGAAAAGGATATATCAGAGTAGGGGCCACTCGAATTAGTCTCTTTTGAAAACTATTTTGTAAAAACATACTATGCCCTATGCCAAGTATTGGGAATTGATGTAGGGAGGAAAAAAATGCCTATTGGCATGATGATGATGGCAATGAGGATTCAAAATCCTCATTCAAATGAATTATATGATTTTTCTACATATATATAGGACAAGTTACATGAGGGTCTAATAAGGGTAAAGAGCAACCCGATCACTATAGAATTCAAGAATTATTCCCTCTTGTGTCACTTAATTCTTTTCCAGAATAGGACATAATGGGTCCCAAGCCTAAAAATTAATATTTCTTATGCTAAAGAGGGTAGCAAGTGGTTATTGCAAAGATGGACCCAAGTTTGGGAAAAGGGATATAGGTAGTCCGACTATGTAGCATTTTTTATCACTTTGTCATGAAAGTTTTGAGATGGTGTGGGATCTGTTGCCCAAGGATTTTTGAACATTATGAAAATTCTAAGGGCCAAGGACTCAAGGCCAAAAGAGGTGAAATTTCTTTAGGGTGCATCCACCCACAATTTTGGTGATTTCCTCCTCTATTCAGACTACACAATAGTAAGGGTTTATGGGTTCCCTCAAGCACCACATAGGATACCAATTTTTGTCTTCCCAAGGCTTGCATTCATTGAATTAATGTGGCAACTAATGTGGATGGAGAGACAGTAGGTGGAGTTAGAGAGAAAAGGGACTCATCTCCCAAGATATACTCTATGTGGTGATTTTGCAATCAGATGTGAGTCCATTGAGAAAGTGCATGAATTTTTGAAAGACAACTACTACCTGTAGAGTGGAAAATATAGAGAGTACGATCTTAAGGGATATATAAATGATCTCAAATTGAATAAAATGAAGAGAAAGGAAGTGCATCATGAGTACTATGAGCATGAGGATTTGATAATAAATTTCACTCCTCAGGATGTATTGAATAAAAGGAAGAATTGGGACATCATAAATAAGATTAAGAAGGAGAAGATGCAGAAGGATCCTAGATTTAGGGGATTTTGTTTAAACATTTCAAATGAGGCCATGAGAATGTACCATAAGTTGTAGAATTTTGAAAAAAAAATTACTATCACAAGGAGATTAATCTAGGCAATTAGAGGATGAAAGGCATGAATATAAGCCCCAAAGAGCTGCAATGTATTACAAAAAAGGAAAATAGATTATGGGGCAAAATACACATGATGTACCTGCTCCCTCTCAACAGGAGCCCTAAGAAACTCAACCTCCTCCTAAGAAGGAGAGGCATTTAAAAAAAGAAAGAATCACTCCACTACATATTGCGGAGATACAAGTTGAAGAAAAAGATAGAGAAGTGCCTCCTCCTTCCCCTCCTCATGACACCTTCCATGATGTCAATTTTGTAGATGAACCTTTGGATGCTAATAGGACTATTATCCCAAGTACAATTATTGAAGATGAGACAATAGATGAAATGACAATAGTTGCTACTCAATTTTTGTTAGATGATGAGTTCATCAAGACTCCTAAGTTTAAGAATTTTTGGTTGCAAGATAAGCTAAAGGACTTGTTAGAACATGAGATGATGGATTTTGATAAGGACAATAGACATATCACTCCTGATGAAGCCAAGAAAATTGATAAAGGAGAGTGGTATGTTATTGGTCCCGAGATGGGATTTAGAACAAATTTTTGTCTTTGATTAGGTGATGAAGAAAGATGATCTGACTTATGCCAAGGAATTTGGCATCCATGGAATAGGGTTTCATCCCAGTATTAAAGAATTGGTCCAATGGTCTAAAGTCCCTAGGACTAACAAGCCCAAATTTCTTTATGGAGTAGAATAGAAGGTTGGGGATGAAATTATTAGAACCCTAAAAGATACATTTGTTGTTGAAGCAACAATAATTGTATCTCATTTTGGAAAGGTAGTCACATAAGAGGAGGATAAAAGGCATGAAAAATTAAAGAAGCAACATACTACTCTTAATGCTTCGTTCTATTAGTTATATATGGAGAATATAAGACTAAGAAAGAGTTGGTAGAGAGAATCTTCTTCTATAGTAATAATTGAGCAACAACATCCTCCTCCCCAAGAGCAACATAAGCAAGTTGGATTAGGTGAACCTGATGATATTCCCTTTGCCTCTACTTTTGACTTTGAGATGCTAAGTCATGAGAACAAGGCCTTATCATGGGTAATTAAGAATAAGGATAGAATGTTAGACTTGGCTGAGGTGAAAAATAAGGAGAGTTTCTTAAGTGTCATGAAAGACATGATTTTGCATTTGCTCAAGCAAGTTTTGAATATGTTGGATAAGGTTAATGCCTCATACCAACACATTTTTTAGTTCCATAAGTAGATGTAGGACCTTGTTATATTATTTAAACCATTAAGATCTACATGGTATCTTAGGGCTACAATTTTGAAAGAATTATTTCTAGTAGTAAAAAATTTGCCTTCAGCCTCTCCAATTATTTGATCCATGTGGAAAAACTAGAACATAATGATAAGAGAGTTGCAGTACATTGAGGGTAGGGAGATGACATTAAAGGAGAAAATTAATTCTTTCAATAGCTCACAACATTGGATGATTCCCACAAATTTGGGGAAAGATAAATAGATAAAATCCCTTAATG
This sequence comes from Cryptomeria japonica, assembly GCF_030272615.1. Classification (NCBI taxonomy): domain Eukaryota; kingdom Viridiplantae; phylum Streptophyta; class Pinopsida; order Cupressales; family Cupressaceae; genus Cryptomeria; species Cryptomeria japonica. Next base: position 629,724,236 of record NC_081405.1, on the reverse strand, counting down.
AATGGAAATGGGACTTAGAGGTGGAATTCTAGTCACCAATTGAGCAACTAACCTAAGGGAAGCAAATCCAAGAAGCCATGTATTATTTAATTATTGATAAAATTTTGGAAGCTGATTCTTTATACCACACATTTGTAGTTGAGGTTAAAAATGCAATGGATAAAAAAAAAAGGAGGCATTGAGTAAGCTACAAGAGCCAAAATATTTTGGTTGGCCCACTATTGCACAAATTTAAATCTGGCACAAAGAGCATTGCACGCTTGAAGAGGAGCAGCCAAATGAGGAATAGCTTTCCTTTGCAATTTTTGTCTACCACATTCTTTTGCAGGTTTCCTTTTGTAGCTAGAAACCTTTTTGCATCATATTCAACACGTATCACCTGAGAGAAATATCAAATTCAGGACAAAATTTTGAATTCCAATAAGAACATATGTTAGAACATGGAGACACCTTAGGCCCACTACACTTCAGTTTGTGGCTCCCATCACAAAAAGTGGCTATCTCAGCCACCTTCTCTTATCCTTCAAGGTTGATTTTTGTCTTGTACTTGTAAAAATGTCATTAGGCATATTCCTATTGTAATGCAATCCTTTTTTGACATGTGTACTACTGGATTGAAGCTTGTTTTCATTCCCTTCTGTTATAAAAGGGAAATCAGGGCTAGTAGTAAATGATTCTGGAATTTGAGAAGTTAGTAGAATATATAGGGTGTAAACTCTTAGTAATAAAAGAAGGTTTTGCAAAGCTTTACTATTTTCATTGTGACCATAATTTACATTTCATTCTTGAATTAATGAGAAGAAGTAGTTTGGATTATCTCCAATACTATGTATGTATTACATGAATCAGTGTGTCAACAATATGTTGATTTGTCTTCTTTAATGGAGAATGTGTAATTTGGGCAGTGTGTCTCTTTTAATGAAAGGGTTAAATACTGCATCTCAATTACAGTAATGCAATTACATTTTATTGTGATTTTCAAGAAGACTTTGATGTTTGTTTTAGTAGCATTGTATGTAAGGCATAAGTGTTGAGTTAAGGGTTGATATGTGAAGTACAATATTACATGTGATAGTTATTCTACAACTTAACTCTTTTACCTAATGAATAAGCACTGGTTTTACTTCCTTGGTTGTCTCCAGGGTCATTAAAATCATAATAAGTTTCACTTTCTATTTTAGGAGTAGTTTAGTATAGAGTTTCATCTCAATATGTGGACTAATGTTGTCAAACTAAGAGGCATAATATTAATCAAGGATAAAGCATCTTTCCTTGGTATATTTTCATTGAGATGCATCTGCTATATAGAAATACTATGGTTAACATGTTATAGGTCAAAGGTATTGTAGGTACACCCACCTAGGTCTTGTAGAGCCTAAAGGGAAAGAGGTCATCAACACTTTGGTTGAGGCCTCCTTCGTTGGCCACTAACCTGAAGGTATGTTGACTAAGTCTGACAAAATTATAGGAATCCTTTAGATAATCAATTGGGAGAACCAAGAACCAAGACTAACATCAATAAAGTCTCTTGAGTCCACGATTTAAAAAATTCAATACCATAGGGAGGCCTATAATCCTATGGGAGTATGGTGCCTTCCTGGGTTTTTTTTCTTGAGAAAATAAATTTTTTGTTAATGGTTGATTCCTTCATACTAACTTGCCAGACTTTCAAGGTCAATGGGGATTACTCCAAAATATTCTATAGTAAACCCTAATAGTCTACCAAGTCCTTATGCAGTAATGTGTAACACTACTTCCTAGCTATCTTTCCTAACGATTTCTTTTTCATTGTCATCATAATTTTGGGCACAAACCATTATAAATTTTGGGCAAGGGAAGACCTCAAGCAATATCATGTGACCCAATCTACTCATCCACGGTGTCCTCCAACTAAGGTTTGTTATTGTTTGAACATGTACCTTGGTGGTGGCCTTATTCTCAGATGAATATCTAAGTGTAGATGTAAGACAACCATAGATTGCAAGATCATAAATATCATGGTACTCATCATTGAAACCTAAGATTTTAAATAGATTGACATAGTCTATTTTTTTTTACTTTCTTATTCTTTTTAGGGTTAGTGGTACTGCTAGTGGTAGACATGCTTGTAAATAGACAAACCTGAACCTTAATAAATTAAAATTATAAACTATCTAGAGATCCTAAACCTTACCCATAATTTGAATAGCCAAAGAAGAAATTTGGAAACCAAGTTTGTTAACAAGAAAACCCTAATCCGGAGTGTTGAGTCCCCACTCTCTTCTCAATATTAAAATTTATTGAACAAAACATGTTCGTAATGAGACAATGGTCATTGCCACTAAGACATATTATATTTACACATGTCAGGCAATTATTTTAATATAATGATACCCACGTTACACGTAGTGGCAAATACTTGCCTTTTTAGTATTGTAATTTAAATATTGAATATCTTAGTAAAAAATAGTAGATTTATTTTTTAAATTAAATATTTTAATTTGTATTTTGAAAACATAATAAGTAGTTGTATGGAAATAAATATAATACTATAGACTATGAAAATCTCAATCATTATTAACAATATTCATGTCAAAATAGTTATATAATAGTCTAGGCTATGTAATAGTTATGCTAGTTTAATGTTTTTGTTAAATAGGAATGGAACCCAAACACATCTCACGTTCAAATAGGTAGAGGGAATAAAAACACACGAGGAGGTGGAATATTATCAAGGCAAAATAATGGCACATGTCGTGAGCATAGAGAGTTGGATGGATAAAATGACCAAAAAGTGTCGATAAAACTTACAAAAAATCTAAAAAATCCTACAAAAATGAAAAAACTCATAAAAGAATTGGCAGTTTTTAATCTTTGTACACAACCCCTCTACAATATAGTTTCATGTTCTCAAATCTTAATGCATTAATATTGATGTTGATTGTACTTGAGTGACCTTGACAATGTATTTTCGAGTGTGATTTCTAACATTTTAGATTTTCAAGGATTTGAAGACATCAAATCAGATATATATTTTTGATACAAAATCATCACCTTTATTTAATTATTGAGTACTTACTTAACAATAACCATTAAAACTTGCTATAAATAGGGATATGGAGTTGGAATGAAATCATCCATATAATGGTTTTGAGTGTAATATTGAGTATTTTTAGTTTTGATAAGAGATTTTTGAGGTTAATAAGGATGACACCATCCTATTAATGGGGGCACTATAAATTATCCTACCTCCAGTTATGTAGTCTCAAAGGAAAATAGAGACTTATATCATTTAGAGTTAGGATGGGCATAATTGGAAAGAATTTGATGGGTAGAATAAGGTAGAAGAGAGACTCTCAAAAAAGAGCTATGGAATATTCATGCCATATTGCTTTTGTCTGGTGGCTTGGTACCGGTAGATGCTAATTGTATGACTTTTCATATTACTAAAGATACGTGTACACCTAACAAAGAAATCCACAATAGAAGCCACTCTTACTGAAATAGGAACTATGGGGGTTTTATGTAAATTTTAGGAGCATTGTATTAAGCATCTTTTGAGGTCTTATGAGAATTTTGTAGAGCCCTATTTCATATCATTACTCGAGGTCTCTGTTGCCTTATTCTATTATTTTTGGAGGTGATTTAGAACACTTGTAACCTTGGTGAAACTGAACACTTGTAGTCTTATACCATTAAACCTATGTGGTATTCAAATTGGCGACAAGTGGAGTTGAAGGTGAAGGTGTCAATTGAGGAGGACTATGAGGCTTTTATGTAATATTGGAAAGGACTATGGGCCTTTTGATGCAATATAGGAAGCTAAAGATTTATATTAAGCATCTTCTAAGGTCTTCTTAGGGTTATTCATTTGCACAATGACAAATGAGTTGTTTTGTTCTTATTTTTTCGATAAGGGTAACTATTATTACTAATGTGGTGTTCATTATAAATGACTGATCTTGATAGTTGATTGTACTTTTTTGAGGTGATTGGCGATGTTGACTGTACATGATTGATCTTGAGTTTATCTTTTCAAGCTAATTGTCATCATTTTAATTTCAAGGCTCTACAAAATCTACATCAGGATATATTTTTGATATGTAATCATCACCTTTAATTAATGATGGAGTACTTTATCAATAACATAATTTTTCTATAAAGGCACAAGGGATGGATCATGGTGAGTTTTGAATGCAGTGTTCTCATTTCTTAGTTTTGATAAGTGTTTTCTTAAGTTAAAAATTATTATCGATGATGTAAATGTATTGTTGGGGGTACTATAAATTTTCCTACCTCTAGTTATATAGTTTCAATGGAAAACATAGGCTAATTTTGCACAAAATAAGGATGGGTGGGATTGGAAATATTTGGATGGGTGGAATAAGACATGAGATAGACCCTCAAATAGGAACTTTGGAATTTCTATGCACTTTTGAATGTTTCCTTTCTCTGCTTCATCCTTTATATTTCCATCCTTTTCCATCCTGATGGCTTGATCCTATATGAAGATGTTGGAAGCAGTTTTTCTATCAGTAAAATTGCCTTTCTTTGTCATCCTATTCTTTTTTAATGGATTCATCTTGCCTGAAGATTAGGGGAGAAATTTTAGTTGGTTGTCACAACATTTGAGCTAGTATTTTGAGGATGTTGATGGATCCCTAAACCTATAACATCTATAGAAGATTGGTATCAATTATGTCAATTTGTAATTCATTTGTAACTTCAAGGATGAATCTTGTACCATCTAACATTGTAATTTATTATTAATAAAATTAATGGTAGTGCTACTATTGTTCTTTGTAATTATGGTTGTGCTACTCCTATTCATTATTCATTTAAAGTAAATAGTTTTTTATGTTTGTTGTAATTGGCACGTGCTTTATGTAGAGCATTTATTTACTTAATTCTTATAGAGGACTTTAAATATTAATGTCTTTCACCAATGCATCCACTTATATTACTACATAACCCTACTTACAGATCCACATTATTCGATGATTCACCCAAACTCACTATAATTTTAATAAATCATTTAATCTAGTGGTGATCAGATATTGTATAATTTTGTATAACAAGAAGTCAAAAAGTCATACTTGTTATCCAACATGAATTCCACAAAATATTTTCATCTAATTTAAACATTTTAATCTTCTACTTTAGAAGAAGCAAAAATAAGGCATACGTCAACAACACAGTGCAGAGACAGATTCAAAAAGCTTTGATTATTGATTTATAAGATTTTGGAACACAACACTAGAGACAACTTGAGAATCCTTGAATTAGATTTCAAGATTCCTAATTCAAAATTTTACAAATTGAAATTAAGAGAGAAGGAAAAAACAAAGAAACTAGAGCACTTCCATCTCATCTTCCTTGATATATCAAAGCATTGTGATATGTCCCTGGTATCCTTCATCTGTTGGCAAATGCACACTCCAATGAGACATTGTAGGTGATTTAAGGTTTTGTCATTGATGGCAACCTTACAATCCTATGACACCAGCAAGGCAATCCACCGGCACTAGCAAGATTAGATTCTACACCGGCACATAGACCACCTGCACCAACAGTGAAAGGAAGCATACCAACACAAAAGCCGACAGGAATTTTGTTTGTAATATATTTTGTTAATTATTGTAAAATCATTGTAAGCCGACTTGGAAAATTGTAAAATGACTCATACATATAAGAGATCATTGTAGAACATTTAAAAAAGCATGGAAGAGAGTAGATAGGCAAAATAAGGTAGACCTATTATGCGAATTATAGGTTAAGGGTTTATGTAAGAAGCAGAGCAGAAACTAGTACTAGATCTGGCATAGTAGATGCTATTTTGAAGCAGTACAACACACTGGATTTATATAATCCATTTTTTAAGTCAGTGAGCTCTAGGCACTTGGCCTTCCTGCATGTGCAGGCCCCTATTATAGTAGTAATATTCTCTTATTGGCCAGTAAGTGAATATTGTGGGTCACAAATCCCACCGAGGTTTTTCCCACACTGGGTTTCCTTGTTAAAACATTGTGTTATGGTGTGCCTTTTATGTGGTTGTTGTTATCTCTGTTTATTGCATTACTTTCTATTTACCGGTATACAGTTTTAATATGTTCTGCATGTTTTAAGTTAAGAAATTGCTTTAACCAGTTAGATACTGATTCACCCCCCCCCCTCAGTATCTATGGGAATCCTAACAATTGGTATCAGAGCTTAGTCCTCTATTTTCAGAAGCCTAACAACTTGAGGAAGATCTTGACACTGGTAGAGATGGATAACTTGATGAAGCAACTAGAAGCAGCTCTCTCAGACTATGATGCAGAGAAGTTGAAAAATATCAAACTTGAAGATGATCTAAAGGTAGCTCAAGATATTATTCAAGCACTTCAGGAAAATCTTACCATTGCAAGAAACAAGAGAAGAGAACTTTGTGAAAAGATGCAATTTGAGAATGATGAAAAGGAAACTCTTAATGATCTGATAAACAAACTGAAACAAGAGAACATGACAACAAAGAATGAGATGCAAGATATGACTATGAGATTTTGTAAGGAAATTGAAGATAGAAAGAAGAATGAAGAAGATTTGACTAGAAGACTAAGTGATGCTACAAATGAAAACACAAGACTTGGTTATGCAAATGATTTGTTGAAGACAAATCTGATGCATACACAGAATGACTCAAATGAACTCATGAGATAGAAAGAAATCTTGGAAAGACAAATGGACACTACAAATCAGCACCAAAAAAAATTCAAGAAAATCTCAGAAGATCTTGGTGACTTGCTAAAGAATCAAAAACCAAATGGTGACGCTAATGGCCTTGGCTTTGAAGCTAGAGAAAGCTCTGGTACTGCAAACACATAGGATCATAGAAAACCGGTAAGACAACCTACTGCTTATAAATTTAATGGAAAATGCTTTAACTGTAACAAGTATGGTCATAGAGAAAATCAATGTAGATCTAGAAATTATCAAGATACCAATACACCCACCGGTCAATGTTCAAAATGCAACAAAGTTGGTCATAATTCTGAAAATTATAGAATGAATGTGAGATGTTATGTTTGTGGAAGTTTTGGACACTTATCTAATCAATGTAGAACACAAACTGGCATAGGTTATGGGAAGGCTATTCAGAAAAATAATGTGACTTGTTATGCTTGGAACAAAATTGGACATATTGCTAAATTTTGTAGAAGTAAGGCATCACCGGCAAACAACAAAGGTTCTAGTTTGAAAGGAAAAGAAAAAGTTGAAGAAGTTAAGCAAGAATTCTCAAAACAATGGATTAGAAAGTTAGACCTAAATGGTGTAGGGAATACTCCTCCACCGGTAGAACCAAGTAACACTCCACTGGTAGAACAGAGTAACACTCCACCGGCAGGAGTCTCTTCATCTAACTAAAGAAAATTCTTTTGAGGGTTTGGCAATCAAATGTAAAACATGCTATTATTCCCTCGGTTGATGGTATGAAGTTGAAATTACTTCTATACCAGCAGATAAGTTATCACTTAACCGGCAAGCATTAAATGTGGTGGTTGGCAAAATTAACATTATAAATTAGTGTTTTTGGCTCCATTTTCATTTCATCGAGCATTCAAATCTTTGAAGAGCGTGAAAACTCCTGAGCAAAGGCATTTCGAGCAAAGAAGCAAAGCAATTCATCAATCAATCATTCCTAAGGTAGAGAAAGGTATTTATAATCATGGCATCCTCTTCTATACCTGAATTCATAGCAAACCCTACTGTAGTCGAAGTAATCAAATGCCCTAGGCCCGTATTTCAGTTGGTTCCCGAGATAGCTAAAAAGGATGATAATGTTGGTGCATTTTCTCAAATTCCCAAAGGAGTAGTTTTTGCAGAAGACCCTAGAATGTACATCCATTGTCACATAGAAGAATTAGGTGATGAAGAAATTATGAACATGTATACGACTGTAATTTGTGACGATTCTGGCAATGTGAAACCTAAACACAAAATAGTTGAAACCCTAGGATTCACTGAAATTCTTAGCATTCCGGATTTCCCTAAGGAAGTTATAAGGACAATTTTAAGCAGGGTACATGGTGCATTCTTCTGGTTGGATTCGGTTCACAAAATCACAAGGGAAGCAGTAAAGGCTGTGACAGGGTTACCTTCCACTAGTAACAAACCAGATAAAACAAAGAAGGTCTCAAATGACCTAGTAATTAACCTAACCGGTGCAACATCTGACAAGAGATCTGTAAGGGTGAATGATGTAACTGACATCAATGTCAGATTCATCAGCATAATTCTAGGCTATAAAACCACACATGCAAACAGACTAAACTCAGTTTCTAGTTTGTGCATAAAAAGTGCCTATGATATGATCAAGGATAATGCAAAAATAGATGTGTGTGAATGGTTAAAGGATGAACTGATTGATAATCTTGGAAAGATCAAGAAAGACAAAAAGGGGACATTTAGATTTGGTAACCTACTTGTCTGTTTAATGTTGCACATAACAAAATAGGTGCCCAGTATCGGTAACAAAAATATAGGTTTTGATATATTGGTAGGCAAACAACTATCTGATTTACTCAACAACATGGGAGAAAATAGAGAAAAGAATATAAATGAGTACTTTCAGGCATTGAAGGCCCGGATGAAGACTAGAGTCAGACTATCACAAACAATTGTAGATAAGTATAAAGATGAAATATGCTTTGTTATTAAGAAGGATGAGATTTGGATGGAGGCAGCTATCCTAAGAACAATTTGGGTTACTGAAATGGGTTATGAAACTGATGATCTCATAATTGAAACATATGCAAAAGCCCTCCTAGAAGCACCCAAGGAACCTAAGGAAGAGGTATTTGGTAGTGCTGAGACCATTGGAAAATAGATCCAATCAAAGAAAAATGTTAAGAAGGTTGAAGCAACAGTAAGAAGAGGATCCTGACAAGCAAAGGCTATAAAGGAAGATGTACTCAAGAAAACCAGTATCACTGAAGACGAGTTAGAAGTACTTCAGCTAGAAACTCACCTTTCACCGGTAGCAAATTCCTCGGAGAGTGATATGCCAGTTGCATTTAAAAGAGTTGTGAGGAAAAGAGAACCTTCACCGGTATCAACACCTTCACCTAGAAGAACCAGACAAAAACAATAGGCAGTAAGGCCCCCGGCTAAGAAAATAACTCCAAAGAAGAAAAAGTTAACACCAAAGAAAAAGACTCAACAAAATATTGCTCCAATTGATAAACTTTTAGATGAAATAATAGAGGAAGGAAAGCTTAAGAACATCAAAAAATTGTATGATACATTATCAGTTGATGACAAAGAGAAAGTTAAAAACAGTGTAATTCTACACTTGGATATCTATAAGAAATTTTTGATGCAAGTTGTAGATGAATTACCGGCTGAACTATTTAAGAGACTTGAAGCTAGAATGCAAGCTGTTGTAGAGCTTGACAAGAAAATAAAAGTTGAAAAACTACTTACTATTTATCCTGTTAACTCACCAAAGGAGATAGATGATCTGATTGCAGAGGCTAACCGGTCAGTATTCTCAACTGCACACCGACATATAGCACTTATGGTTGGTAGAATAAATGAGGTTGCAGAGGAAACTGAAAATGCATGGGATATATTCCTTGTAGAGAAGGAAAAGCAAGAAGAGTATAGAGACCCCAAACCTATCAAAGTATATCAGAAATATAAGGATAAAGGAAAAGGCAAGGTTGGTGGACCCCCTAGCATAAAGATAAGAGATAATTTATCCCCACCACCTCTGGTTACTCCACTGGTAGCTACAACTGAAGATCAACTAGCTAGTGAGAGTATGAATATACCACAAGAGGACACAAATCCAAACTTTGAGGTGTTATACATAGTTGACATTGTGGTAGATAAAGACACAACTGGAAAGACTGATATGGCTATTAAGCCACCGGTAACTAATGGTATAGATGGTAAACTGACAGATGATAAAGAGCAACAGGGAGAGCAACAAGCTCCATCATAGCAATAGGTTCACATAGAGTCAGTGCAAGTGGCAACAACAAAGCAACAAAAACCTTTGCTTAAGGAAATGGAAACACAAACTGACCTACCAGAGGTCACTACAAGAAAGGATATTGCTCCCACCGGTGAGATACATAGTGTTGGCCCTTCAACTGCAGGATTCAAATCAACCAATGTAACATAAGTTCTTTTGGACTCCATAAAGAAAATAACAGATTGTAGCTCCCAAGCATACAAGGCTATAGATGATACAATTCCAATTTTGAAAATGATAACTCCAAAATGTAATGTAGATAATAAGGATTCTTTGAGTCAACTTGACACTTTGTCTAAGTATATTACTGAAAACACTGTGACAGTTGAACAAATAAAAGAGGAAGCATTCAAGGAGAGATTAGAAAAGGAAAAACACAAATTCTTTGAGGATGAAATAAAGAAGTGTACAAGGTAGTTTGACACACTTCTACTGGAACTATGTAGTACACTAAAGGAATTCAAAACTTTGTACAGAGACACATGCAAAACTAACTTTTTGATAGTTGATATAGGTAGGAAGATTAGTAAGATACAAGATGAAATAAATCAACTTGTTGACAATTTCATTAATTCATCTGATTCATTATCAGTTTTTGAGTAGAAGATAACAGGTTTTGAGGAGGAACTCCTAAAGTTGGAAAGAGCAAAGGAAAGGATAAAAATTAAGGCACAAGATCTTAAATTGAGACTTAAGTCCAAAACTAGACTACCTCGCCTCCCTAAGGAAGGAAATATCAGATGCTTTGGTTCAAAGACAAAAAACACCGACAAAGCAAATGCAACACCTCATCGGTACAGTTCAGAGGATAGAGGCTGCAATAAAAGATAGCAAAAAGTTCCTTGAGAGACTAAATCTACTTTTGGCAGATCTTTTTCAGATTGTAACCAACCGGTTACAAGGGTAAAGCAGGAAACTACACTCTATTGACACTTTGACAACCTTTGTCATTGATGCCAAAGGGGGAGTAGTAGTGGTATGAGAAAAATCCAATAAACTTAGGAATGATTTGCTTAGGGGGAGCACACATTTTTGGTAACATTTTTTGGACTTCAATTTTTGGATACACTTTTGAATTTTTCTCATGAGTGTTGCCATCAATGCCAAAGGGGGAGATTGTTAGCAAATGCACACCCCAATGAGACATTGTAGGTGATTGAAGGTTTTGTCATTGATGGCAACCTTAAAATCCTATGACATCGACAAGGAAATCCACTAGAACTAGCAAGAACAGATTCTACACCGACACACAGAACACTGGCACCAACAGTGAAAGGAAGCATACCGGCACAGAAGTCGACAGGAATTTTGTTTGTAATATATTTTGTTAATTATTGTAAAATAATTGTAAGATGACTTGGCAAATTATAAAATGACTCATATATATAAGAGATCATTGTAGAACATTTAAAAAAGCATGGAAGAGAGTAGATAGGCAAAATAAGGCAGACCTATTATGTGAATTATAAGTTAAGGGTTTATGTAAGAAGCAGAGCAGAAACCGGTACTGGATCTGGCATAGTAGATGCTATTTTGAAGTAGTACAAGACATTGGATTTATATAATCCATTTTGTAAGTCAGTGAGACTTCCCATTTTGTAATTGAGCAGTGAGCTCTAGGCATTTGGCCTTCCTGCATGTGTAGGCCCCTATTGTAGCAGTAATATTCTCTTTTTGGCCAGTAAGTGAATATTGTGGGTTACAAATCCCACTGAGGTTTTTCCCACACTGGGTTTCCTCATTAAAATATTGTGTTATGATGTGTCTTTTATGTGGTTGTTGTTATCTCTGTTTATTGCATTACTTTCTGTTTACCGGTATACAGTTTTAATATGTTCTACATGTTTTAAGTTAAGAAATTTCTTTAACCGGTTAGATACTGATTCACCTCGCTGCCTCTCAGTATCTATTTCAATCCTAACATCATCATCTATGATGCTCCTTGAAACTTCCATCCTTGTCATCTCTCTCAATATTTGATAGAGAATCCATGTAGGCACCAAGCTTTCTCACAACATGTGTCATCCGCAAGAACATCCACCATCATAGTCTCCAACAGTGTTTTGATCTCAGCCTCCCACTCTGATTTTGACCTCAATATCCTCTTTCCTTCAATATCCTTTGCTTCCTTATCAAACAGAAGGGGCATGTGATAGGTCACCAAACATTGAAAACTTGAAAGCTCAGATTTGATCCTCTTTGTATGGTTCCTATGAGAAATGAAGATATGAGTAAGCACTTTCTTCTTCACCTTCATCTAAAAAATTAACTCATGTAAACAAAGAGGGTTTGGCTTGATGAAGCCAATCACATGAGCACTGATCATCTTGTGCATAGATGAGAGAGCGAAAGCTATAAATCTTTAAAACTCCAAAACCCTATGCTCATCCCAATAAATATCCACATGATCCATAATGACATCAAACATTGAATCCAATAAAGCCCATGTCATCTTTGTGAACATATCCAAGAACTCACATATTACTTAGATCTAGGTTCATGGCTCAATCTGATGATTGTAGCTCACTGTTTATGCATTTTTACAAGTTAATTTCAACACATTTACCCTAATTTCAACATTTTTACAATTCAACTTAAAATAGGGTGTCAAATCCTAATCCAATTAATCCAATAATAATTATCATCCCTATCCCTTTTTATTTGAGGATAGATCTATTGGGTTCACCCCTCTTTAATTTATTGGTACCTAAGCAAAATATTAGTGGTTTTACTACATCATTGGGTAAAACCTAATATTTTTACCATCACATTTTGGTGAACCCAACATATTGCACTTTAATTTTCTAATATATGTTCTCATTTATGAGTGTTTATGCATCTCAAATTCAAATTTACATTTACAAGATAAATTTTCAATTGAATTTAAAAAATGTAGAGGTTAAATTCACAAAAACCCTAATTTTAAATTCTAAAATTGAGCTTGTGGGTTGTCTAATTTGGATTAATTATTTCAGATTTGATTATTCATGCAATTTAAAAATCATTTTTTTCCTCCTAGATCTAATTTTCAATTGAATTACATAAATTTAGTGGTTGAATTTGCAAAAACCCTAATTTTATAATTCTAAAATTACTTGTGGGTTGCATAATTTTTCAAATCTATTTTTAGGTATGATCTTTATGATATGCTATGTTACAATCTAGATGCATTTTTCTTTCAAATTCACGAATAAAATTACTTAATTAATTGGTTAATCAATCATTTTTTTTAAATTGCATTGTTTAATCATAAATTTTAAATTCAAAATTCCCTCCTTTGTGCATGAGTTTTACTACCATTATCCCTACCTTCAATATTTTTGTAAGAAGAAGTTGTAGAATTAAGGTTTCCCAATAATTACTAATGATATGGAGCCTAATTTGGATAATTTATTTCATGAGAATGCTGGTAGTTCTTCTAAACCAACAAATGATATCATTATGTGCTCCCTAACATGATGGAGGGAATAGCACAACTGGAGGGAAATTTGAATTCTGCGAATGGAGGGAACAACGCGGCTAGTTCCTCTGGTTCTGCTACCTCTGCAACTCAAGGACAACCTATCTCTTTGGGATCTACGGTGGATGATGAGGATGGTCGAAAGGATGGGGACCCATGGCATCGGGACCCTCCTCTTGAATTTAAAAATAGTGAAGATTCTTCAAATTTGGGTCCCAAGATCTTGAACGTTGAGTTGGAAAAGACGGCTGGCGTGAAGGTTCTCAAACCTTGGAACAACTTATTTGCAAACAAACCCACTAGTAAATCATCTTTTCCCTCTGTGGATGATATTTTTGATAGAAAAATAGGCAGATTAGCTATTGCAGTACTAGATGTGATCATAGACCACAATATTTCTCTAATGGTTGTTTCTCTAGTGGGAAAATTTGTTGGACCAAGACCTAATATTGAAGTCGTTAGGTCTTTTGTGAAGAGAAAATGGAGGTTGAAAGGACAGGTTGATGTCTCAGTCCTGCCAAGGGGATTCTTTGTCTTTTCCTTCTCCTGTGGGGAAGATTTGGAAATGGCTATGAGTGGAGGACCCTAGATGCTTGGGAAACCTTCTTTATCCTTAAGAAAATGGTCTCCAAATATGGAGCTCAATGATTCCTTTTTTGAATCTGCTCTGGTCTGGGTGCGGTTGCCTGGTTTGCCGCTTGAATTTTGGTTGGAGGATGTGTTCTTAGGCATTGATAACTCCTTCGGGGAGCTTGTGGCTATAGATTCTATGACAACAACATGAAAGAGGTTGGTGTATGCAAGGATTTGTGTTAATATCTCACAGAGTATGGACCTTCCTAGCTCAATTGAAATAAATTCCAAGCTAGGGAAGTGGGAACAAGTTATAGAGTTTGAATCCCTCCCTTTTGTGTGCTTCTCTTGTAAGAAAGTTGGACATTGGGCAAAGGCGTGTCCTAGTAACCCCAAGAATGCTCAGAAGCATAACAATCATGTTAAACAAATCTGGAAAGAGAAGATGAACAAAAATGAGGAGGGTAGAGCGGAAGGAGGAAGTGGACTTCCTAGTAACTTAAAAAGATATAATAAAGGATGATAGGAAAGCTAGCCCTTCCAAGGACACTCTTCAGAAGAAAGTTAGAAAGGATGAATATAATGTATTTGAAGTCAAAACAATCAATGAATTTGAAGTTTTACCGATTTAGAAGGAAGAAAATGTAAGTATAGAAGATATTCTTGAAGATGGTGAGATTGGCGACATAAATGAATCACAACATGAGGCTCCAAAATATATAGAAAAGGAAAGTAATAAAGTGTGTCCAAAGGACTTTGAAGGGCCAAATGTTATCATTGAAAAAAGGACCTAGTTCAGATCGCCCCAGGTTAACCTTAACTCTCTATTTCAGAGTGTTGGAACTAAATCGCCCACCTCTTCTCAAAGAAAAGGAGAACCTTGGAATAGTAATCAATTTGCATATAAAGATGAAAAAGATGAAGAGATAATAGGAGTGGGAAAAAAGAAAAACAAGAGGACAGGTTGTTCTAATGGGGTTAAAACTAGAACCAGGTCTAAGGCGGATATTGGTCTTTCCAAATCCCCACGGGGACATAAAACTATGAAGTGGCATAGGGACTAGGAGAGAAAACAAAATATAGTTGATGGAAGGAAATAAACCATTCAAGAATCCTACTCCCAGGTTTCCAAATGAAAGTAATTTCCTGGAACATACGAGGCCTAAATGGTCTCCATAAACAGGATGTGTTAAGGAATTTTATTAGAGATCATAAGCTGGACATCATCCTAGTTCAGGAAACTAAAATGAGTATGGAAAAATTTGAAAAAATAAATTTCTTTAAATAGGGGGGTGTTTGTGGTAGTAGTTCTAATGGGGCATCTGGTGGGGTGGCCATATTTTGGAATAAGAAAACTATTGATGGAGATCTGATTGATGAAGATGGTAATATCATTTCTATGAGAGTTAAATGCATTGCTGAAGGACATTAATGGGTGGTCACCAACAATTATGCTTCAAATTCTAAAGCTGCTAGGAGTAAGTTTTGGGACAAAATCCAGTAGAAAAGAGAGTTTTTTTCCCAGGATAGTTGGCTATTGATGGGAGATTTCAACACCCCTTTGCAAGAGATTGACAAATTTGGAGGAACTAAAGCTCAACTGGATAGCAGGATTGATCTTATGGACTTCATCAATGCCAATGCCCTGATTGATGTTGACCTTTATGGAGCTTCCTACACTTGGTCTAATCGAAGGGATGGAAGAGATCTTATTCAGGTAAGGCTAGATAGATCCCTTATCACTCCTAACTGGGTCCTTAAGTATAGATGCTCTCTGTCTGATATTAATAGAATAGGATCAGACCATTATCCCGTTTCTTTTGTTGCTAATTCTATTAAGGGCAAATGTTGTTTTCCATTCCGGTTTGAAAAAATGTGGATTTCACACCCTTCTTTGGAAACTTCCATTGCCAAATGGTGGAATATTACTGTGGATGGATCTGCCATGTTCAAAGTTGCAAAAAAATTAAGAAATACCAAAGACAACATTAAGATTTGGAACAAAAAGGTTTTTGGAGATATTTTTGAATCTAAAAGGAAGCTTAAGGAGGAATTAGAACAGATTCAAAACTCAATTCAGGAAGATGGTTATAAGAAGTTCCCCAAGGCTAAAGAAGATGAGGTTCTAGCCAAATTACACAACACTATATCAAGAGAAGAAATTTATTGGAGGCAAAGATCTAGGGCTATTTGGTTAGAAGCTGGTAATAGAAATACTAAATTCTTTCATATGACATCAATGAAGCATAAAGAAGCTAGTAGAATTTCCAGATTAATTGTTGATGACAAAATTCTTGTCAAAGATGATGACATAGGTGATGAAGCTATTAGGTTCTTCTCTAACCTCCTGATAGGTAGCAAGGAATTGACATTGTTAAGCAGCAATATTTGGTTGATAATTCCTAGGATTATTGGACCTAATCAGAATAAGATATTATCTGCTATCCCTTCAGTTGATGAAATTAAAAAAATTGTTTTCTCCTTTCAAGGGGATAAGGCTCTGGGCTCGGATGGCTTCCCAATGTTTTTCTTTCAAGAATATTGGCACATTGTTGGGGATGATACGACCAATGTTGTCAAAGAATTCTTTGGATCTAGGAGAATTCTTAAAGAAATCAACTCTACTTTCATTTCTCTAATTCCTAAGGTGGCTTGAGCTGATTCTATGGGTAAGTTTAGGCCAATAAGTCTTTGTAATTCTTTTTACAAGATAATCTCAAAAGTCCTAACTTCTAGATTGCTGGTTGTTCTTCCCCTTGTTATCTTCGAGGAGCAAACAGGATTTGTCCCAGACAGACAAATTTTGGACTCTATAATTCTTGTGCATGAGAATATCCACTCTCTTAATGCTGCAAACAAAGAGGGATTTCTCATAAAGATGGATTTGGCAAAAGCCTATGATAGGGTTGAATGGCAGGTTTTTTTAGGATCATGGAGGCCTTTGGATTTGATGAGAAGGTTATTAAAATCACTAGAGAGCTGATATCTACACCAAATTTCTCTATTCTTATTAATGGATCTCCATCCATATTTTTTAAATCTTCAAGGGGACTTAGGCAAGGAGATCCTATTTCGCCTATTCTTTTCACTATTTTGGTTGAATGTTTGAGCAGATTGATTCAAAAGTTGAAAAAGAATTGAACCATCAAAGGGTTGCAACCCTCTTCTGCTAATGTCATCTGCACACATCAACAGTTTGTTGATGATACAATATTGTTGGGATATTCTTCTATTAGCGAAGCTTTTGCCTTCAAAGGTGCTCTTAGATAGTATTCCCTTGCTACTGGACAACAGGTTAATTGGGAGAAATCTTCTATTTACTTCATCAATACCCCATTATTGAGGCATCAGAGGATTGCTAACATAATTGGCTATAAAGTTGAGTTGATCCCCTCTACTTATTTGGGTCTCCCTCTTGGTTTGGCTCCTCTAAACTCTTTCTATAACTCTTTAATTGATAAGCTCAACAAAAAATTAGCAGGTTGGAAAGGCTCTATGCTATCACAGGCTGGTAAGCTTCAACTTCTTTAAGCCACTCTTCAGAATCTGCCTATTTATGCTCTTACCTTGTTTAGTATACCGGTCAAATTTGTTGAAGCTTTAGAAAGAATTCAGAAAAGATTTCTTTGGTCTAGTGTGGAAGATAAGAAAAGGATTGCTTTGGTTGCCTGGGATAAAGTTTGTTCTCTTAAAAGCAATGGGGGTTTAGGTATTAAATCTCTCAAACCTTTCAACAAAGCTTTGTTAGCTAAATAGATTTGGAGGGCATATGGTATTAAGAAAGACTAGAGTAGGGTGTGGTTTGATAAATACATACATAATCAGCCCATTCATTCTCTTCTCTATTCTGAAGATGTCCCTGTTGGATCTTTTATATGGAATAGTATGATCAAATCTATTAAAGTTGCTAAAGCTAGAGCTGGATGGGTCCTTGGCAAAGGTAATAAAATCAGATTTTGGGAGGATGTCTGGATTAAAGATGAGCCTCTTTTTAACTAGGATTGCAGCCACTTCATTGAAGAATGTAAAAAGAGGTATGGTTCTATGGTTTGTAATTATTGGAAGGAGAATAAATGGGTTAGACTTGATGCAGTTTATGTTGGATTTTTTTTGCTCCAGCATGAGTTGTTGTCTTTTTCTATTAGCAAAGATTCTGATGATGTTTTCTTATGGAAGAGTAATCCTAGGGGTAATTTTACTATTGCCTCTACTTATAAAAAAATTGCTACTTAGGCCTGCAACCCTATATGGACAAAAGTTTGGAATAGATTCCTCATTCCTAAAGTTAACATATTTTTTTGGCTTGCAACTCACAACAAGATACTTATCATTGATAACCTGGTTCGAAGAGGATTCATGATTCCTAATAGGTGTGAGTTATGTAAAAAAGAGGTTGAGTCTGTGGATCACTTGTTTATTCATTATTCTTTTACCTGGGAGATCTGGGGTAAAGTATGGATGCAATGGAAAGTTGATTGGTTAATGTAGAATATTTTTAAGGAAGTCATCTGGCAATGGATTTTCCCTACCAAGCTTCCCATGATTAAGACCCTCTGGTCCTATGTCCTTCCTATGACCTGTTGGCATATATGGAAGGAGAGAAACAATAGAATTTTTAGGGAGACTAACTGCTCTTCTCAGGTGGTTTTTGAAAAGATTTGTAGGGCTATTAAAGAAAACATCAATACCATTCACAAAAGTAACAAGCAGTGTAGTTATATTAACATGTCAGATAATGAGAAAAGCATCCTAACTGAATGGAATTTGATACACAAGGTCTGGAAATATGATATGAAGAGAAGAAGAGATAATGTTGTGTGGAGGTTCCCTCTTCATGATTGGGTTAAGGTGAAATTTGATGGTGCAGTTAAAGGAAATCCTGGGAATGCTGGAGGGGGAGGGGTCATCAGAAACTCTTACGACTTTTTTTGTTGCTGTGATTGCCTCTCCCTTTGGAGTTCAAAACAACCATGTGGTAGAAGCTCTGGTAATGTTAAAATGCCTTCAGCTAGCTCAGAGTTTTAATTTTAAAATAATTTGGCTGGAGGGGGATTCCCTCAATATAATTCAAGCTATTAAAGGTATTAGTTCCCCTTCTTGGAACATCCAAAATATCATTGATATGCTAAAAAATTGTTAGATGCCTATGATAGTGTGATTATTACCCATATCTTTAGGGAAGGTAACAGGGTAGCCAATTTTTTATCCAATGAGGGGGTCATTTTAGCAGAGGATGCTAAGTATATCAGAGAATTATCATGTAAGAATGGAGTCCGGGAGCAATTATTTTTTGATAGAGTCCATGGTACATGTTAATTTCATTATTACCTTTCTGGATTCAGACTTCAATGATAGATATTGGAGTGAGGCATATTATCAGTTGATTACCTATCTCAGGTGTTGTGATAATGAGTACCGGTGTGACGGGCCTTATCATATTAAGTGCTGGGTTATTTTGAATGTTTTAACAGAGTACTTGAATAATAAGAAAATCACCTTGTTTTTTGATTTCAACATCTTATTTCTTCAGCATTTAGTCAGTTTGCGCTCTTTTCAGGGTTTCGACTTGAACAACCATCACATTATGGGGGGAAATCTTAACCACAATGAGCCTACTAGTTGTGATAGCTGGAAAAGTGAAAGGAAAATATGGTGAATGTTGCATAGATATGGCTTCACCGATTACATGGAGAAACTGCATGGGAGCAAGAAGTCTATTTCCCGTGCTTTTGCCAAGGGATGGAATAATAATAAAGTTACTCTGTTTAGCCAGACATGGAAGTTGGATGAAGATTTGGTGGCAGTGGTAACTGACTTGCAGAAGGATGGCATCAAATTCTACAGAGACCGCAAGTTCTCGGTGGAAGCTATCAAGAATTTCCACAAAAATGAAGAAGAAAGGGCTCAACTCACAAAAAAGGATAATGCTTCCTATTATCTCCCTAACCAGGTTAAATCTTTCTGGCAGAAAATGTTGAAAGTTTTAATGGAGTACCTTATGGTTGATGGAAGGTTTTCGAAAGTTTACAATTACCACTTTGTTAATCTTAACCATTTTCGCCATGGATCTAAGATATCGTTGCCCTTATACTTGGCCTCTTCCCTTAACGATAGTCTAGTTGACCATACCAAGAAACCTAATTCCTACCCCATTGCTCACCAAGGCCTTATTTTGTTAATATATGAGCATCTGAAGGGTAAAGCTAAGGCTAATAGGGATGATCCCTTTGTGGAAAATACCCACATTTATGAGGATTATGATGGCTCTGATTTTGATGAAGATTATTCTAATCTTTCTCTGAATAAGAAATTGAGGGTTAGTGATGAAGCTAAAGAAGACACTGAAGAGAATGCTAGTTCTGAGGAGGAGGAGGAGGAGAAGGATGTGGAAGAAAAGGCAGAGAATGAGCAGGAGAAGGAGGTTGAGGGTGAGGAAGGGGATGAGCAGAGAGAAGAGGATGTTGAAGAGTCAGAGGTGAAGGATAATCCATATCTCAGATAACAAGGATGATGTTTAACATAACATGGAGGATGGAAACCCTAGGTCTATGGACTCTGCCCCAGATCTGGAGAATGCGAAATCCATTCTGAATGCTGCTAGAAATAGCACCTTGGAAATGTTCAATTTTTAGAAATGGGTGATTGATAACATCACTACCATTCAAGATAAACAGAGAGAGCTGGATTTTAAAATTAAAAATTTGATTAAGGATATCAACATTAAAGGTAAAGAGGATAATGTAGAGGATGAAAAAGAAATCTTGGACTGGCCAAAAAGTGACATTATAAAGGGAGATTTGAAGCACCTTGAGGATGTGGTGAGGATTATCAAACATAAGGGTGAGGTTGATAATGGTCTGATAAACAATCGGATTCAAAAAACTGAGAATGCTTTGAAGAAATTCATGGAGCATAGTCTGGTTGTGTTGAAGGTGTCCTCTGAAAACATGAATGCGTTGGTTGCTTTCCTGGAGAAGAACAAGCATAATAAAGAAACAATGATTATTGATGACGAGCTGACTTCTAGTTCTGTTCTACACTCCTCTAGACGTAGAACTAGGCAAAATGCAAGTGAGCTGAGCTGAAGACCAAAGACAATCAACAGATGCAGGAAAATAAAGAACTGAAAGAGGTAGCTAATGTGATGATGATGCTGGTCAAGGATGCAGAAGAGACTATAAATATTTTCATCTGAAATGTAATTTGGTTTTAGGTTTCCAGTCTCTCATTGGCCTTAAGCTGTTCTTTTATTTGGTTGTTGTTCTTTTTGATGTTCTTTTGCAGCCTTTCTCTCTTTGTTCCTATTTTATCTAGTTTCTCTGTTGCTTATCTCTTCTTATGTAAGTGGGTTTCGGGTCCCTTAAAACCTGATTTTCCTTAATAAAAAACAAATGATATCATTTATCCTCATTCTTTTCCCAATTATCATTATGTGGATGAATCATTAACTAGGGTATCTATTGATCAATTGGAGAAGATTGACAATGAATTTTAAAATCTTCAATGAATGAGTCAACAATACCTTAAAATTGAGGCAATCCCATTGATTGAAGGGTTAAAGAGAATGGTTCAAAGTGATAAAATTTGTGTTGATTTGTTGCATGGCCTGGATCATATTGTTGACACTAATATCATGCCTATAAAAAGTTGTGTCAAAGTCCTTGCTTACACCCAAGCTCCCAGTCAAGTCAACCATTGTATTCCTATGCCTTTATCCTTGGGCAGTGTTCCTAATTTCACATCTTCCATCATGACTACTTAAACATAAAATTTTAATCTTAAATTTGTTAGTGAAGGGGGAAACTTTGTGAATCAAAATATTTTCATACCTCCTTCCATGAGTCTTCCATTTGTGACCCAATCATCTCCCACATGTACATACCATAGTGTTCCACTTCCTTACTCTCAACCTCAACCTACATACAACTATTTTATTCATCCATAACAATACAATATGTCCAATTTCAATCCATCCACCGAAGCAACCAACAACAACTTAGCCCAAACCGTGTCATCCATACAAAAACAACTAACTTCCATTACCCAATATAAGTTTAATGTGCCCATATTTGATGTAGCAAATCTATTATCTAATAACATTGTCTATGTTGTCCCTCCTAAACATGTGGAAATCCCTCAATTGGAGATTTATAATGGAAATGGTGATCCTTTGACTCATGTGAAAACATTCCAAACTTTGTGTAGTGATTTTGCTCATGATCAAAGACTTTTGGCTAAATTGTTTACTAAAACTTTTAGGAACAAATATTTGCAATGGTATTGTTCTTTGCCTCCTTATTTAATCACATCATTTCAAAAATTAGCTAATGCTTTCATTCAACAATTTCACAATAAAATTGATCCTAAGATTACTTTGACTGATTTGATTCATTGTAAGCAAGGTGTTAAAGAAAAAGTGACTAATTTTATTGGTAAATATAAACATTTCTATTCTCAAATTTCTTATCCTATGCCTGATCAAGATGTGCAAAGAATTTTTATTTCCAATTTACAAAAATGCATTAGGGATAAGCTTCTCTTTTCTAAGTTTACTTCCTTTACGCAGTTGTGCGTAGTGTTTCATAATTATTAGCTTCAAGTGAGTCAATTTGAATCATCTCCTTCACTGGATCTAGTTGATAAGAAGTAAAGTGATCCACAATCTTTCGTGAAGTTTAAACCAAACAAGGGATTCATCAAGTTCAATGAAAACATAAATACCCAGGTAGCAACCGTGACATTAGGTGTGCCTCCTTTATCCAAATACTTTATAAAATAATTTACTCCTCTTTCTGAATATTTGCATGGCATTATGAAACAATTGTTAAAAAAAAATATATTGAAACTTCCTCTCATAAAGCCAATTGATACTTCCAAACCTTTGGAACCTTATCATGATCCCAAAGCCTTTTGCTAATATCATCGTCAAAATGATCATGATGCTGAAAAGTGTTATTCCTTAAGGAGTAGAATTCAAGAATTTATTGATAAAGGAAACAAATCCATAGCTCCTCCAAATATTTACTAATCCTTTTCCTTCCCATTCTACTAATGTGATTGAGTCTGAGCATCTTTCTTTTTCTCCTGCTGACCTTGGCCTTGAGTCTAATAATATGGTGAATCTTGTTGATAAATCTACACCTCCTAAAGACCTATGCATTAACTTTGATCCTAGTGAGACTATTGATGCAACTGATGGCCCACTATATATCACTATGAAAATTAAAGACAAACTCTCATGAGGGGTTCTCATTAATCTAGCGCATATGGTGAAAGTGATAACTGAAGAATATCTTTATACTTTACAATTGCATCAAGTAACATATAATAAATCCGATGTACTAGCTAAGGCATATGATGGTTTCTCTTTCCCTACTATTGGTTCTATTACTCTTCCTGTTGAGGTTGGTACCAATTACTTAGATGTCATTTTTGCTATCATTCCAACATCAAATCAATTTTGTGTGATGTTGGGACATCCTTGGCTCTCTTCCATAAAAGAAATCCCTTCTATTGTTCACAAATGCTTAAAATTCTCTCATATTGATTAAATAATAATAATTAATCATAGCATGTATCAACCCATGGTGAGGCATGGAGATGTTAATATTGATTACTTTTGGCCTAAACAAATTGAGCCTCTTAAGCCTTGAAGCAATTCTCTTTCTCAGTCTTATCAAAAGTGGAAGAATGAGATGATCTTATCTTTGAGTAATCTAGAGATCCTAGACCTATTCATCCTCCTCATCATGGGCCTACTCTCCTTCCTACACCTTCTATTCCTCCTTTATATGTTGCAGTCTTGCCTCCTACATCTTACAAAGGGAAGCATCTAACATCTCTTATCTTTCAACCTAATAAACCTTTTCCCATTCTTCCTACTTTGAAGTAAGAAAATAATCCTATGTCCATTGATCCTAAACCTTCACAACCCTCAGCTAAAACTAAACAAAATCATTTTACAAGAGAAAGTCGATAGAGACACCATGCTAAGGTTTGTGTACTTGCTTCTCAACCTATTTTCTCCCCAAAGACCTTAAATGTTGACATGATCCCATTTGTCTAGCCTTCACCTAACTCTAGGAAGGAAGTTCAACATAAATCACAAAGACTAAAAATGCTTATGAAATATGATGGTTCATGTTCTATTCATGTTAAAGATCCTATTTTTATTAATTTGATGAAGACGCGAATGAAAATGATGTTCATACTAACAATGTTGATGCTAATGATTCCAATGATGAATATGAGCTTGTTAATGTTGACAATGATTTATCTAAACAATTTTCAAAATCATTAATCCTATCTCCTAGTAACAGACAAAGTGACTCATCATTAGGGCATGGTCCTTTTTTGGAACTTGAAGTAATTGCATCTATTGTGCTCAAAGTTGCTCCTCTTGCATATTGTCCACCTTCCCAAAATAATATTTAGCAAGATTGGGAGGTGGGTGATTTGCTTGATTAGATTCATTTGTGCCATATACTCTCTCTCTCTCTCTCTCTCTCTCTCTCTCTCTCTCTCTCATTCATAAAATTCCTCTATTTGTTGTCCCTAGTGTTGTCTACTTGAGAATGGTTCAACGCGTTGAGATCTTTTTGGTCTCTCCCTGTAATAGTAAAAAAGGAAGGATATGAGATCAAGTGGAAAGATTTACCCTCCTCAAGAAAGGAGTGAAAGTTTCACAAAGGATCCTCTTCAACCTCTTTCACGCATTACATTTAAAAGAGGGGGTTGAATTCACTAGATCCAATATCAATGGAAAGAGATTGAATGCTAAGTGAATCGACAATGAATTTGGAAAGTAAAAGTAACTCCTCATTTAGAATGCATAGGATGAATTAAGTGAATTGAGACAAAGTATAAAGATGGAAAAGAAATGATTATAACTTGAGATAGAAATACGGGATGAAGTCGTGCACCTAGAATTAACAGTAAATGTTAAAATTTACACTCATCCGATTTAGTTGTGTTTTCATTGGTGGCAACACACATCATTTTGGGTTGGACACTTAACCGGTACTCATCGGTATTCATGATTTGGCAACCGACATTCAAGTCATCCGAAAGACAAGGGAAACCGGAAAACTAGGAACCCATATATGAGGCTGACATAGGAGATTGATCCGGTAGGTCTACACTGCAACATCAGCGACATCGATCACAAAGTTTAATGTATTTATTTTTGTCTAGGCCGACATATAAATAAATTGTAATATCATTGTAAGTCGACATAAGGAATTCATTTTTATGTTTGGGAAGGGTATTTAAGTCAGTCCAATTAGGTTATTTTGGATATACATATAGAGAGAAGGAATATATAGCGGTGTGATATTGTGCGAGCAATGTTGATCGACTGAATGTGAATATAATATTCTATAGTCGATCTTGGTTATTGGTTTAGAGGTTTGAGATGCGAACTAAGTTACCGGTAAAGGAGGACATAGTGAAAACTGGTATAGACAGTGCTTGAACCAGAACTCATCCAGCATAGCAGATGCATTCTCTGAGTTTAGAATTTTGTTTGTAAACCAATATTTGGTGTTTGTAGTCAGTGAGGCTCCTTTTGTGATGAGCAGTACACTCTAGGTTGTTGGCCTTCCTGCATGTGTAGGCCCCTATTGTAATATTTGTTCATTTGGCCAGTGGATAGATATTGTAGGTCACCAATCCCATCGTGGTTTTTCCTCTTTGAGGTTTTCCATGAATAAATCTCTGTGTTATGGTATATGTTCTTGTGGTGGCATCATTTCTACTTACTGTTATATTATTTTATAGTTACCGGTTACTAAATTACTTTGTTAATAAGGTTAAAATTGATCACACCAGTAGAACACTGATTCACCCCCTCCTCTCAGTGTTCTTGGATTCCAACAATTGGTATCAAATCCTGGTACCTTTGAGTATGTCTAATAACTTAAGGAAGATCTAGAATCTAGAATCCATGGAGATGAGTATGGAGAAACAACTTGAAGTAGCACTTGAAGATTGTGATGTTGAAAGGATGAAGAACTTGAAGTTGCAAGATGAGTTGAACTCTACAAAGGAATTCATTCTTATCCTATAGGAGAGGCTATCATCTGCTCAATCTAGGAGGAAGGAACTTTTACAAAATCAAGATGATGAAGAAAAGAATATCATTAAAGAACAATGTCAAAAGCTGAGTCAGGAGATTACTATCATGAAGAATGAAATGGAAGCCCTAACCATGAGGATGTTCAATGATATTGAAGACCAAAAGAAGAATGCATAAAATCTTGGCAAATCACGAAAAGATAGATTTGAGGAATGCATTAGGGTAGCACATGAGAATGATATGTTGAGAACTAAGCTGGTACAAACCCAAAATAATGAACAAGAGTTGGAAAGATTGTTAGCAGTCCTAAGGGGAGATCTAAATACTACAAATGAATACAAAGACAAGTTTAAGGATAGTTCTGCAAAGCTTGATGAGTTATTGAAGGATCAAAAGTGCAAGGGAGACACTAGAGGTCTTGGATTTGAGCATGGAGAAAGCTTCAGTACTACAAATGAAGTTGAAGTAATTGATTAGAAGGAGAACCCACATCTCAACCGGAACCAGAAATCATCGGTAAGACAACCCAATGCACATAAATTCAATGGTAGATGTTTTGTTTGTAATAAATTTGATCATATGGAAAGACATTGCAGAAATACAGAAAATTAGGACAATAATGTAGTTCTCAGTTAGTGTTCAAATTGTAAGGAATATGGTCATAGGACAGAAGATTGTAGAATGAATGTGCAATGTCATGCATGTGGAAAGTTTGGACATATGGCTAATAAATGCAGGTCAAAGAATGATCAAGGATACAATAAAGCAATTCAAAAAAATAGTGTCACTTGATATGCATGCAACAAAATAGGACATATTGCTAAAATCTACAGAAGCAAGAACAATCTAGTAGGAAATGATGAGAAAGGAAAACACAAGGTTGATGATATCCAGAAGGAGCATGAGAGGAAATGGGTTAGGAAATATAAAGATCAATGGTAGAGACAAACAACCCAGTTACTCAACCGACATAATAGAATGTTCCTACACTGGAAGGACACTCATCCGGTAACTAAGGCATTAGCCTTATGGGGAGGCAAATTAATGATAGATTTTGCATTATCCCTAGTAATGGTCTGAAAGCTTGTTTCAGATCTTGGAGAAGTCAGTCTAAAGGTTTTCTAGTATTGATCTTATGGATTTTGAATCTAGTATGATAAGTTGGCATGCATTTATGTTAATGTGAAATTAGGGTTTTCACAGAATAAGAGGGAAATACTGGTTCATTTCTGATCACACAATATTTAGAGCGAAGCAGAGGAGTTTAAGGTGATTCAAAGCGATCAAGAGTATTTTAAAGTGAATTTCAGTACATTTAGAACAGATTTTCAAGAGCTTTCATCGGTGAAGCTTCTGAGATATTTTATCAATTTCTAAGCTATCTTTTGTTTGTAATGGCTTCTGGATCAGCTCCCACTCTGGTAGGTTTGGATACCATGTTGTTATTGACATCAAGGATCATCCATGCTTGATTTTCAAGCAATGCCCTTAGATTGCGAAGGTCAATGATTTAGTCGGTGCATTTTCTAGGATTCTAGATGAAGTTTTGTATATTGAAGATGTTTGTGCATATATCCACTGCACTCTGGAGGATTTAGGTTCTTCTAAAATCAAAATAATGTACATGACAAGTATATTGGATAGGAAAAGATTGATGAAACCAGAATTCCAAATTCTGAAGGATCAGGGCTTCATAGACATTTTGGAGATGTTGGAATTTGAAGATTAAATGATCTAGTATGTGCTGAGCCATATCCACGAGGAATTCATGTGGCTAGGCCGACCTTACAAAATCACCAAGGAGTCTATTCGTCCAATCACCGGTTTGCCCCAAAGTGGTTAGGCTCCCAGAAATAAGAAAAAATCTAACAATGAGGTTGAGAAGTTAACTGTTGCAACTTTTAACAACCGGTCAATGAGGATAAGAACTATCAAAGACAAAGTTGTTCAATTTGCAAGCATGATCATCGGTTACAAGGTAACCCAATAAAATTGATTGAACCCTATTTCCAATTCATGCATTTACTGTGCTCATCAAATGGTTAAAGAAAATGATAGGTATGATCTCTATCAATGGATGTGTGAAGAACTTATTTCAAACCTAGGGAAGATTAAGGGTAAGAAGAAATGTGTTTTCTGGTATGGCAACCTTGTTGTTTTCTTGATGCTTTTCTTTCTGAATGAGCTACTGGGATCTAGTAAAACACAATGGGCATTTTATATGCCAGTAGGGAAACAAATAAAATATGCTATAAGAGACTTGGGATAGGAAAAGGAGAGAGAATCTATTTTTTGGGGTTATTTCAAATCTTTTTAGAGGACAATGAAGAAGAGAGAGAGAGTGCCTAAGCACATTGTTGATAAGTACTCTAGAAAAATATGCTTTATGGTGAAGAAGGATGAAACATTGATAGAGGAAGTGCAACCATGAAAGATCTAGATGAATGAGATGGGTTATGAGGTTGATGCTAAGATCTTGGACTTATATGTCAAGACTCTTATTGATGCCGTGGTTGATGAAGCTGAGAAAACCTTTGGCACAACAAAGCAAAAGGTATTTGAAGTTCAGATAGGTTTTAGCAAGAAGAAGAGGGAAGGAAAAATCAAGAAGGTTGGTGAAGTTGTGGAGAAGATGTCCTCTAAAATCAAATAGATCATTGGACTAGCAGAAGGGTCATCTCCAATAACAGTTTAGACTCCACCGACAACAATAGCCGGAAAGGGTGTATTGAAGAGGAATAAACTAGAAACTTATATTGCCCCTGTTGAATCTAGTTTTGATACTAAAGTTGTTCTCTCAAAGATTCCCAAGACTTATATCAAGATATTGAGGAAGAAGCCTGAGGAAGGAAAGAAATAAAAAGTGAAGGTCACACCTCTAGCAGCCCCAAAGAAAATTTTGAAGGAGAGGAAACCCACAAAGAAGAGGAAACCAGTTAAAGAGTCTACTTCTACCCCCAGTAAGAAGAAATCAGATATAGATATGGCTCTTGAATCCGGTAAGAGTATTGAAGTCATTCCTCCTCTCTCATTTGTTGAATTGATAGATCAAATAACTAAAGATGGAATTTTGAGTAATATCCAATATTACTATGTACATATGGATGATAAGGAAAAAATAGAGATTGAGGAAGTAGTTTTGATATACTTAGATATATATAAGAAGGCATTACTTGAGATTGAAAATCAAATACTAGGAGATTTGTACAATAAGCTATATACTAGGAGATTGTCTGCAGTTGGAGAGGATAAAAATATAAAGATGCATGAGTTATTAACTGTTTGTGGTGCAATAACTAGTGAGGAGTTGGAGCAATGTTTGGAATATGCAAATAGAAAATTTTTCTGAAGAAGACATTGACATGTGCGTCTAATGATAGGTAGAGTAAATGAAATAGTTAAGGAGACTCATGAGGCATGGGTAAAATTAGTTGTAGATAAACCTGATTTCTTTACTCCTCTGGTATTCCCTCCTAAATTTGGTATTCAAGACATCTCAGTTGATGGTAAGGGGAAAGGTATATTAGGTTTGGATTCACCAGTTTTGGAACTGAAACTAATAGAGGATATTCCTCTGACAATATCACCTGTACATAATGTAGAGAAATCGATAGATAACACTGAATTTGTCCATGATAAGAAGGATACATCAGAACATAACATTCCAGATGTAGAGGTTATTGATGTAGATACGGAAAATAAATAGGTGGAGGATATTGAACCTCCAACAAAAAATGTACATACAGAAGAAGTTAAGATTAAGCAGGTTACTGCACCAAGTGGCGAAGCCACCGGTTCCAGTCAACGGGCTGGAGAGTCTAGTAATTCATTATTGGCACTTGGCTCATCCGGTCAAGTTGATTTTGGATAGAGGATTATTGAGCAACCGAGCAGTTTTGAATTAATGTATGTTGCAGCTTAGAAGTTAAGGAAGGAAGGAACAAAAGAAAAGCAAGTTATTGAGCAGGCCATTCTGGTTTTGCAGCAGCTAGTTCTAGGATACATTAGTCTGATATCTATCCCCTCTGGTAAGCTTAAGAGTTTGACTGAACACATTGCAAAAGAGTTTCAAACTCTTCAACAAATATCAAACTGATAGTTAATAGATAGATATAATGTAGCTAGGAAGGTCACTTGTGACAATATGATCATATAAGACAAGATGAAGATGACAGAGCAACTAACAAAGATTGATGAGGCTCTTAATCAGTGCAGTTGTATATATAGGTCTTGTACTAACACTAGAAAACTTACAACTGACCTGGAGGTAAAAAAAAAGCGGCAAAGGCCTAGTTGGAACATATGGCTAACAATTTTGATGGTACTCAGTCATTGACTAGTGCTATTGATGGTTAAATTTTGGTTACAGAATAATGATGAACAATGATGAATAGTAAATACTCAACAGATACTAAGAGGGGGGGGTAAATCAATATACACAAAAACTTCCTTAAACCACTTTGACTGCAAAGACTACACTAATTGGTAAACAGTCTCATGGATCTAAATTAGGGCACTACCAGTAAAACATAGTAAAACACTTAGATCTCCACACAACCTAATATCTCATTTCCACTTCACCCATATGCATAAACAAGTAATAAATCATCAGAAATATAATGACCACTAGTTCAACATGCTTTACCACTTGATAGAAAATACTAAGACATCACATGAAAAAGTGTCACACATAACACACTTATTTTTCATGTTAAACCCAACTAGGAAAACCTACAGTGGGGATGAATATACACAAGTTGTTCTTGAACTCTTCTGAAGTCTGCTCTATTAGGAGCCTAGTTCGGTTAAGGAATTTACAACAAGTTCTGCTAGGAACCGATCCTTCTAGGGATCACCCGGTTAAGGGATGGCTAAATACCTGGTTAAAGATTAGAACCTTATTAAAGGTTACCTCGCAAGAGGATTTGAAGAACTCAATGATTTTGAGTCACCCTGTTATAGAATTTACAAAAAGCGTGTTAAAGCTACCTAGTTAAGGGATTTTCCAACTGCTGAAATGGTTAGAAGTCAATAGGTAATACACTGATCTAATAACAACACTCAATGCCAATGCAGATTCACTTTAGTTCCTTTTCTTCTGCAATCACACTCTGCAGGTATCAACACACTTCTCCGATCTGGCAAGAATCAAGTATCTCTTCACTTGGATACACACATAACATTTGCCAACAACTTCACACTGCGAATCATCATCGACCTTATAGGAAATAGATAGGTCCGTGGCATAAACCCTAAACCCTAAACATTTAGGTTATCAATATAGTCAGTTCAATCCTAATCATTTAATCACATTGCATAGAGTAAAACAATCTTGAACAAATCTCAAGACTTTCTCCATCATTCGTTCTTTGCCACTTTTGGAAGTTGATAACCCATCATGCGTTCTCCATCGTTTATTGAGACTTCACACATTCCTGAGGTTGATAGGATCAATCTTCTTCATGCAAGATCCTCAAAGAAATCCTTCACGCACATAAGGCTAATGTGACAACATGATCTGATCTTCATTTCAATGCTAACCCATCATAGAATATCGTCATTCAAATCACACAGGCTTGAAATGCATCAACTGAAAACCCTGAAGCTGAGACTACCAATCAGTAGTCATAACAAATGAAACCCTGATACAAACTTTGCATATACCAGTTCACATTCCAACATACCGCTTCACTTGAACCATCATATTGGCTCACACTTCAACATACCGCTTCACCTTTTCGCATATACCGGTTCATATCATCATACCGATTCTCTTGCCAGTTTGCTTACTTCAATATATCAATTCATACTTCAGCATATTGATATTAATGACAACATACAATATCATCATGTCATTAAACTCTGCACATATGCCAACAATCTCCCCCTTTGGCATTGATGGCAATATACAAAGATATCTCTCCGCTTCACATCTTCTCCCCAATCTCTTCCATATTATGTCTTCAAAACTACAAATATCTTCTCTACTTCACATCTTCTCCCCCTTTGACAACAATTCCAAAGTGGAGGCACAGACATCCATGTTCCACTATGCTACTCCCCCTTAGGAGTAGTATCCTTCAACACACCAATCCTAAAAATATTTGACAATGCAATACCTGACTGATGTGGAGCACATACCTTTAGTTTATGTCTTGAAGGGGCAACACCCCTAATTCACCTCTTAAATAGGTAAATGTAGCCTTCGGTAGAGGCTTGGTGAATATGTCTGCTAACTGCTCCTTACTAGAAACATGTTCCAATACAAACTCTTTGTTCTGAACTTTCTCCCTCAATAAATGATACTTGAGCTTGAAGTGCTTGGTTCTAGCATGCAAAACTGGATTCTTGGAAATATTAATTGTGCTTGTATTGTCACAAAATATACTCATCGGTTCAGATACAGGGACTTTGAAACCACTTAGTACATGCTTCATCCAAATTGTCTGAGTATGGTTCAAAAATGCTACTACATATTCTGCTTTTGTTGTAGACTGAGAGATACAACTCTGCTTCTTACTCATCCATGAGACTAGTCTACCACTGAGAAAGAATGCACCACCGGTTGTTCTCTTTCAGTCATCCACATTACTAGCCCAATCGGCATCTGTAAACACTTTGAGATTGAAATCATTACTATATGGATACCATAATCCATAATCTATAGTTCCCTTCAGATATCTAAGAATCTGCTTGACTGCTACCAAGTGGGATTCTCTTGGACTTTTCTGAAAACATGCAGCAATGCCCAATACATGTGCTATGTCCAGTCTCCTATGTACTACATAGTGCAGCTTACCAATCATTGATTGGTATTCCTTCTCATTCACCAATGCTAAGTCATCTTCTTTTGACAATTTACAACCGGTCACCATCGATGTACCAACCAGTTTGATGTCTTCCATGCCAAAGGTCTTCAACACCTCTTTGACATACTTGGACTGAGTGATAAAGATACCATCTTTCATTTGTTGAATTTGTAGTCCAATGAAGAACTTAATCTCTCCAATTAGTGACATTTCAAATTCCTTCTTCATCTCATCTGCAAATACATGACTCATCTTGTCATCTCCACCAAAAATTATGTCATCAACAAACACTTCACAGATCAGAATCTGATCTCCTTCTGACTTCAGATAGATATTGCTATCTTCACTTGTTCTTTCAAATCCAATCCTCACAAGATGGGAATGTAAATGTTCATACCATGTTCTAGGTGTCTGCTTCAATCCATACAAGGCTTTATGTAGCCTACACACCATATCACTGTCTTCTGATAGGGAAAACCCATCTGGTTGCTCTATATACACTTCCTCTTCAAGTATTCCATTCAGGAATGCAGATTTCACATCCATCTGATACTCTTTGAATACCTTGAAGGCTGCATATGCAAGAAGCATTCAAACTACTTCCAATCTAGCTACTGGAGCAAAGGTTTCTCCATAGTCTTCTCCTTCTTATTGAGCATATCCCTTACATACTAGTCTGGCTTTGTTTCTTACCACTGTGCCATCTTCATTCAGTTTGTTTCTAAAAACCCATTTGGTGCCAATAACATTTTTATGCTCAGGTCTGGGTACCAAAGACCATGTACCATTCTTTTCAATATGATCAAGTTCCTCTTCCATATCCCTAATCCAATCTTCAGCTTTGTGTGCCTCTTTAAATGTTTTGGGCTCAAATTCAGAGATCATGCAAGAATTTTCTCTGACCTTTCTTCTTGTAAGGATTCCTGCATCCTTATCTCCTATGATCTGCTTTGGATCATGATTCAGCTTTACATACCTAGGAATGACCTTAATTGATTCCTCTTGCTTTTATTCTTCATCCTCATCTTCATCAACATCAGCATCTACTGATGTAGGAGCATTGTTATTGGTACTTGGTTGTTTTGCAACCGGTTCCCAGAAGGTTACAATTGGTTCATCTACCGCTTGCTCACTGCCGGTTTCCTTAGGTTTCTCAAAGGTTTCATCAACTCTAACATTGATACTTTCAACAATTTTCTGAGTACTATTGTTAAAACACTTAAGAGCTTTTCTCTTGGTGGAATACCCTAGGAATATTCCCTCATCACATTTTGAATCAAACTTGCTCTTGTGTTTACTCCTCTTGATATAACACTTGCTACCAAACACTCTAAAGTATCTTACTACAAGAGTCTTACCGGTCTAATACTCATAAGGTGTTTTATCCTTACCTTTCTTGATGAGTACCCGGTTCATAGTGTAGACTGCAATTCTCAACGCTTCTCTCCAAAAAGTGTGAGAAACCTTTCCTTGAATCAACATTGTTCTAGCTGCTTCAACTAAAGTCTGGTTGTTCCTTTCTGCTAGGCCATTCTGCTATGGATTCTGAGGGGTAGACAGTTGTCTCTTGATGCCATTTTCTTCACAGTACTTATTGAACTCACCACCTTGGTCAGTTCTAAGGCATCTGATTCTCTCACCACTTTCTTTTTCAACCAGTGCTCTAAAGGCTTTAAACTTTCCAAAAGCTTCAGACTTGTCTTTCAAGGATGTGACCCACATCATTCTTGAGAATTCATGAGTAAGAATCATAAAGGACCTATCTCCTTGAATACTCCTAGTTTTCATAGGACCACACAAATCAGTATGCACAAGATCAAGTAAATTATCTTCTATGAAAGATTTACCTTTGAAGGTCGAGGAAGACATTTTCCCTAGTTGACATTCTCTGCACAAAGGATTCTCTAGTTTATTCAGCACAGGTAATCCTCTAACTGCCTTGATCTTAATGGCCTTCACAATATTATCAAAATTTACATGGCAAAGTCTCCTATGCCATATCCAACTGTCATCAAATTTAGCCATTAGACATTGACTGATGTTTGCATTTAACTGAAATAAGTTACCTTTGGTTTGCATACTGGTGGCCATCAGTTCACCACTCTTTCATTTTATTTTGCACACTCCATCTTTGAATTCTAGAGTGAGTCCATTATCATTCAGTTGAGCAACACTCAAAAGGTTATGCCTGAGACCTTCTACCCAATACACATTATCAGCACTGCTTTTTCCATTTAGAGAAATGGACCCTTTTCCTTTTACCATACAAGGTGCATCATTACCAAATCAGACTACACCTCCACCATACTCTTTCAGAGACAGAAACTTTCTCCGGTCACCAGTCATGTGGTGAGAACAACCACTGTCAATAATCCACTCATTAGAATTATCAAAGTGGGAGATGAGAGCCTTCTTGTCTGACACATCTTCCTTAATAGCTACAAATACTATGTCTTCACTTTCTTCATCTTCTGATTCATCATCAGTGACACCTTCATCAACTGCAACAAGACAGTTTCTCCTATTTCCTCATTTGAACTTTTTGAACCTCTCTGGTTTGTCCTTATTATCACCATTAGGACAGTTGATAGCAATGTGTCCTATCTTATTGCAAGAAAAGCATTTCAAAGGGAGCTTACCTTTGTATTTACCAGTTCTCTTAGGAAGTCTTTTTGCCAGAAGAGCTTCAAATTCCATCAGGATCTCCTCATCATCCATATCTTTGCTTTGTCTAGGTTCATATCTAGTACTAGCTTCTTTACCCTTTCTGGAAAGTGCAACAAATGCTTTAAAGGCTGAATCAATCTTCTGAACATTGCCATCATAACTGTTTAGCTCATATGCATTCAACTTAGCAATGATAGAATCAAGGGACACCTTTGTCTTGTCAATAGATCTCAACTCCTGAATAGCGGCAACCCTTATTGCATAGACCGGTAATAAGGTTCTCAAAACTTTGCTAAAAATAGTGGAATCATCCATTGTACCTCCTGCACTCTTGATGTCTCCAACAATAATTTTAATCCTTATCCCATATTGTTGAATGGTCTCTCCTTCAACCATTCGCATATCTTCAAACTTTCCTCTAAGGCTTTCTTCCTTAGCTTGCTTCACATGCTCATCACTGCCATAGATAGACTCCAGAGTATCCCATACATCTTTGGGATTGTCTTTTTCCTGAACATCTATAAACTCAACATCAGATAGGCTCCTGATAAGAGCTTCCATTACTTGCCCATTCTCCTGAATTTCTCTTCTTTGATCATCAGTGAGAGTACCGGTAGGGACAACATAAGTATTCTCAACATACCTCTAGTGTTAAGCACCTATGCTTTTAATGTATATCTTCATTCTATCCTTCCATATCTTAAAGTTATCTCTGTTGAACTTAGGACCTTCCCTCTTCATCATTAGAATAGGATCTTTTCCTCAAGCGGTTAAGCTTACAACATAGAGGACTTGGAGGATGCTCTGATACCAATTGATGAATAATGATGAATAGTAAATACTCAATAGATACTGAGAGGGGGGGTGAATCAATATACACAAAAACTTCCTTAAACCACTTTGACTGCAAAGACTACACTAACTGGTAAATAGTATCATGGATCTAAATCATGGCACTACTAGTAAAACACAGTGAGATTGTGAAAGACATAAACCGGTAACACTTAGATCTCCACACAACCTAATATCTCATTTCCACTTCACCCATATGCATAAACAAGTAATACATCATCAAAAATATAATGACCACTAGTTCAACATGCTTTACCACTTGATAGAAAATACTAAGACATCACATGAAAAAGCATCACACATAACAAACTTATTTTTCACGTGGAAATCCAATTGGGAAAAACCATGATGGGGATGAATACCCACAAGTTGTTCTTGAACTCTTCTGAAGTCCACTTTGTTAGGAGCCTAGTTCGATTAAGGACTTTACAATAGGTTCTGCTAGGAACCGATCCTGCTAGGGATCACCTAGTTAAGGGATGGCTAAATACTCGGTTAAAGGTTACCTCGCAAGAGGATTTGAAGAAATCAATGATTTTGAGTCACCCTG